>NC_048219.1:67686924-67869962 GCF_002007445.2 Ailuropoda melanoleuca | reverse complement strand
TTTTTTTTTTTTTTTTTTTTTTTTTTTTTTTTTTTTTTTTTTTTTTTTTTTTTTTTTTTTTTTTTTTTGGGTTGGTGGGGGGTTGGGGGGAGGGTGTTTTCTGTTCTCGGGCTCTTATATAGCAGCCCTTCCTGAGGAGCCATATGCCATGCTGTTCTACCAGGTCTGCAATTCCTGGGGAGGATTTAGGAGGCAGGAGATAAAAGGAAAATGAGAAGACGTTTGCTTTATGTATTTTTCTTGCTCCCAGGATCAAGTCATTGCCTCATTGTTGAACTCTGACACCAAAGTGTGCCGAGGGTCTAGCAGACATTAAGCAAATATTTGCAGATTGATCTGCTGATTTAAAGAATTGCTTCTTCTCCCTGTGATGCAGTGATATTCTTTTTCCAAGTTACAAATTTAAAGAAAGAAATGAGGTTAGCTATGGGCAAACCCATACCGGAGTCTCTCTGACAACCGAGTTTGACAACTGAGAAAGCAAGGAAGAGGAGGGGTGAATCTCCTGGTTTATGTTTCACTCTGTGTAAAGTGATAAAGTTGAGGCTGAGCAGACTTATTGAACTAAAACATTAAGTTGCATGCACAGGAAAATTGAAGAAAGCAAAATGTACAGTTGCCTCTCCCTAAAAGCCTTTTATGGGCAGGAAAAAAAAAATATGTCTCTGTTGGTCAATTTCCCTTCCCTCTTAGAAGCAGAATTCCCTCCTGCTGCACCCCACGTGACTTTTTGTGTCGTTATTCCAATCATCACAAGCACTTTGCTAGATGACAGTGATTACTGGACTAAAAAAATGAAAATTGTATTAAATTTTATTACTTTTGGATGGAACACATGGAGGAAATAATTCCATAGATCTTTCACACTTGAACCAAGTTTCTCAGCTGGAGAAACAGCAACAAAAACAACATTTTGTCCTTTATTTGCATCACTGTACTACAGTCTATTTTAGGAATTAGGGGGAACATGTCTTGCAGAACAGAAATCAAAACACACTAGGTTGGAGGGAAACAATGATATGATTCGACTCCAACTTCTTATGTAAACCTATATCATATGATAATGTAGTTGTACTGCATATTCAATTTTGATATGTAACCTTTGAAATAAATTGGAATATTCTTTCCTGATACTCTTGGCACACTCCGAGTGATCATAAACAATAATCCTATAAAGGTCACTTGCTCAATAAGCAGTGCTCATGGCAAGAAGTGTTCAGGACTACTCAGAGAAATTTTTCCCTTTCTCTGAGACTCTTAATTTATTCTTTTTCCTTCTTTGAAGCTCCAAACAACACAAATCTTCTTGTACCACGTAGACTTACAGAATTTCTGGAATGATAACTGTTTTTCTCTTTTTCTTACACTTTATTCTTTTTTTAAACTTAAATTGGCTGATAGAAAGTAGGCAAAGCACTTTGGGGTGGGGGTGGGGGAGGAAGTTAAGTTATTCAGCCAAAAACTAATTGGCTATTTTAAAGGAAATTATTCGATTTCAATTTCTCTCTACTCAAATTAATCTTTGTGAATAGACATGGCTAAGACAAATAGGCATAGATATACTTGTGATGTTTGCTTTTGCACAACTTGTTCATTTATAAAATGTATTTCAGAAACCCTATAACAAATCCCAAACAAGCTTAATATTTCTTTACCAAGTAACTTCAGCTCTTCATACAAAAGCTAAAAACTGTATTTTGTTAAATCTGAGCTCCAACCATGTCAGTTGTACTTTTTCCAGCAAAACAGCCCCGATCAATATTATTCTACTTGCAGATAATAACTTCTCTTAGTATATGACAATTCCATCTGCTGCCAAATACTACAGGTCAACTATCCCCCTTACAAGATAATGACACAGGAAAGGATTTCCTTGCTACAAACCTGGCTGAAGATATCTCCATGGGTCATACCCATGATATCTGGTTATCAGCAAAGGAATCTGGAAGTTGTATGGATAGAGTAGTCAAGATAGGTCACACAAAACCTTTTGTAGGGAGGATTTACCTGCACCCCATTAAAGCCCATTCATTTCAAGTCTCTTTACAAATTTTAATCAAATAATGAGAGGAGGATGTTTTCAGGATGAAATTAGTAAAATAAAAGTTTTCATTATTTTTTGTTCACCTTGTTCTAAGAAGATGTGAAGCTCGAATAAGCTTAATTGTAATTCCAATTTACTATATGCCAATGTCATCTTCTTTTTTTAATCCGTACATTTGAGGTCTCTCTCTTGGATGTTATAGAGTCATTTAAGCAATGATTCTTATTCTCTCAACCTCTTAATCTTTCTCCTCTCTCTCTCTTTCAGGATATGAATTTAATACCATAGTTTTCAAATAAGGATGAACTGACTTGATTCCTAGACAGAGTTATGATGAGAAGAATTATGGAGTTGGTGTCATTTGAAGTGCGCTGTGAAGTAGGAGCAGATGTCAGGGGGCACTGGTGCAGAAATGCCAGCCATGCATGGGGGTGTTAGGAAAGGCAGTGATGAGAAGCTTCTTTTTATCTTATACCAAGCCTGGCTTGCATCAGTATAACACCTAAAATTTATTACTACCGATGTTATTATGGTGAATTCTTGGAAAACTGTAGAATCTTAGGAGAGGTTTCTTTAAGATCTCATGTTTTTTGATCATTAAAAATGGAAGTGGATTATAGAGGAGACACTGACTTCAGCTAGAGCACACAGTGTTTAGAATTCTTTAAAAAAAAATCGCGTTCAATTTGGGTAAATCCAACAAATGTTGTTAAAATGTAGATTTTACTGTCCACTGGATCCTTTTCTCAGCCACTGAAGTGATGGAAGAACACAGATCTAACAGAAGCCCAGTTGGAGTTGGCTTTGGGATGGAGGTGAGCAATTGTGGCCTCTGGTAAGGGAGAGGCTGCTGTGGTTGTGGCTGTTTCCCACAGACCTTCCTCCTTTGTTAATGAAAGAAAGTCAGAGAATTTAATATATGTCAAATTTGTAGTTCATTTTTATGAACTAAAGGGTGCAGCTATTCCTTTCTCTGGGTAGTTTTAATTTGAAACTTAAATAGGCACAAATACCCACTCAACACATAATAATCCAAGGTATTTCACTCTGATGTTAAACATTTAGATATAGGAATGCATACCTTTGAGACAAGTTATGGTGTTAATATACGGTAGGGCAGATGGACCAAATATAAACTCAGAACTGAACAAATTACAGGAGCTGTGAATACATTTTACAGCATGTCTTCTATTTGTTCATTTTTTTTAGCCGTTTCCCTCTCTATTATGCTACTTTAGTTGTCTAACACTTATAGAAATGTATCTAGAAAATGTGACTTGAGTTTATAAATCCTGTAAGAATTTGCATTTATCTTTGTCAAGAGGATAACTGAAGGCAGTGAGGTTTCTGTGAAATATTCTAATTAATCCAACTCACCATATTTTTGTATTCTGAAAATCCCATCAACTAAAATTCAGTTCTCATCTTAGGAAGGAGGAAAAGAGCAGAGGTGTCCCAGAGGAGGAAAAAGGGAGGAATTAAAATTTTTTAAAAAAGTGAATAGAACTAAATGAAGGAACCAAAATAGGAAATTTTTGCATAAACATTATTCATCTCTCTGCTTTTCTTCCAACAACCTTGACCTCTACCTTCCCGGAGATCCAATCCCGTTCTCAGGGAACACTTTACTCTTCCAGAAAACCTAGAAAGTTTTACCAAGTTGTCTTAAACTCAGCCAGCTTGTTAGTCCTTGTCTGCATTCTGGCTGCCTCATCTGCCATACACAGAAGCAGTCCCTAATGGCTGGGGAATGTGAGTTTTTCTTCATGCAAAATATGCCTCACAGTACTAAGGAAAGCAAAAGAGGCCTGTTTTCTAAGACTCTGCACTTGAGGATGTGTTCGGACAATCTCTGCCCAGACGCCAGTGTGCAGATGCATATTTCAGACGTTCCTCTTCCTGATTAGCATGCAGCCAGAACACCTGTTTTGCTGCCTGGAGGAATCATATTCGAAATGAAGATACACCTGCACACTCAAATTATTTTCATTGCATTTATAAACAGAGCTCTTAGTGTTGGGGTGAATATGGTTTCATCAGTCCAAAGGTGTGGGACTCTACCCTCTGAAATGACCTCAGTCCCATTTTTTCAATTCTCATGGCCATTTTTTAAAAATTGCATTTGCAAGCAGATTTGAAGTGCTATGCTTTCCACAAGGATTACTCAGCGTGTGTGTGTGTGTGCGCGCGCGCGTGTTGAAGGGGTGACTATCTAAATCCAGGGGCAAATACCCTGCGTTGGCAATAGGATAGGACAGATACGATACGTGATATTTCCGAGAATGTTGAAAAAGACACACAGGCCATCGTCCCAATATACACTTCTCTTTGAACATTTAAAAGTATTTAAAACACTTATCTCTGAAAATTAAACTTATAACGATGAATATGAAATAATCCTCTCCAAAAACAAAGTAAAAAAAGGGAATTGTTTAAAATTACAACAACCGACTACTCAAAATACAATGACAACTATACTTTACTTTTTAAAATTATTGTTCACGATGACCTTTTTTTAAAGCATTATGCATACATTTATAAATGCACATATGATGTATTTTATGTACATGGATTAGGTGGCTGTTTAAGGACAATAGTGCCTACTAGAAAATTATTTTCCACAAGAGTAAAGTGTGGAAGATTTAAGGTCCTATTAAAATCATCTTTGAGAATGTATCAAACCTATGTAACTATACAGTTAGGGAAAAAAATGAAAGCATGGCTATTTTGCAGCTTGATTTAAATGATAGAATTTGGGTAACATAATTCAGTATTTGTGATTGATATGCTTCTAGGAACTGAGCTTTTGAACCTTTTCAAGTTCATCAAACACTGCTTTCATAGGCAATGCATGGGTAAATTATATTCTTTTAAATTCTTTAGAATTGAGAACAGTGGAATTAAATTCTCTCAGTTTAGTAATAATTCTACATGAGCCAGATCCCAGTCATTCATAACTAAAATAGTGAATGTATCAGTCCAGAATAAGAATGGAAACACTCAAATAAGACATTTGGGCCGCTATGAAGAACAAAAATATAGATTGGCCCTATATTTTTTACTTAATCTGTCTAAATCAATTAGACATTTGAATTGTGGTATTGTATTTCCAGGAAGCTTCATTGCTTTCTATTATCCTCATGACAAAAATAAACAATTCCTTTTGAAATTGTAGAGAAAAAATGCCTCCCACTGAGTTGATGTTGTGTGCTGTTATATGCAAGAACATATGTGTAATAAAAAATGAGAAATTATGGATCAAATAATGATGTTGGAGCCACTTACATAAACAATAGAGAGCATTTTGGATGAGCTCCAAATATCATCACTATTGTTTAATTTCAGCTTCAGTTATGCATCTGCCTAGGCTAGTGTCAAAGATAATAATCTCACCAGATAGATATAAAATGCACAACTAAAATTACATAGCTCCATTATTCTGTTTACACATAGTACTAAACCACTCTTTCCAGCTGACTGACCCAATAGAGCATTTTGTCCATTGAGTTCTCTTGCAAATTTGGTGGGCAGATGCCCATTTTTTTTGTATATATTAGGTCATTTTGTACCAGTGTAGGAATAAAGTAACTAAGAAGAGGCATGAATATGTTTGCTCTCTAATGAATCTGTTCTTTACATCTTGCTCTCTGCCTTTCACACACAATTATGGGCTTTTAAAGCAAGAGAGAGCCTTAGTGGAAGTCACAAAATGCCAATTAAAAGAAATGGACAGAAGCTGAGTGCCAAATCACTCATTCTGGGAAAAAGAGGAAGACAAAGAGAGCTGCACATTTTCGCTCTCTTCACTGAAATGTCTTCTGCCAGTCAACACATGAGAGAATCCTCAACTAGAAGGAGATTTAGCAAGTCACTCAGTCCAGCACTCAGTCTTCAATTCAAAACCACTTATCAGAAGAAGTTTTCATGTACAATACCAATCCAAAACAAACAAAACCAAAAAAGAAAAGAAAGAAAGAAATTAGAAAAGAAAATGCTAGCCAGAAAGTTTCATTGTCTAATTTATACCTTAAAGTAAAGGTAGTTTTGAAAACCATGATTTCATGGTGGAGAAAAATATCAGTTTTTTGTTAAGTCATGGACTAAAAGACAAAACTTTCGTCATTTATTTTCTTTGAATGCAAAGCATTGCACTCTAAGTAGGGCTGAACAGGATCTGCCTCTCCATCACTGACAGTTAATAATTAAATCAAACATTATATTCAGCAATAGAACATATGCATCAGCTTCTTTCAAATTGCATTTCCTTCCTGTTAGGTCCATTAGTGTAAACCAGACTGCCTTTAGAAACCCCCTTATTGCTGCTGTCTTTCAGCACAGTTCCTGAAATGGATAATGTGGTACATATTATGGGCAATTACACAGAACTCCCCAGCGATAGGGTTTTAGAGTTACAGAATGAAACAGCTGGAACTACAGAGCTATAAGCTAATCATAAAAAAAGGAAATAGTTAAAAAAATAAATAATCTGGACAAAGAAAAAAAAATGGAAAGCATGAGAGGTTCTATGAAATCATTGTTCTTAGAGAAGCTGTCTGTACCTAGAAGAATCTCCAGAGTTCATCGTATAAAACTATCTAAATCTAAACATGTTATTTTTCAAAATATATTTTGCTGTCTTTTACACTCCTGGTGTAAAAAGCATATAACAAACAGCTAGCAAATATGAGGTACTGGAAACAATGACATTCTTCTCTCCAGCTTTATCAATGCTGTATTTCCATATTAGTAACATTGTGAGAAATCAGGTCTTCTTTTTCAAATTTATTTCCATGAAAACATATATTGTACTAGAAGATGGGTTTTCTATTCACTAAATGAGCCACACAGATAATATTTTCATCTTGTTATTTTATGCTTGGTTTGGGTGTATAGTGCTCATGCCACAGAGATAAGAAATTACATAATCTATCTCTCCACTTGGTTTGGGGACTGCAATTGGAGTGTTGTGCTTGAAAAATCAGACACAAACATCAGATATATACCTAAGGGAAAAGTTTCCTATTCCAAAAGGAAAATATATATTCTGATTTTTTTCACAGTTTTAGGAAAGAAAGTAATAATGGGTTTTGATGGCAAAAAATGTTGCTTCATTTGGTTGTAAGCAAAATGCAGTTTTAGCTTGCGCCAATGAAGTGTTTTTGAAAATTTTCGGTAAAATTACTTTATAACTTGAGAAATAATGGAACAATCTGCACAGTAACTACTGTGAAATGAAACAAAAGTGGGTGCAATTTCAAACTTTAAATATAGCCACAAAACTATTTTCAAATTTGTTGCTAAAGTATTCTACAAAAGTCTGAAGATATTAAAGGCAGAATATTTGTACAACTCTTGGAGAACTCTTCTTTTCTCTATATAGCCAGATTTATGTGGCTACTTATATACTTATATACTTTCATAAGGCTTCAGTAGCCAATATTTATTTCAGCAACAATAAAATGTAGCAGGAAGAAGATGGACATAAAACATGCTATCCAGTCTGATATCCTTAACAGTCATTGTCTCCTACTTCCCTTAAGAGCAGTGATTCTTTGTTGTTGTTAGTTTTTATCCCCCCTTTCCAGTAAAAGCTTTATTATGATAGAGTGGAAGGAGGGGAAACAGAGATGTTAACAAGACAAAATGTTAAAGCCAAAGGAAGACTATGTCTCCTCATTATAAAAAGTAATGTTCACTTTAACAGTAAAACCCTCATTTGTTTTTATTATTGAAGCTATATTGGTGACTGTACAATATAATAAGTGAATATGTTCTGAATACCCAAACCTATCTGTTATGTAACAAACAAAGTTCAGGAGATTTAATTGGAGGTTATGCTTTTGAATATCCCTGCTTTTCATAAGGAGGGACACTGAACAGAGGAAGAAAAGACCTAATACAAATGGCATGTGTACTGGGGAGAGAGATAAAGAAACCAGTAACTGATACTTCAAGAAATTCCTCACATCTTTTTATTTCTATGTGAATTTGCCCCAAAAGAAAAAAAAATGTTATCTACTAATTTCTAATACAGGAAATTTCTAGAATGATACCCCTCTGCTTCCTATTAAATAACTATTTTTGTCTCCATATGGTGTGCATTTCTATTTAGACAAAATAATAGCCCTTAGCACATATTCATGCCAGTTATTGAACTAAGTACTTTATAAATATTAACTGATTTAATTATCCTAACCACACGTGGTGTAGGTGTTATTATCTTCAATTCTCAGATGAAGAAACCAAACCAGAAGACTCACATAACTGGCCAGTCACACAGCTTTATTAAATGGGGAAGCTGAGATTTGAATCCAGGCAGTTGGACTCCAGAATCTGAGCTCTTCAATATTATAATATACTGCCTTTGAAGATAGACATATTGCACACCTTTATGGTACATTAAGTATCAGGTCTCAGAACACTTTTCTCAATTTGTTTAAGAATGACTCAATAGCAGTAAATCATGCAGCCATGTCTGGAACTTGCAAATCATGATTCTACAATATTATTTTGGTTACTATTGGAAAACCTATAAAATTTTCACATTTACCTTGGACCTAATTCAAAAAAAAAATATGGAACCCATCCTGCTAATATCATGCTACATTTAGCTCATTGACCTGTTAATTTAAAATATTTTGCTTCATTATAACAGCTCTTCTCCAGAAGGCTTCAGATTCTCGGCTGGAATGGCCTTGAAAGCATCTGGAAAAATACCCTCCAATGATCCAGTAAACATGAGCTATAAAAAAGTTGCCTCATTATAAAACAGCCTATCATAGATAATAAATTAAATCCACATTCAGATCTCTTAAAAGTTCTTATATTTTGCTTCTTATAAAAAAGTTAATCACATGTAGAAGTAGTTTTTTTTTTTAATGAAAACAGCAAAAGAAAATATAGCAAATACTTTAATGATTTGGGGTTAGGTAAGCTGCTTCTTCTTTTTTTTTTTTTTTAAAGATTTTATTTATTTATTTGACAGAGAGAGAGAGACAGCCAGCGAGAGAGGGAACACAAGCAGGGGGAGTGGGAGAGGGAGAAGCAGGCTCATAGCAGAGGAGCCTGATGTGGGGCTCGATCCCAGGACCCCGGGATCATGCCCTGAGCCGAAGGCAGACTCTTAGTGACTGAGCCACCCAGGCTCAGGTAAGCTTCTTCTAAGGGAGCCAAGGTATAAGTATATGACAAAGATACTATGAACTTTAAAAATACGCCCAGATTATAGACTAGGAAAACATTTGCTGCCCATATGTCACAGAAAGGGCTAATATATATTAGGAGATATAAGGTACTTATTACATTGAGATTTTATCTTACTGCATTATCTATATTAGTATTTCTCAACTTACATATAAATCAGCTGAGATCTTGTTAAAATGAAGATTGTATTTCAATAGGGCTTGGGCCCAAGATTGTGCATTTCCAAAAAAACACCATGTGACGCTGATACTGCTGGTTTACACATCACACTTGGAGTAGCATTGATCTAGGCTATTCCAATTCATGTAACAATATAAATAAACTGACTTCAAACAGAAATTTGAGGACAATTGTCATATTTTCATTCACGGAAATTGTTTGGAATGATGGTCATCTAAAAGGAATACATTTATTTAACCTTGGATTAGAGAAAGGATTTCATATTCATATGACCTAAGTGTGAGGTGAGAACTGTTTACTTCATACCCTCTAATTCTCACTTTGAAAGGATGGAAAAATATAGAAGACACAACCCAATAGAAAATTGAGCAAGTGACAATAAAAGACAATGGACATGAAAGGAAGTTTAAAAAGACAATACATTTAAGAAAGCATTCTTCATCTCACTATTAGTCACAAAATACAAATTACAGGAGTAAGAAAATACTTATTTTTAACTTCTTATTTTGGCAAAAATTTAAAAAGAGTGAAAAAAATGTTTGCTTTCATGAAGGATGTACTAGATCATGGCAGGTCAATGTTCCTGTGATTAAAAAGAAAAGCTTATACAAATCACATATAACAGATGAGCAGAGGCCCAGAGAAGGTGAGTAAGCTATCCAACGTCAAGTGTTTGAGCTGGGCTTTGAACTCAGATATTCCCACACCTAGATCTTAAGATTACTATTGCAGTCTACTGACTCTCAACAAGGTACTGATTATTTAAGGGATCTAAGTAACTTAATTTATTACCATAGTGAATGCTGCTTTATACCAACTTTTACAGTAAGATTTAAGCAGAATGCTTAAGACCTGGGATTGCAATGCAGATACTAAAATAAATTCCAAGAGCATTGACTTTCACGTATCTGCTCTAAATTTATCCGATAGCAAAGCACACTGATGATGTCATTGTAAATAAGAGAAAAAAAAGAGCTCCAGCCTATAATTTATAAAATCCCACACCTTAATTTATATGCTAGAAAAAAATTAATTCCATTCAGATTAAAGGGTTAGAGAAAAAACTAAAGCATAAAATATTAGGATCAAATGTAGATATACTATACAATTTCAGGATGGTGAAGCCTGAAAGTAGAAGAAGAAAACAAAACACAGGAGGAATGAAAGATGCATAGATATGTGAGAAAGGATGAAAGAAAATTTTCTATCTCTATAGTATTTCCCAGTTAAATATTTTATGTATGTTCATTTGCCAGTTGTATTTATTCTTCTGAAAACAGACTGTTTATGTCCTTGATAATTTTTCCTCCATTAATTTGTGCATCATATTCTTATTAACTGATAGGAATATTTCATATTAGTGACAGTAACCCTTTATCAAGTATATTGTAAATACTGTTTCTCTGTTCATCCTCGGCCTTTTAATTTTTTTTTTAAGATTTTATTTATTTATTTGACAGAGAGAGACACAGTGAGAGAGGGAACACCAGCAGGGGGAGTGGGAGAGGGAGAAGCAGGCTTCACGCTGAGCAGGGAGCCCGATTTGGGGCTCCATCCCAGGACCCCAGGATCATGATATGAGTCGAAGGCAGACACTTAACAACTGAGCTGCCCAGGTGACCCTGGCCTTTTAATTTTGTTCTTAATATTTTGGCATTATATTAACAAATTTGATAAAAACATGTAAATGAGTCCTCTATCAAAGAAGAAATATAAATGTATAATTAACATAAAGCAAAAAGGTTCAACATGATTGCTAAGAAAAGAAGTTTTTTAAGTGAAATGTTAAAGAGCAGAAATGATTTCCAAATAATAATAATGTCCAGTGCTAAAGCAAATTCAGTTACGGGTTAGCTTTTATAGACTTTTAGTTGAAATGTAAATTTATACTGTATTTATGGAAGACAATTAAATACTTTGTAACAAGAATATAAAGAATTCAGTCCTGTCAACCTCCTTATTCAATGTGTTCAGGACACTATGTTAGATCTAAGGTTTATAATAAACATGACATAGTGTCTGCCTTTATTGACTTTAGGATTCCACAACAGAACAGTCAAGTGCTCAAGCAGATGTGGCAGCTGTTAATAGCAGAATTTGAGTAATTCTCCTACAAAGACCCAACTACAAATTCTGGATGGCATATAATTTAAATGTATATAATAATATAAATGTAATGTAGTAACATAAATGATGTAAAAATATGCATGTAAAGAAGATTTTAAAATTTATTACTATATACTTACACATAGTATTTTAACATATATATATTTTGTATATGTTTTTATAATACAAATATTTAATACTGAGAAATAATTTCTAAAAATTCTAGATCTAAGAAAAAGTTGAACCTAGATAGATAAACGAGCATTACATGCCAGGCTTTTCCTGAATGTATTTGCCATCTGGACTAAATTCTGTGAAATTGAGCTGGTATTCTGTGTCTTTCAGTGAATTGGTCCATTTCATGTAAGTTGTTGAATTAATGTGTGCAGAGTTGTTCATTGTACTCCCTGATTATTCTTTTAATATCTGTGGGGGTCTACAATGACACCTCCTCTTTCTGATATTGATGATTTGTATCTTCTCTCATTTTTTTGTCAGTCACTCTATGAATTTATTATTTCACTGATCTTTTTAAAAAAGCAAGTGGTTTAATTGATTTTTCTCTATTGTTTTTCTGTTTCCAATATCATTGATTTCTGATCTATATTTTAATTTTGTCCTTCTGCTTGCTTTAGGTTTATTTTGTTTATTGAGGTGGAAGCTTAGATGACTGATTTAAACCTTTCTTCTTTAATATAAGCATTTAATACAATAAATTTCCTTCCAAGCACTGCTTTAACTACCTCCCACAGATTTTGATTTGTCATGTTTTCATTTTCCTTTACCTCAATCTTTTTGGACTTTTTAAAAAATGTCATGTATGTCATTTAGGGCAGAATAGTTTACTGCCCTAAAAATATTTAAATATTTTGTGTTCTACCTACTCATCTTTCCTCTCCTCTAACCTCTGGTACCACTGATTTTTTTTAATATAATTTTTTTTATTCAGGTTTTATCAAGTTTTTGAAAGCTTCATAAAATGAAATTAGGAGCTTTCCTTCTATGAATTAAATAATATTAGAATTCTTTATTCTTTAAAGGTGATGTAGAATTTGGCTGTGAACCTATCCCATCCTACCACCTTATATAATGACTGACTTTTACTTAACTTTCCAATTTCTTCAATTGTAAATAATTGATTCAGGTTTTTAAAAATATCTTTCCTTTTTTAAATTTCAGTAATTTACATTTTACTACGGGACCATCTATTTCATCTAGATTTTAAAATTTATTGCTATAAAGGCAAATGCCACTAAGTTTTTTGTAATTCTTTTACTTCTTGCAATCGGTGATTACATTTCCTTTCTCCTTCCTGATTGTGCATATTTTTCACTTTTGCTGGTTTGTTTTGTTTTGTTTTGTTTTTTTAGATTCCACATATAAGTGAAATCATATGGTATTTGTCCTTCTCTGTCCGGCATATTTCACTTAGCATAATGCGCTCAAGGGCTATCCATGTTGTTACAAATGGCAAGATGTCAATCTTTTTTTATTGATAAATAATACTCCCCTGTGTGTGTGTGTGCACGCACATGCATGTGCATGCCACATTTTCTTTATCCATTTATACATCAATGAACACTTAGATTATTTCGATGTCTTGGCTATTGTAAATAATGGTACAATGAACATGGGGGTGCATTTATCTTTTCAAGATAAGTGTTTCTGTTTTCTGATAAATATCCAGAAGTGAAATTGGATTATATTATAGCTCCATTTTTAATTCTTTGAGAAAACTTCATTTAAAATCTTACTGCTATTTTTAGGGGACCAGTTAGAGGATTTATTCATTCTTTCTAATGATTTTTTCTTTTATTAATTTTAGCTTTTATTTTTATTTATTTTTTTAAATATTTTATTTATTTATTTGACAGAGAGAGAAACAGCCAAGGAGAGAGGGAGCACAAGCTGGGGGAGTGGGAGAGGAAGAAGCAGGCTCATAGCAGAGGAGCCTGATGTGGGGCTCTATCCCAGAACACCGGGATCACGCCCTGAGTCGAAGGCAGATGCTTAACGACTGTGCCACCCAGGTGCCCCTAATATTATTACTTATATGTTCCACCTTTGGGTTGGTTCTTTTGATTCTTTTTCTTTTTCACAGAGAGAGGTAGGGGGTGGGGGGGCAGAGGGAGAGAGAGATTCTTAGGCAGGTTCCACACATAGTGTGGAGCCCCACGTGGGAGCTCCATTTCAGACCCGGAGATCATGACCCAAGCAGAAATCAAGAGACTGATGCTTAACCAACCGAGCCACCCAGGCGCCCCTAATTCTTTTACAAATTTCTTAGGAAATTACCTTTAAATATCAAGTTATTTTCTTTCCTTATTTAAAATACATTTTTTAGAGTACTTTTAGGTTCCAGCAAAATTGAGCAGAAGTACAGAGATCTCCTATATACCCCCCACATATGCACACTCTCCCCCACTATCAGCACTATGTCAGAGTGATATATTTGTTACAATCAATGAGCCTACATTGACAAATCACTATCACCCAAAATCTACAGTTTACATTAGGGTCCATTCTACAGATTTTGAAAAAAGTATAATGATGCATAATCACTGTTACAGTATCATACATACAGAGTGGTTTTAAAGATCTAAAAATCCTCTATGCTCAGCTTATTCATCCTTCCCTCCCTCCACAGTTTATCCATTCACCTGTTGAAGGACGTCTTGGTTACTTCCAAGTTTTGGCAATTATGAATAAAACTGCTATAAACATCTGTGTGTAGGTGTGGACATAAGTTTTCAATTCCTTTGTGTAAATATCAAGGAGTGTGATTGCTGGGTTTTATGGTAGGAACATGCTTAGTTTTGTAAGAAACTGCCAAACTTACTTTCAAAGTGGAAGTTGTATTTGTGTTCATTTGTATTCCCACAGACAATGACTTAGTGTGCCCTGTTGTTCTACATCCTCACAAGCATTTAGTTTCATGTTTTGGATTTCTGCCATTCTAATAGGTGTGTAGTGGTATTTCATTACTGTTTTAATTTGTAATTCCTTAATGACATATGAGGGTGAGAATCTTTTCATATGCTTATTTCAATGTATTTTAAAATTTCACTTGAAATTTGCTTTTGATTCATGGATTATTTTGGTGTGTGTTGTCTAGTTTCCAAATATACAGAAATGGCCCTCATATTTTTGTTTTGTTTTTGATATCTAGTTTGATTCCACTGTGGTCAGAGATCATATTTTATATGATCTTAATTTTTAAAAATTATAATTGATTATACTTTTATACTTTATTCAGATTCTAGTGTTTAATACTCAGTAAAATTAAGACATGTATTAAATGTCTTATAGAGACTTGACAAAGTGTTCTGTGGTAGGTATAGGGAAAAGAATAAAATATAACTGCTTTACTCAAGAATATGATAATCTAAAAACAAGGAAACAGATACGTAAACAAGAGCTACAAACACAGGAGTTTGTAAAAAGTTTGAGGAAACAGAAAACAGAAGACAATCAATTATACCACAGGAATTGTAGGGAGCTGGGAATCTGAGAAGATTTCATGGTGGGGAGAATAGGATTGCAGCGTGCTGAGGGTAACAGAGGAAGGAAAGGCATGTCACTACTTGACTTCATATTCTCATTATTTTTTACCTCCTGGAAGTGTAAGGGAAGATAGAGAAGAGGGTTTTGGTATGGGATATGTCAAGGATACAAAGGCAATACAAGTTCAGATTAATGTATGATTATATTCCATACATTAATATATACTTACATACAAGTTCATATTAATATATGAGCAAGAAAGCATCAAAAAGGTTTCTTAGGTACACATTATCTATCCTTCCCTG
The DNA here is from genome assembly GCF_002007445.2 of Ailuropoda melanoleuca. Taxonomy (NCBI): domain Eukaryota; kingdom Metazoa; phylum Chordata; class Mammalia; order Carnivora; family Ursidae; genus Ailuropoda; species Ailuropoda melanoleuca. The sequence goes on along the minus strand of NC_048219.1, from coordinate 67,854,620 downwards.
GTAATACTGTTCCCCAAGATAAAAAATTATGTAAGCCAGAGCAGATTGTTAAGGGAAAGAAGACAGAGTCCATTTTGAATAAGCTGCTCTGAGATGCCCATTGTGCACCCTAATGGATACATCCAGTGTCCATTGTGCATGTATATAGAGAGCTCACGGGAGGATTCAAGACTTAAGATATACATTTGGGACTTGCTGGGATGAAGTAACCCAGGGGAAGTGTCTAGAGTGAAAAGAGAAAAAGTTAAGGACATCATCTTGGGAAACACCATGGTTCAGGGCAGATGACAGTAAAAGGAACAAGAAGGAAACAGAAAAGAAGGGTCGAAGACATGGGAGGAGAGCCATTTCTAAGCAATGTCACTGAAACCAAGAGGGTGAAATGTTAAAAAAAATAAAAAATAAAAAAACCAGAAGGGTCTAGGGCAATAGGTAAATCAAGTAGGATGAGGATTGCCAAAGTCCACTGGCTTCGTCAACACACTGTGTAAATAAACTCAGACTGCAGCTGCTTAAGTGTGAAGGGGAGGTGAGAAAGTGGACACAATGTCTATAGGCAGTTTTTTCAAGAATCTTGGCTAACCAAAAAAAAAAAAAAAAAAAAAAAAAAAGGAGATAGAGAGTCTGTGGCTGTGTAGCCAGCTAAAAACTCAGGAGAAATAATTGCTGAGGAAGCAACACCCTAGCAGAGATAAAAACACGTAAAGAGTGACTAGCTTTGAATAGGATCTCATGAGCCTCTGAAACCAGAAGAAAGAAAAAAATCAGATCTTGTACATAAAATTAAGTATTGTCTTTTTCAACATTGCTTTTTTTTTTTAAATTGTGATAAAATTATTACGATTTTGGCTTAGTTGCTTAAAATGTTTTAGGAATGTCCCTCTCTTAAGTTCATCCTCAGAGACAGGTGGATTTACCACACACACACACACACACACACACACACACACACACACACACCCCTAAGTTTTCTTGTTTAAATGCAGGTATGACATTCAGAAATTGAGAAAAGTTATTTTTAATTGTATGATGAAAAAGGCAAGCTGGTAGATATCCTTTGGTATAAACCAATCTTTTCTAGAATAGACTTATTAATTGGAATGAAAATAAATTCCGAAAAGGGAGACTCCAAATGTTTGTTGATTAAAAAATATTGGAATAAATGCATGAGTTTTTTTTAAAGATTTTGTTTATATATTTGACAGAGACAGAGACAGCCAGCGAGAGAGGGAACACAAGCAGGGGGAGTGGGAGAGGAAGAAGCAGGCATGGCGGAGGAGCCTCATGTGGGGCTCGATCCCATAACGCCGGGATCACGCCCTGAGCTGAAGATAGACGCTTAGCCGCTATGCCACCCAGGCACCCCTGACTTTTTTGATTCAATAATTGCATGTATTCATTTGACAAAAGTGTATAGAAATTCCACCGTATGTCAGGCATTAATCTAGAGAGTAATTTGATGAATAGGACCCAAGTGGATATGTTTCTGATAAATTTATAATAAACTTGGCTTTATAACAATATATACTAACTTGATATGACCACATATACTCTCACTAAAATCAGTTAAAGCCAGTATTTAGCCCAAATATTTAATTCTTCCAGCAACTGAATTTATATCAATTCTGAAGCATTTGGGCATGACTCTTGCTGACTTAATTTGCAATTATATATACTAACAAAAGAATTCAGCTGAATAGAGGAAGTTCTAAAATCTGATAATGTACTGCTAAAGAGAGAATTCTAGGTTCACTGAACTCAACATAGTTTGTGTATCTCACGAGATGTTTGGAAACATTAACTATCCACATAGAAGAGGGGCTGCCATTAACATTCACAGTAGACTTTCTCATTGCTTCGTTGTGTCTATGAGGATGCTTCATTCTACTCAACTTCTTTATTGCAGTTTCTCCAAGTGTGGTCAGGTGATGGAATATGCATTTTTCACATATTTGCCAGGTGATATTTATGCTGCACATAATTTGAGAACCACTGCTAATGTTTGAAATTGCTGAGCAAGTGTTGTAAAAGAAAAAAATAAAAGCCCAACTATTGTATCCCCCAGACACCATATGCTTTGATTTTGAAGTGTTATGCCCAAGTGGTCAGGTATGAAAGGAAGGCAGGCAGCACAGTATATCATTAAGAATATGGATTTTAGATGAAGTAGACTTGTGTTGAACTTCTGCCCACTTCTTTCTAGCCTTTGTGCTCAAAACCAATTTTATTTATTTATTTATTTATTTATTTATTTATTTATTTATTTATGAGAGAGAGAGAGATACAGACATACAGACAGCACACACAGGTGCAGAGGGAGGGGGGTAGGGGAGGGAGGGGGCACAGGGAGAGGGAGAGATTCAATCTTAGGTAGGCTCAAAGCCCCACACAGAGCTTGACTCAGGGGTTGATCTGATGACCCTGAGATCAGGACCTGAGTAGAAATCAAGAGTCTGACACTTAACTGACTGAGCCACCCAGGCACCCCCTTTATAAATTTTTTTTTAATTTTTATATATTTTTATGTTTTTATCTTTCTAACAGTTTTACTTCTTTGATCCTCAGTTTTCTTCTATGTAAAATGGTGGCAGTCACACCCTTATAAATTTACTTGAAGGGATTAAATGAGCCTAGAAGTACAAGTGAGTGTCCTTCTTCTCTCCATCTCTTTATTGATCCTATAATCATTTCCCTACTGAGTCTCCATTCCAGAAGTGCAATCTCAAATGCCTTTAAGACCAGGCTGGTGGGTAATATAAATGAACTAAGCAGTCAGGGCAAGGCAACAGAAAATTATAGCACCTGTAGTGAGCTAGAGAATGTATACCTTACCTGAAGACAATTTAATAAAAAATAAAATAAGTCACTGTGGGCCAAGCAAAACCATCTGCTGGTCAAATCAGACATATGACAATTTGCATCCCCTACCTTAAACTGATAAATTCAGATTCCTTTTTATAAACCAATGACTTTGATGGTAATGACTGTTCTCAGTCATTTTGATGCACATCCTCAACTCCCTGAACTAAATAAGTAAACTTTATTTAACTCAATAACCGTAGATTTTATTCCCCTTCTTCTTGTTTCCTTTTTAGGTACACTATAGAATGGGGCTCAGTTAGCATGAGAACACTACTTCCTTTCTATACAGTTTTTTCCCCAGGCTTTATTGAAGTGTAATTGACAAAAAAAATGTCTATCTTTCAGATTTACAATGCAATGACTTATGTATACACTGTTAAATGATTACCATAAACAAGATAATTAACATATCCATCACCTTATATGGTACCTTTTGTGTGGGTATGTTGAGAATGCTTAAGATCTATACTTGTAGCTACCTTCTTGTTTACAATTATTAACTATAGCCACCATGCTGTACATCAGATCTCCAGAATTTAGTCATCTTACAATTGAAACTTTGAACTCTTTGACCAACATCTCACTATTTCCCCCACCCTCCAGCCCCTGGTAATCATCATTCCACTCTATGCCTCTATAGTTTGATTTTTTTAGATTCCACATGTAAGAGACATCATGCAGTATTTGCTTTTTGTGTCTTGCTTATTTCCTTAGCATAATGTCCTCCAGTTTCGTCCATGTTGTTACAAAAGACAGGAATTCCTTCTTTTTTATGACTGAATACTATTCCATTGTGTGTATATGTATATATATAGTTCATATCTTCTTTATTCATTCATCCATTGAAGGACACTTAGGTTGCTTCCATGTCTTGGCTATTGTGAGTAATGCTGCAGTGAACATGGGGTATAGTTATTATTTTTGAGATACTGATTTTATTTCCTTTAGATATAAATCCAAAGTGGGAGTGCTGGTTTTAAGACACCTTATTTCTTCATTCTGCTTAAACTTCTCATCTGCTTAGGGTCAGAGAATAGAGGAGACATGATAAAGGATTAGGGCATGTCAGATCATCCCTCTGTCCTCGTCTAGGGAAATATATTTAATTGTTTACCAGATCTAAAGCAAAGGGCCTAATGGGAGAAACCTCTTCTCCACAGTGAAGTAGAAAGAAAATGATTGTTGATTATATCAAATAACCCTGGATTTTATACCCAGCTTCACAACCTACATTCAACTACTTACTTTTTCTGAACTTAAATTTTCATAGTTGCAAAACAGACACAATAAATCCTATGATACTGTTTTAAGGATTAAATTAAATAATGTGTATAAAGCTCTTTATACCACAAAAATTCTCATCCTTTCCTTTTGAAGTTTTTTTTTTTTTTTTTTTTTTTTTTTTGTATTTAGCTGATGTATTTACACTTCTGGTTCAGTTTTAACTAGGCCAGTTCTAACCAAATTAGCAAATCCATCATCAATTTCTTTTCTTAAATAAAAAGCTATGCTGATTATTTACAATAGCCAATGCGGAAGCAACACAAGTGTCCATTGATAGAAGAATGGGTAAGGAAGATATGGTATGTATATGCAATGTAATATTACTCTGCCATAAAAAAGAATGAGATCTTGCCATTTGTGACAACATGAATGGACTGAGAGGGTATTATGCTAAGTGAAATAAGTCAGACAAAGAAAGACAAACACCATATGATTTTACTTATATGTGGAATCTAAAGAACAAAACAATAAACATTTTTTTTTAAAAAAGCAGAAACAGACCCATAAATACAAAAAGCAAAATGATGGTTAACAGAGGGAAGGGAGATGAGACTATGGGCAACATGGGTGAAAGACAGTGGAAGGTACAGGATTCCAGTTATGGAATGTGTAAGTTACAGGGATAAAAGGCATAGCGTGGGGAATATAATCAAAGGCACAATAATAGCATTGTGTGGTGACAGATGGGAGCTGCACTTGGGGTGAGCAGAGCATAACATATAGAGTTGTCAAATCACCATGTTGTATACTTGAAATTAATATAACATAGTGTGTCAGCTACAGTTCAACAACAACAAAAAATCCTGCCTGTCTGGTGGTATTCAGTGCTAGATCTGAGCATAGATGTGTAATACTTTGATTGCAGTTTCCTGGCATAGAGTTAGGGACAAGAGAAAGCACCCTCTAGGAATTCTGAGTCAGTCATGAAACAGACAGGCTGAAGCTGAGTAACCAAATCTAAATTAAAGCATAGCAAAGGAGCAAAATCAAAGGACAAAGCCAAGTTCTGATAGCACAGAGTGGGTGTATGGAAAGTTAAGGCAGAGATAAATGCCAAAGCTAGAGAAATGCTTCTGGATAACCAGGGGCAGATTTTACAGGAATCTTGAGGTGAAGTTAGGGTTCACATGTTTAGAAAACTAGCCTGGAAATAGGGTCAAACATAGCTGACTTGTAGCCTAATTGGTACATAATTCAGGCCTAGTATCCTTCATGGCCCTCCCCCAAAGACTGGCCAGCCGGCCTTCTTGGACATCAACCTGTTTTCTGCCTCTGGTCCCAGGCTCCACTCATGCAAAGATAAGTACTAACTGGAATAGCTCAAGCTTCCAACATCCATTGTTTTTTAATCTTTATTTGCTTCTGTGAATTCCTATTGACAACCCTGGTGAGTATCTGCCCCAATGGATCTGTTTTTTAAGAAACCTTGACTTGATTTTCTTCTAACCACGGGCTATTGTCCCAGGCCCTTTGCATTGCTTCCAGCCTTATCACCTTCGTCTATATACACATCTATTAACTATGATGTAAGTGTTAATTACTCCTTTTATATATTTCTGTTCCTCACTTGGGTCAGCAAGTGGATAGACTGACCTAGCCTAAGCCATCTCCAGGGTATTTGGATTTCTTAACTGTAATATATTTCCCATCTTCCCAGCCTGTCCCATAAATTATCTCTTTCTCCTTTCCCTTGAGTTCCTGAGAATATTCCTATTAAAGGGGATTCAGTGAAAATCATGGAGGCTTCTTTTTGTTTCTTACTCCTAATTTTCTAATTCTGGGCTACATTTGGAAGTTGAGGATCCAATCTGACTAAATTTTCAAATTGTATTTACTATATATTATGAAACATATCAACAAGATTAAGCATGGCTTAAACAAATATAATTTTCCTCCAAACCTACACTAATTATACTACTCTGGCCCTTCCTCTCTGAATATAGCAAACAAATCCAATTTTTGAGGAAGAGGAACGAACGTATACAGCAGCTAATGGATATTACTTATTACTGGTGTAATATAGAAGATTACACAGTGTTGCGTACTACAATAATACAAATCATAGCTTATTGGGCACCATGGAGGAGGGAAGATCTAGAGTTAGCACTTACTTTACAAGAATTTTGTAAGAACCCAAGTTTCTAAACTTGATAAATTAGGGAGAAATAATTTGGATTATAAAAGATTGACATGATTTATGATGGAGAATTCACTAGAGTTCTTTAAAACAGTAAACCAACCAATGAATGTAAAATATGGATTTGATTTCCAAGTGTCAGTATATATCATTTTCAGCAATACAACAACTGCATGAAGAACACAAGCCACCTAAAACATTATATAAACCATGAATAGAACTCTTTGAATATCAGATATACAAGGAAAATTCAAACATATCATTAAATGACATCAATTTCTTAGTCATAATGCATTTACTTTCAGAACAGAGAAAATTACTTGATTTTTTTTCTCTCCAATTGTCTTTTAGTTCTTTATAATAGGTGAAAACACACACACACAATTTTGTTTTATTTGCAGTCAGACTTATGGCTGTTTTTGCTAGAAGATGATTTCTTAGTGTTGAAAAAATGAAAACAGAAACATCTAGAGACATATCTTAAGGAAACAGAACTTATGATAGAGGTGCCTGGGTGGTGCAGTTGGTGAAGCATCCAACTCTTGGTTACAGCTCAGGTGCTGATCTCAGGGTCATGAGATGGAGCCTCACATAGGGCTCCACCCTCAGCGTGGAGTCTGCATGAGATTCTCTCTCCCTCTCCCTGCCCCTCCCACCTGTGCTCTCTCTCTTTCTCTAATAAATAAATAAATCTTAAAAAATAAAGAAAGAGAAATTGTGATAGAGTAAATTTTAACTTTATACATAGGTGTGTGTATATAAATATTTAAATTCTGATTATAATATAATTAAATCACTTTTGCTATGCTTTTTGTTATTCATAGAAAAAATTTGAAAAAACAAATTTTACCATCTTCCACCCACACAAAAACAATATATAGTTCAGAACAGCAACCTAATGCATTTATTAAAAGGCAAAATTTTCATAATTTAAAGATGAACATTGGTGATAATTTTAAAATGACCAAAGTTAAATCAAGGTTGTGATTGATATATATTTGTCTTCAGTAAATAAATCATAAACATTTGTCTTCTCATTATTGTATTCTTAGTTTGTTATATAAGTATAGGAGGAGTCTTTAGACAAGAATTATAAGAGGCTTTATTTTAAGATCAATGCTGAAATGTGGATTTATGCTTTGCAAAAATATGCTTTGTGGACATTAATTAAAATTAACATTTTTTTCCAACCTGTGATGCAAGTCTGTGTCACTTTCATGAAAAGCTTTTTTTTTTTTTTGCTTTTATATGTTGATTCAAGAAGGTGTTACTATTCATATAAAAACAAGACTTGAATCAGTGACTATAATTACAGTAGGTGTATTTTTGTATTATTTATGTTTGTTTGAAGGGGCTTCATTATATATAAGGTTTGTGTACTAATTACTACATGTTTTCCACAGGTTTGTTAGTTTCAGAAATGTTTGCTTGAATTAAATAGCCTTGTTTCATTCACCCTGCTTGAAAACCCTTACCTGAAGACCTAATATAATCTTATTATTGGTAGTAAATAATCTTCACAGTCTGCTTTTAAAAAGATGACACCATATGAGACACTTTAAGTAATTTTGGCGGTCTTTTAGCTGTTCAAGGACCTGTAGTCAGCTGAACATGGGCATTTTTTATATACTCTGTGTCTCGGGACAACCTTTCTCCTAAGCAAGTAGAGCTCCTAGCAAATTGCAGAGCTTGGGCTTGGATTTAGATCTTTCACAGTGAAGTTCATTCTCTTTCTCTTCTACTCTGTGTTGAATATCTAGCATTGACTCCTCCGTTGCCCCACTCAGGGGTTTTGTTATGAGTCATAAATATGGGTTTCTTTGTGCCATATATTACTTGGACCAATCAAGATACTGAGTAAACCCATTTTGACAGGGTATGAATGGCAGACAGCATACCTACCGTTAAACTCACTCATAAATATGTCTCGGTTTCTACATTGATAAATATTGAACCACATAAATTTCAAAATCATATTGTGTTTTGAAAATACTAGAAGAGTTTTCTATTTAATTCAATGAACATTTATTGAGTACCTCCTGTGTGTTAGAGATACTAAATGATTTCTTATAGGAGTCTATTTAAAAAATAACTCTACAGTAGAAAGAATATAAATGAATGGCCAATAAGGACATAAAAAAATATTCAACATCATTACTTGTCAGAAAAATGTATTTTAAAACCATAATGAGATACACTTCACACCTGCTGGAATTGCTAGAACTGACACTGGAAATATTGGTGAGATTATGGATGAACATGAACTCTGATACATCCAACTACTATGGAAAACTAATTGGCAGTTTCTTTGAAAGTTAAACACACAACTACACTCTGAGAAATTCCTCTTCTTGGTTTTTATCTGAGAGAAATAAAAACATATGTTCACAAGAAGATTTCTTGTGTAAAACAAGAATGTTTTAAAGAGTACTCATCACAAGAAAAAAAATTGTGTGGTAATAGATGTTAACTAAACTTATGTGCCTTTGGCTTGGGTGGTGATGCTGGAGTCCTGGGATTGAGCCTTGCATTGTGCTCCCTGCTCAGTGGGGAGCCCGCTTCTCCCTCTCCCACTCCCCCTGCTTGTGTTCCCTCTCTCGCTCTCTCTCCCTCTGTCAAATAAATAAATAAAATCTTTAAAAGAAAAGAAAATAAACCTATGTGGTGATCACTTCACAATAGAGACAAATACCAAATTATGTTGTACACCTGAAACTAATACAATATTATATGTCAATTATATCTTAACAAAAAAAATAAATAATGTTTTAACAACTTTATTTATAATAAACCAAAGCAGGAAACAAGTCAAGTGTTCATCAATGGAAGCTATATTCATACAGTGGAATTCTACACAACAATAAAGAAGCATGAAATACTGATAACACTCAATGACATGAATGAATCTCACAAAACTGAAGAACTAAAGCTAGATATGAAAGAGTACATGCTGCATGATTCTAATACATGAAGCTCAGAACAGACAAAACTAATGTACAGGGATAGAACACAGAATGGCAACTGCCTGGGGCAGGTGGGGGTGAAGCGACCATGAAGGGGCATAAAGAAACGTTCTGGGATGATGAAAATGGCTATACAGTAATGCCCCCTTTCTCCAGTGGTTTCACTTTCTGCAGTTTCAGTTGCCCACGATCTGGAAACAGATGACTCTCCTTCTGACGAATCATCAGAAGGTCAATGGTAGCCCTAAGGGTACATCACATGCCTACATCATTCACCTCATACTTCATCTCATCACTTAGGCATTTTATCATGTCACATCATTACAATAAGAAGGGTACAATAAGATATTTTGAGAAGAGAGGGAGACCACATTCATAGAACTTATTACAGTATATTGTTGTAATTGTTCTATTTTATCATTAGTTACTATTGTTAATCTCTTACCGTGCCTAACTTGCCAATTAAACTTTATCAGAAGTATGTATGCATAGAAAAAAACAGTATGTATAGGGTTTGGTACTACCTGGGGTTTCAGGCATCCACTTGGGGTCTTGGAACTTATCCCCTAGGGATAAGGGGTAATTACTGTATCTTGATTTGTGCATTGATTACATACATATATACGCTTGCCAAAGCTCATCACATTGGTTACTTAAGATCTGTGTTTTTGCTCTACATAAATTGTACCTCAATTTTAACAAAGTAATTTTGTAGTAAATCCTTTGTAAAGAAAACAATCTTATAAGCAACTTCCTTTTTTTGGTATGTTAATAATTAATTTTAAAGATTTATTTATTTGTTTGAGAGAGAGAGACAGGGTGCAAGTGGGGAAGGGGCTGAGGAAGAATCCTCAGACTCCCCGCTGAGCAGGAAGCCTGTCACAGGGGCTTGATCCCAGGACCCTGAGATATTTATCTGAGCCAAAAGCAAGAATCAGATGCTTGACCAGCTGAACCACTCAGGGTCCCCAGTAGTTAATTTCAAAATTTAATGTTTGCTTAACCAGACAAGTCTATCTCTCTATACTGTAAAGTTCAGGTTCAGAATAGATTTTAATCATTCATTTACATATGCATTCATACAATTATTCTGACAAATGAGAAAACCCTGTGTACAAGTGGAGATTGCCATTTTCCAGCAAATTGAAAATAACGTGTTAAAGACTCACATCGGCTATAAGCTATGATTTCTAAACATTCCTTCAAGATATTAAACTGCTATTTGCCAACTCTTTCCAGGCGTAAGTATGAAAAGAACCCTAGGCCTTTGTGTTTATGGAAGTGCTGGGCTGGACTGCGGCAAGTACATAGCTCCCAAGCACTGCTTACCATACACCTCAATCATCCAGAGGGGCAAAGCAAGCTTCCTTGTGGGGACCCCCAGCATAGCCCTGCAGGTGACTTAAGAGAGCCTCATCCACACTGTTTGTGGAGAGCGCTGTGCTAGTTTCCAGGAATATTCAATCTGTGGCCTCCGTGCGGAGCCTGCCAAAAGCACTGCAATTGGTTGTGCCAATTGTGTTGGTGTTTTATGGCTCTGTTCATCTTTAATGATCTGTAGCTTCTCTCACCATGAAAGCTTCTGAATCTTGGCTCCTTCCCAACTGCTCTATTGATCTGAAATTTGGCCAGCAAGCAAAATCTTTTGTTTGTTTTTGGGATTATTTTTATTATCTGGCTCCAGACAGGGAGCACAGAATGGGGTGGAGACTTCACAGAAATGAGGACATCTACTCCTTTGGTAGCATTCCTGAGGGCCTAAGACCAGTCCTCTGGTGCTATAAAAGAACACTGTTCAGAGCTGTAAAGAGAATTCACATTTGCATTGTACTGATGGCAACAACAGCTTGTTAGGCTCCCATCTGTCAGAGCAGAAGGTATTCTGCAGTTCAGAGAGTCAGGGCTCTGGGGCACTTCTTTCCAGAGTGATCTACTGGAAAACAACAGACACAAGTTTAGAGAGGACTAGTCTACACATAGGTGGAGAAATAACTCCCTATATGTTGGGCTGGGAACCAACCCAGATCCTGACTTTTTCCAGCCCACTAGAGCTTTAAGTTCTACTAAACCCATGTTTCCAAAACGGGGTGACCCTAGGTACCCTCGTAACTCTAAATGACAAAAGCAAGTCTTCAAAAAGTTTTGTGGTCAATTTTTTGGGGGAAAATCTACATATAATATTCATTTCTCAAAGATTTGTAATTCATATTAACACATTTAAAAGCTGTGAAAAAAATCCTCTGAGGGGGGAAAAAAAGTTTTTCTTTCTCTAAACCAGCACTTTCCAGATTTCTTGACCATGAGGCCCCATTTAAAAGAGGTTTTACAAAACATAGCTAAGATGGAAGTATAAGAATTTTCCATGGAAAACCTTTCAGAAGAAGTATTAAATGAAATGTACATTAAGGTATAAGTGATTACTCTCAGGCCTTCCCTGGATGTAGATTTTGAGGGGACAGAATGTATGGATATATATGTGTGTATTTACATGCGTATGTATTTCTGTGAAAGAGTTAGCTGTCTAAAAACTTCCTTATCCTCTTCTATGGTTATAGAGTCATAGTTAGGAAGCAGCTGCACAACTAAGGACTACATTTGCTAGCTTCTCCTACAGCTGGATATGGCCATATGATTAATATTTGCCAACCGAATATGAGCAGAATTGAGGTATGTAACTTCTGGCCGGGGTTCTACCACAGAATACAGATGACACCAAGTCCTTCAGGGCCACAATATATTAGTTTGACTCCTAAAATCAAATCTAGAGGACAGCCATTTTGATACACAGGAACAAAGACCTGCACTATTACATAAATGAGAAATGAACTATTATATTGAGAAATATTTTAGGATCCATTTGTTGCAGTACTTTAGTCTAATCTCATTAATATTAATATCAGGAAAGGAGATGGTGAGCAATAACATTTGGGAAGATATTTGGAAAAGAGTGCAGACAATCATTTAAGAGCATCAAACACCTGAGGGAGTTAAGCAGTACGTATCTCCAGAGAAGAGAGCCAGGGTCTGATGGTCCTACATTTAATTTTTCCTTTCTCACTCTATGTAAGTGACTTAGAGCACCTGCATGGGAAATAAACAAACCCAGTTTCGCTATTTGGCTCAGCCACTTACTAGTATGTTTTTCTCCTTTGCCAAGTCTCAGTTTCCACATGGTAAAAAAATGGATAATGATTCTCAACTTGCACAATTATTTTGAGAACTAAACCAGAAGACATATGCAGTGTTTAGCACACATATACACTGTGTATTTAGAAACATGCATACAGAGTGGTAGTCATTAATGCTAGTCACAAATATTTGATGTGTCCTCCTTTTGGGTACATATTATGATTTTGTATCTCCTTTGAAATTAAGAGCTGTCAAGTGACCTTCTAGGCCAATGTTTTAAAAACCAGTACACAATTTTCATGTTCCCCCTTTCCTACCTCAGCAATTACAAAATGCAGGGATGGACTGATCCCCTTTGCCTGATGCTTGAAAGACAACGACTGGAGCAGAGTCCTCCCAGCTGACCTGCATGAACACGTGGCATGAGTAAAAAATAAACCATTGTGGCTTAAGCCCCTGTATCCTAATGTGGCCTTCACTGAATGACTCCGAAATTGGTTACCAGCATTAGAGTTCTGTCATAACATGGAGCTAAACTGTACTCAAATACAAAGCATTTGCTTACTGTTCAGGTAACAGTCAGTAAAGAAACTATTATTGCAGGCTGGAAATCTGGTGACCTTTTGTTATGAAGTCACAATTTATTTAACCTGTTGTTGCAATGATTTAAAAGGCAAACAAGTACGTAATAGGGAATTCTAGGAGAAGAGATTGGGAAACAGAGTGTCAGCATGTTGTTAGAGTTCATCGTAGTTGCATTTGACAAGGCATTACAAAAATGAGATAAGCACAACAAAGCATTGGCTGACTTGCAAGCAGGAATCAAAAGTGTTAGAGCCCAAACTTGAACGTTTTCATAAGGTTAGAAAGATAAGTACTTCTCAACCCGCATGGTAACAGATAAAACTGAGGAAGCTTTTGGGTAACAAAGGCCTATTAAAATTAAGCCCTGTGAGGAGGATCAAATCAAGGACACGGTTCTCACGCCCATGAATTAAGTTAATCTCAAAGCAAAGACCCAATTACAATACTGGCAACTGGTAAATCCTTTTAATTGGAGGGGAAAAAAAACACTGATTAGAGAAAAGAGATTAAAAATCACTATATGTTTAAAAGAGTGAGACATACGGTGTGGGGACATGGAGAAAGTAAAAAAAAATACATAGAAATCATGATGATTATGTTAAACAAAACAATGGAAGTGATGATTTGCATATACATCTAGTATAATAAATAAGGTGCGAGTTTTTGAGGAATTCATACTATCAAAAAGATTATCAGCCTATACTAAAAAGAGAATTTGACATATAATGACCACTGACTTTCCAACCTCCATGCTACCATCTTCAACACTTATTTCAGAGGTGACCAAAAGGGTTAACAGAGAAGATAAAGCATAGAAGGCAGGGTCAGAGACCACTGAGTAACACCTGGATATCTTGGTCTTTAAATTTGATGTCTTGATTGGATGGAAGAGATACATTGAATTGAGGATCTATGCTCAGTAGTTATCACAAGGATTGTAGTAGTCATTAGTACTGTTCTTATTATTCTATTTCCCTTCCATTTGGACATACATAAGTTAAACTATTTCTGCACTCTTCAATCTGAAGACGTCCACATATTTGCTTTGGCAAATAAAATGGGAGTGGACACGACTGCAGTGCCAACTCCCAGCGGAAAAGTAGAGAACTGGCTGATGATTTGCCATATTTCTTTTTCCTACTTGGCAAAAGCCGTAACACAGAGATATAACCTCTCTCTGTTTGGGTCCTTACCAGAGGATGACTTAGAAGCCTGCCATACACATGAAGATTGTTAAATAAGCCATCGTAGTTTTGAGCCAGTGAGATTTTGGAGTTGTTTGTTCCTGCAGCTTCATATATCCAACTTTGATGGAGAGAAATTGAAGCCAGTTTTATAGGGATAGTTAATGTTATATTAGGTTCAGTCAGAAAAAGATGCAAAAATGATGTTTAGGAGCAGTGTTTTTCTAACCATAGATTGTGGTAGGGTATAGCTTTTTATAGAACAGAAAAGAAAATATCATATAGTAAGATTAAAGGATGTTCTTTGTGTGTGTTTGTGTGTGTACAAAAGAGAATGAGAGAGAGGTTGATAGAAAGTGTATTTTCTTAGTGTGACTCACCGTCAGAAAGTTTGAAAGTTACTGACTTAAAACCTAATTAATTGGGAACACTTAAGTGATTGGATTTAGATATGAAAGGCCATCCCCAAAGGGTCTGTGGTCTGTTGATGTCAAAGGGCTCTGTTCTCAAACTTTTTCTGTTCAAACATTTGTTCACAGAAGTCAATGAAGAGCTTATCAATTTTTTATTGTGTTCAGATGAAATTGATAAGCCAATATTGATGATGTATGAAAAGCTACATCAAATAGCAGCTATAAAGAATAACAAAGATTAGCATATATTGTCCCTATTAAAAAAAAACAGGATAAAGTCAGTGACACTTGTGAGCCAGTGAGCTTGATGTTGTGACAGAGAATATTATAAAATGATAAAATGGTATATCTATGAAGATTTAAAGAAGTGACAGCATAAAATTTTTTGATTAAGTGATGCCAGATGAATACATTATTTTTAATAGTATTCCTAGATATTGGTTCAGAATTATGTTAAATACTATGTCAGGATTTCAGAAACTCATTTGACAGAATTTCTTATAATATACTTGAAAACAAATGAAGAAATTTGGGCTGGGTAATCGTACTATTGGGTAGGTTCATCATTTCTATAATGACTGTTTACAAAGGGTATTGCTAATAAATCTGTTAATCTGGAGGTTGATGCCTAAGAACATGTTAAAGTCCTCTGTCCTCATCTCTTTCCGATTGAAATATATGTTTGCTGTCTTCAGTGAGGAGTTTATCTCATTTTTGGATGACATAAAACCAAGATGGATATTAAATAAGGTAGATTAGAGGTTCAAAGTTAAGAATACCCCCAAAACGGTAGAATTATGAGTCAAACCTAAAAAAGTAAAAGTAAAATCTAATAAGGATAATTATAAACTTAGGGCTTAAAGGCACAAATGAACCTAAAATAGACAAAATTACTGTTACAAAGATACATTTCAAGACAACAGCAAACAGTATGAGGAAACCCTTATATAGCACTTTGTGAAAAATACTTTTGTAACTAGTTTACTTATATTTATTCATCAAAACCATCCTATAATGTAGGTGTCATTTTTGTCCCCAATTACTGATGGAAAAACTGAAGCATCTAAATTTTAAATAACTGTCCAGTGTCACAGATTGATAAACCAGAGAGCCTGGATAAGAAGATAAGTAGTCTGGCTCCAGAATCTATCCTATCCATCTATTGGATTCAACAGGGTGGTAAAACCGCTTAGACCATTTAATGTGCTTTTGGGTTAAGGCAATAAATGAAGGCTACAGATCCAAACCAAGCCAGAGGCTATGCAATGATTAGTCTCTGTCTGAAATACTGTTCTCAATTATGGCCCACACTCCTTAAGAGAACAGTGACAAACAAGTATGTTTAGAGAAGGACTGGGATTGGATAGAGCATGTAATCCACAGAAATAATCAGTAGTCAAGAGAACTGTTGATAAACTGAAGATATTGAATCTAAAAATGAGAAAACATGGGGACTGAAATAGCTATCTTAAAAGATTGAAATCTATGTCACATAGAAAAGAGATCTGTCTCATTGTGCATGAGTTAAGAGAGCAAAGCCTTGATAGGTAAACTGTGGTTCAATATAAGTAATAATTTCCTAATAATTATAGTTATTTATGTAATAATAAACAAAGGGGATCCCTTGTTGGGTAAATATGTTTTTAATAGCAGAGGTGTTTATTAAAGGATACATAATAATATATCAAGGATATTGTAAAATTTTTATACATATAATTGTGTTCAGACTATATGGTCTCAAATATTTATAGTCTAAGTGTCTAAGAGTCTATGAATTAAAAAAAAAAGAGAGGCAAAGTGGTATCATTTCCCTTTAGCCAGAGACCACCAGGAACACACTTAAACATCTGACCTCAGTAAGGTTTATTGACTTGTTGCATTATTGACTCAGTAAGAGGGTGTTAGAAATGACTTGTTTTAACATTTGTCAGAAGTTAGGTGATTTGGGGGAGGCTAAGAGGAAGTGGCTTTATTCTGCTTCAGATGCCAAGAGGAGGCAGAAGCAATTCTATGATTAGCTATCTTAACACTTCTTATTTAGAAGGTGAGAAGAATGGAGCGAAGCTTAAGTTTTGATTGGTAGTAAAGCTGTAGACACTCATGTTAGCCAAGATAGAAGGTTATTTGGTATATTTTTGTGGTGGGGATAATATTTTGTTTTGTCTCTGTATATACAAGATTATGCAGTTGTCATGTTTTTGTCTTGATTTATTACAACAGAATGCTCTGATTCTGGTACTCTGTAAAATTGTTTATGTTGAGCAGAACAGAAGCTTAACCGTGAGTACTAGGACATTTCTTCCCCAGCTGCCGCACTGCCCATGGAGCATGTCCTAAACTTCAGCTCCTGTGTGACAGGCCTGCTTGGGTTCCAACTTCCACTGGGTAATGTTTTCTCCAATAACATTCTCAAGAGCAGAAGCTATGCCTTATTTACCTGTATATACCAAGAATAGAGCCTTGTGTCTTGAATAGAGTAGGCACTATTACTCTGATGATATTATATAAAATATATTATGTACCTTAGAGTATATATGATATAGAATATATTATATTCTACATATTTTGTTTTATATATTATTATATTATATTGTTACATTCATATGTGGAAGTAATCCGAAGTCAATGTTTGCATTTTGTTAGTTTCCCTGACTGAATTAAGTAGAGCACTACTCCGTTTTGGTGGAACCAATGCAAATCTGAGAGGCTGAAATAGCTCTTTTTTGGTCAAATGATTTCCAAAAACTGTAGACATTAGATAAGCCTGTATGTATAAGATTCTTGATGTCAAATTCAGATTACTTCACTGACACATATGCAAAACATGAATGAGAAAAACATAGAAGGTACTGGGCAGTTTAATGTACAGATGGCACAATCAAACTTGTAGCAGCCCAGCAGGCACGAGAAAATCTGAGCTATTAACTGTGCCCACCTTCCTTTAATGAGAAACCCTTAGATGGACTTTTCATACTGGTTGGTTGCTCTCTCACTTTTTAAATATATTAGTGTCCCCATATGACTTGAGAGCTGTGGATGAGGCTTCTCATGTAATGTCCAAAATTTATTACACATGTATGGAAGCCCTTTGATATCTGTTTATTTTAATACTGTTCACTGACTCTTTGGCAATCTAGGAAAAAATACATGAAAAAGATAGGAATTTTCAATACCCCTACAGAGGTGAGTAGTTGGAAACTATTAAGAATGATATTTGGAAGCCTTCATGGATTGGTTAGGTATTTGTCTGGCTTCCCGAGAGTTCGTTAGCTCAGCTGGTTAATACCCGGTGCTAAGGACACCAGGTTTGTGGCTTTGATCCATTTTGAACTAGAAAGCTTTTTTGAGATTGTTGAGACTAAAATCTATCCTATTTCCAAAGGCTATGAAAGGCCAGATTCTAAACATGTGGTGGACACCAGAGTGAGAGTGAGAGAGAGGGTTCTCAATGCAAACCAGTCACTACCCTTCTTGAATATTACTGCACTCAGAAGTGGTCTGGTTAAAGGGTGTTGGGGTTGTTAATAACCATAGTTAGAGTAGTAGGAATAATAATGATAATGATAATGATAATAATAATAATAATAATAATAATAGAAAGGGATCAGATATTTCCTTACACTATAACCTGGAACTATAGAGGAAAAAATGCACCTTTGTTTTATGACTAATTGATCTGAACTTCTTTCTGAGCCCCAAGATATTGGATATTGAAGTAGAAAAAAATAACATTTGGTTTATCAGTTTTAAAACTTAGTCTGATCTGGCAAATTAAGATGTTCCTTTAGATAATACTCATTTAACTTCAAAAACAAGCCTTTGGTTCTCATGTTTCTACGTCTTCTGCCCTTCTCCTAGTTCCCCTTCCAGAAGGCATCGAGGTACCGAGCGGGGAATGTTGAGGCTGAGGCTACACGGGGCAGAGGAAGAGCAAGGGACCTCAAAAGCAGTACCACTGGCTCTTCAGATCTCAGATATGATGTCTCTGCTCTACCTGGTGGCTGGTTATTTTATGGATACTACTGACAGATGTCCGTCATTTCTGATGCTGGGGTGCCTCTTGTCTCAGCTGGGAGCGCTAACTCAGCCCCTCTGCAGCTCTTGGACCACCTGATCTTTATGTTTATCTCCCATTCAGTCTCCTAACCAGGCACAATAATCCCAGCCTCAGGCTCACCCGGCCTCTTCCTATGGTATGCTCATGGCTTTCAACTCAGAAGAGGCAGTGGTGACCTTCTAAATCTTAACAATACCACGGAGTTGAGGTCAGCTCAAAAAAGCTGAGTTGGAAGTTCTTTCTTGGGTTGATCGGTTTGCCTCAGATTTGTTCAGGTGTGTCTGCACATCTGGCTGGCTGGGCCTTCTCAGAGTCCTGACTGGGACTGAAAGGAAACTACCTGCATCCATACTCCCACTATTTCTTCTTCTCATCACTTCCCAGGTCCCACATGAGTAGATTATCTCTTACTCTTTTTTTTTTTTTTAAATACCTGGACCTCCCTTCCTTTAAATTCAATAATCTGGACAGCTAAGAAGGTTATGTTAAATGGGAGTTGAAAAATTAGTAAGAAATCACTTCTAGGGGGCACCTGGGTGGCTCAGTCAGTTAAGTGGCCTTCCGCTCGGGTCATGATCTTGGGGTCCTGGGATCGAGCCCCATGTCAGGCTCCCTGCTCAGCAGGGAGTCTGCTTCTCACTCTGCCTCTCCCCCTGCTTATGCTCACACTCTCTCTCTCAAATAAATAAAATCTTGAAAAAAAAATAAAAAAGAATTCACTTCTATGTAATTCCTGACTTCCACATCCATTTTTTTTCCCTTGAGAAAAATGGGTTGATCTTAAAGGTGAGTAGTTTAAAGATATCATGGTCTGCAAAGAAATTAAAATTAAATTAAAATTTTGTCTAACATTTGCAAAATTACTATGCTGGTTTCCTAACAGCGCCAATCATTTATTCATCACTTACTATGTGCTCAGAGCTAGGTCCCTGACATAATTCTTGTAACAACCTGGAGAGGTATTATTCTTCCTGCTTCTCAGATGAGAAAACTGAGGCTTGGAGAAGTTGTGTGATTTGCTCAAAGTCACACAACTAATAAGTAGAAATCTAGGACTGTCAGCAGATCTGTCTCACACCTATGCTGAAACTTGAAGATACACTGATGATCATTATACTCTATTATTATATTTTTCAAATGGCATCATATTATTCATAATACATAAGAGTACACTTTTTATTTGAAATAGACACAACATAACATCTTTACAGATGGTGACCTAAAATTTGTAAATATGTTCAGCCATGCTAAAGCAGTAATGAGTGTATGGAGGGAGCCCTCAGTCATGTGGGAACATTTTCAGGACATCTGGGGCCCATCAGCATCAAATCATTTAACAGAGTGCAAACAATTTAACACCAAGAGCCTCTCAATTATCTACTTGCAAATAAATAAATGATAAAGTATAAATCTTTATGCTGTAAGCAAGTGAGTACACTTCTGGGTTGCCTTCTCCAATCTGGCATAATTAGTTGAAGAATGTTCAGAAAATGCACACAAAATTTAACATTTATCTGTACAAAATATAAATTATATAAATAGGGCACAAATATGGATACCCTAAAAACACTGCATTACCAGTCAAGGAGAAATGTATTGTAGATGACCCACCAGACTAGATTACTCACACTATTGCTCTGTGAACACTGACATCATGCATCTGACTTCTATCTGGGGCCCTAATACTTTACATTTTTATGGACTTTCTAGTATCACAAAAAGTGCTCAGATTTGGAAGCAAGACAGATCTCATTTGGCTCTGCATTTGCTAACTGTGTGACTTTGGTATTTTCTAAGCAATTTTTCCCATCAAAACATGGGAACAGTAATACCTACCATTCTCACAAGGAAACTTATGAAAACAAAGGGAAGGAATACATGTAATGAGCCAGCATATAATATGTATTTATGTCATAGCTGTTGTCCTGCTAATGTTATAATCATTAGTATTTACTTCAGTGCTTTATTAGTAGCATTTCCTCTGACTCACCCATTTGTCCTTTGATATAAAGATTATGGTGCCAAGAAATCTCAGGCCCATGAAGCGACATTTCTTGTACAAAGTCACACACCTAATCTTTGATACAGCCAGATCACAAATTCCAAACTCCAGTTAGTAAAGTTTTCACTATACTTTTTCTCATTTCTTAACCTTTATCTTGATATTCTCTCACTTTCTTTTCTTATGCTTCATCACAGCCTGCAGCTACCCTCCTCTCCCCTCTGTATACCACACCGCGAATACCTAGAAAACTTCAGCTACCTACTATAGAACTTCTATTACATGTAAACCAGTTCTGAAAAAAATTTTCCTTTCATCTCCTGTAAAAAAAACCTGAACTATTAAAATTTTCTTTAGTATTTTGATCATTCTAGGTTTCAAAATAATAAATGACTTAAAAATTATAGAAATATTGGTTAATTTTTAAATAAAACTTTTTATTTTAGAATTATGGCAAGAGTACTATGGAGAGATCCCCAAACCCCCCATTTAGTTTCCCTTAGTATTAATCCTTAAATTTGTATGGTTTATTTATCACAATTAATGAACCAATATTGGTAAATTTTCATTAATTAAAGTCAATATTTTATTCAGTTTCCTTGGTTTTTCTCTAAACTTCTTTTTCTGTCCCAGAATCCCATCCAGGATAACACATTACACTTAGTAGTCATGTCTACTTATACACCTCTTGGTTGTGACAGTTTCTTAGACATTCCCTATTTCTGATGACTTTGACAGTTTTGAAGATTACCTGTAAAGTATTTTGTAGAATGTCACTTAATTGTGATTTGTCTGATGTTTTTCTCATGATTAGAATGGGTAATGTGTTTTGGGGAAAAAGATCACAGAGGTGAAGTGCCATTCTTATATCATATCAAGGGTACATACTATCAATTTGTCTTATCACTGTTGATATTAACTTTGATCACTTGGCCTAAGGTGGTGTTTGTCAGGTTTTTCCACTGCCAAGACACTTTTTTTTTTCCTTTTCTACGCTGGCTTTTTTAGAAGCAAGTGACAGTGTGAAGCACACACTTAAGGAGTGGGGAGTTATGTTCTATTTTCTGTAGAGCAGAGTATCTACATACATTATTTAGGAGGTAAATAATCTCCTCCATATGGGAGATTTGTCTATTTTTCCCCTATTTATTTATTCATCCAACCGTTTATGTTTAATGTATGGATTCATAGATATCTATTTTATACTTTGGGATATAATACAATACTATTTATTTATTCAATTGTTTATTTTTAGCACATAAACTCATGGGTATTTATTTTATACTTTGGGATATAATCTGATATATTTGTTTATTTACATACTCAACTTTTTCCTGCTTTGGACATTGAGAATTCTTTCATGGGCTCTTTATCCCTTTGATATATCCTCATTGTTGTGAATTTGTTTGTTCATTTGTTTTCAGTACTTTCTGGCACTACCAGATGCATCAGATGAATTTCATATATTTCCTACCCTAGCCTTAGAATCAACTATTTTTCCAAGAAGCTCTGAGTCCTTTTCTTGGAAATTAGTATTAGAAACTAAGAGTTGGGCCTTAGGTATTTTTACTGCTACTGGAATGTCATTACTTCTATGTCCTGTCAGCTGAAAAAAACAAAACAAAACAAAACAAAGAGATATATTTGCTTATACATGTGTAGAAACCATGTATATGCACATATCTGTAAACAGTTCTATATTTAACCATCTGTATCTACAGTAAGCTAAATATGAATTCATTCTGATGTCTACAACTCTAATCCATAACCACATGGAATATCCACCTTCAAATAACACTCTTTCACTTCATGTGTAGTGTAGGTATTTTTTAACAGAGTATATCCAATCTGTCCCTCCATCTCTTATAGCTGTCATTTATTTAATTTATCCATATCCTATAGTTATGCAACATATTGTTACTGTTACTAGTTTAAACAGTTATCTTTTAGATCAGTTAAAAATAAGAAGAATACTGTGCCCTCCTGCTGACTTGTCAAAACCAGCAAGCACACCTGGCCAGGTACTCCACCACTGCCTCATTAAGCTGGCAGGGGCACCCTGGCCCTGCAGTCTCCCATTCCTCTCTAAAATTTGCAGGTGTGCCCTGACCCTGCATTCTCACTCTTCCTTGCTAAACCTGGCAGGCACATGCACTCTCTACAAGGGATTCCCTTTGAGTCCTGGCTCTGGTGGCTGGTGAGGTTTGTGTTTCTGGACCCCACAGAACTGAAACAATCTGAGAGACATTTCGTAGCAGGCCACCCCAGAACACGGCACAGACAGCAGACTGAAACACAACCACAGTCTTCCTGTGAATAAGGCATATTTACTTGACCTAGAGCTTCAGCCTGAGGGACAGGCTTTAAGTCTGCCACATATCTAAAAGCTAAGGAGGAGCTCTCAGGGAATAGGCTGGGGGATGCCATTTTAACCCTTTCTTTTGTCTTTACCACAGTTTGATAAGACTTCTGAGAAAAGAACTTATACACTTGTCTGGAGCCCCAATATTTGCAACTGTCACCAATGGGACAACTCCAGATCACTTTGTCTGGAGTCATAAGGGTTCACAATTAGGATGCCATAGGACTGCACAATTTTATGTACTTTAAAAACTGCTGCCCAAGGGTCTGGCTTCTAATCAGCCTGAAACAAGGTGCTGACTGAGAGCCCTCCCTTTGAATGACTGACAGGTCTTGGCACACAATAACTTGGATCTTTCAAGAGTAAATCAGGCTGCTCAGGCAATAACAAATGTTTGAGGGAAAACTAAGAGCTAGGGCAAGGCTGAAGGATAAGTTTCATCTTCTGCAAAAAGCCACTCCATCAAGACTAAGAGAGGTAGCTGTTTTACCTAAAACATAGAAAAAACACCAGAGGATTATGTTAGGTGAAATAAGTCAAGCAGAGAAAGACAATTGTCATATTGTTTCACTTATATGTGGAACATAAGGAATAGCATGGAAGACATCAGGAGAAGGAAGGAAAAATGAAGGGGGTGGGGGGAATCAGAGGGGGAGATGAACCATAAGAGACTATGGACTCCAGGAAACAAACTGAGGGTTTCAGAGGGGAGAGGGGTAGGGGAATGGGTTAGCATGGTGATGGGTATTAAGGAGGGCACACATTGCAATGAGCACTGGGTGTTATACACAAACAATGAATCATGGAACACTACATCAAAAACTAATGAAATACTGTATGGTGACTAACATAACATAATAAAAAAATAATTAAATATGTGATTTGAAATAAAAATTTAAAAACTCTTTTGTTATAAATGTATTTGTAAAAGTGGGATAATATGCCATTAATTAATACCTCTATTCACCAAAAAAAGAAGGGAGACAAACCATAAGAGACTCTTAATTATAGGAAACAAACTGAGTGTTGCTGGAGGGGAGGTAGGTGGGAGGATGGGGTACCTGGGTGATGGACATTAAAGAGGGCACTTGATGGAATGAGCACTGGGTGTTATATGAAACTGATGGGTCTCTAAATTTTATCTCTGGAACTAATAATACACTATATGTTAATTAAATTGAATTTAAATCAAAACATTTTTAAAAAGAAGAAAAAAAGAAACAAACACCAGAAGTCAAGCAAATGAGGAAACAAAGAAATATGTTCCAAATAAAAGAACAAGACAAAACCTCAGAAGAAGACCTTAATGGTATGGAGATAAGTAATCTATTGATAAAGAGAACAAGGGTGATAAAGAAGCTCAACAAACTCTGGAGAGGAATGAATGAACTCCATGAGAACTTCAACAAAGAGACAGAACATATTTTAAAAGTTCTAAACACAAGTCACAGAGCTGCAGAATACAACTGAAGCGAAAAATACACTAGAGAGGATCAACAGCAGACCTGATGAAACAGAAGTGATTAAAAGTCAGAGCAGTAGAACTTACCCAAACAGAGAAGCAATACGAAAAAAATAATTTTTAAAAAATGAATATAGCTTAAGGGACTTATGAGATAACATCTAGTGGATTAACATTTGCATTGTAGGTGTCCCAGAAGGAGAAAAGAGAGAAAACAGTGCAAAAAAATTATTTGGAGACATAATGGCTGACAACTTTTCTAACCTGGGGGAGGAAACAAACATCCAGATCCAGGAAGCTCAGAGAGTTACAAAAAGGGTGAACTCAAAACAGCCACACCAAACACATAATAATTAAAATGCCAAAAGTTAGAGATAAAGAGAGAATCATAGAACCAGCCAGAGAAAAACAGGGAAACCCCAAAAGACTATAAGCAGATTTTTCAGCAGAAACTTTGTAGGCCAGAAGAAAGTAGCCATGATATTGTCAAAGTGCTGAAAGGAAAAACAAACAAATGAATAAACAAACAAAAACTTCCAACCAAGAATATGCCACCTGGCAAGGTTACCATTCAGAATTGAAGGAGAGATAAAGAGCTTTCCAAAAAAGCAAAAGCTAAAGTTAATCACCACTAAACTGACCTACGAGAAATGTTAAAGGGAATTCTTTGAGCTGAAAAGAAAGGGCACTAATTAGTAACAAGAAAACATGGAATTAAAAATCTCACTGTAAAAATAAATAAAAAATAATACAAATAAATAAATAAATATTAAAAAGTTAAAAAATAAAATCTCACTGGCAAAGGTAAATATATAGTAGGTATGGTGGACTATACTATAGTATAGTAGTGGACTAATTACTTATAAAGCTAATGTAAACATTAAAAAGCAAAAGTGGTAAAAAGTACAACAGCTACAATAGTTAGAGATACACAAAATAAAAAGATGTAAAATGTGGCATTAAAAACATAAGATGTAGGACAGGGAGGAGTAAAAATATAGTTTTAGAATGTCGTCAAACTTAACTTGCTCATCAATTGTACATACACATATACACATACATACACACACACACACACACACACATAGGCTGTTATATGTAAGCCTCATGGCAACCATACACCCAAGGTAATAATAAAGGAATAAAAAAAACAACACTAAAGAAAGCCATCAAATCTCAAGGGAAGAGAGCAAGAGAAAAGAAAAGAACTGAGAAAATCTTTTAAAGCAGCCAGAAAACAATTAACAAAATGGCAATAAGTACACACCTATCAAGAATTACTTTAAATGTAAATGGCTTAAATTCTGCAATCAAAAGACATTAAGCACAGGGCACCCGGTGGCCGAGTTGGTTAAGTGTCTGCCTTCCACTCAGGTATGATCTCAGGGTCCTGGGACTGAGCTCCGCAGCAGGCTCCTTGCTCAACAAGGAGTCTGTTTCTCCCTCTCCCTCTGCTCCTCTCCCCTGCTCGTGCTCTTTCTCTCTCTCAAATAGATAAATAAAATCTTAAAAAAAATAATTGGCTGAATGGATTAAAAAACCAAGACTTGAGGTACCTGGGTGGTTCAGTTGGTTGAGCATCTGGCCCTTGGTTTCAGCTCAAGTAGAAATTTCATGGGTTGTGGGATTGAGCCCTGCCTGGGGCTCCAAACTCAGTGGGAGGTCTACTTAAGATTCTCTCCCTTTGCTCTGTCTCTCTCTAAAACAAACAAATAAATCTTTAGAAAAACAAACAAACAAGACTCATCTATATGCTACCTAGAAAAAACTCACTTCAGATGTAAGGACATACACAGTCTGAAAGTGAAAGGATGGAAAAAAAAGTTTCACGAAAATAGAAATCAAAAGAAAGTAAGATTAGCTATACTTTAATCAGGCAAAATACACTTTTTTTTTCTAAAGAGAGAGCATGAGCAGGGGGTGGAGAGAGGGAGAGTGAATCTTAAGCAGACTCCATGCTGAGCATGGAGCCAGATGTGTGGCTTGATCTCACCACCCTGAGCCAAAACCAAGAGTCAGACATTTAACCAACTGTGCCACCCAGGTGCCCCAGGCAAAATACACTTTAAAGCAAAGACTGTAATAAAAGACAACAATGAGCATTACATAATGATAAAAAAAAGGTCAATCCAACAAGAAAGTAGAGCATTTGCATATATTTATGCACCCAACATAGGAGCACCTGAACATATTAAGCAAATATTAATAGACCTAAATGGAAAAATTGACAATACTGACTCATGTCAGTAGATAGATCATTCAGACAGAAAATCAAAAAGAAAACATGAGCTTTAAACAACTCATTAGACAAGATGGACTTATATATATAGAACATACCATCCAAAAACAGAAGAATACAAATTCTTCTCAAGTACACTTAGGACACCTTCAGGATATATCATATGTTAGGACACAAAACAAGTCTCAATAACTTAAAAATACTGAAATCATATCAAACATCTTCTCCAACCACAATGGTATGAAACTAGAAATCAACACAAGAAGAAAACTGAAAAAAATCACATGTATGTGGAGACTAAACAACATGCTACAGAAAAACCAATAGGTCAATGAAGAAATCCAAGAAGAACTCAAAAAACACCATCAGACAAATGAAAATGGAAATACAACATACTAAAACCTATATGATGCAGCAAAAGCAGTTCTAAGACATAAGTTGATAGAGATACAGGACTAACTCAAGAAACAAGACAAATCTCAAACGAACAATCTAAATTTACACTTGGACAAACTAGAAAAAGAAGAACAAATGAAACCCAAAGTTAGTAAAAGGAAGGAAATAATAAAAATCAAATCAGAAATAAATGAAATGGAGACCAAAAGAACAACAGAAAAGTTAAATGAAACTAAGAACTGTTTCTTTGAAAAAATAAATGAAATCAACAAACCTTCAGTTAGATTCACTATGAAAAAAAGAAAGAGGGCTCAAGTAAAGTCAGAAATGAAAAAGGAGAAGTTACAACTGAAACCACAGAAATACAAAGGAACATAAGAACTACTATCAACAAATACACACTAACAAACTGGACAACATGTTACAAGGCCAACTCATTTTACAAGGCCAGCATTATTTTGATACAAAAACCAAACAATGGTACCACAAAAAAGAAAATTATGGACCAATATCCTTGAGGCACACTGATGCAAAACTCCTCAACGAAATAATAGCAAATCAAATTTAACAACACATTAAAAGGATCGTAGATCATATACCATGATACAGTGTAATTTATTCCAGGGATGCAAGGATCGTTCAACATCTACGAAGCAATCAGTGTGGTACATCCTATTAACAAAATAAAGAATAAAATTCATACAATCATTTCAATAGATGCAGAGAAAGCATTTTACAAAATTTAACATCCATTTATGATAAAAATTATCAATTGAGTAGGTATAGAAAGAATTTGCCTCAACATAGTAAAGGCCATCTATGACAAGCCCACAGCTAACATCATACTCAACAGTGAAAAGCTAAAATTCTTTCCTGTAAGATCAGGAATAAGACAAGGATGCCCAATTTCTCCAATTTTATCCAACACAGTACTGGGAGTCCTAGCCAGAGCAATTAGAAAAGAAAAAGAAATAAAGGCACACAATTGGAAAGGAAGAAGTAAACTGTCACTATTTGTGGATGGCATGAGTTTATATATAGAAAACTTTAAAGATGCCATCAAAAAATTGTTAAACTAATAAATGAATTCAGTGAAATTTCAGGGTACAAAATCAACATGCAAAAAAACTGTTATTTTTCTATACATTAAGGATGAACTATCAGAAAGAAAAATTGAGAAAACCATCACATTTGCAAAAGCATCAAGAAGAACCAAATACCTATGAACGAGTTGAATCAAGGAGGTGAAAGTTCTGTACACTGATAACTATGGATATTAATTTAAAAATTGAAGACACAAATAAAGAAATTTCATGTTCTTGGATTTAAAAATTGATATTGTTAAAATGTCCATATTACCTAAAGCCATCTCCAGATTAATAAAAATTCCTACCAAAATTCCAATGGAATTTTTCACAATCCTAAAATTTGTATGGAACCACAAAAGGAATCTTGAGAAAGAAAAAAAAAAAAAGCTGGATGTATCCTGCTCTCTAATTTCAAACTATATTTGAAAGCTACAGTAACCAAAACAGTATGGTATTGGTATGAATACAGACACAAAGGCCAATGGAACAGAATAGAGAGCCCTGAAATAAACCCATGCATATATGGTCAATTAATTTATGACAAATGAGGCAGAATATAAAATAGTGAAAGAACAGTCTCTTCAATAAATGATGTTGGGAAAACTTCACAGCTACATGCAAGAGAATGAAATTAGACCAATATCTTCTACCATACACAAAAGTTAACTCAAAACTGACTAAAGACATAAGGAATTTAAGACTTGAAAGCATAAAACTCCTAGAAGAAAACATAAGCAGTAAACTCCTAGACATTACTCTTAGCAATGATCTTTTGGATCTGACTCCTAAGGCAAAGGAAACAAAAACAAAAATAAACAAGTGGAACTTCATCAAACTAAACAGCTTTTGGATAGTGAAGGAAACCATGAACAATGAAAAGGCAACCTAGTGAGTGGAAAAAAATATTTACCAATCATATGTCTGATAAGGGGTTTATATCCAAAATATATAAAGAACACACAAAATTCAACAACTACCACCACAACAAACAATCCAATTAAAAAATGGTCAGAGAATCTGAATAGACATTTTTCCAAAGAAGATATTCAGATGACTAAGAGGCATGTAAAAAGATGCTCAACATTACTAATCATCATGGAAACACAAATCAAACATCATAATGAAATATCACATCACACCTGTCAGAATGGCTGTTATCAAAAAGATGAGAGATAACAAATTTTGGTGAGGATGTTGGGAAAAGGGAAGCCTCATGCACTGTTGACAGGAATGTAAATTGGTGCAGCCACTATGGAAATTAAAAAATTAAAAATAGAACCGGCATATGATTCCATAACTCCATTTCTGGGTACTTATCTAAAGAAAACTAAAACCCTAATTTGAAAAGATTTGTGCACCCCTGTTTTAACTGCAGCATTATTTACAATAGGCAAGATACATAAACTCCCTAGGTGTCCATAGATGGATAAATTAATAAAGAAGAAGAAATATATATATAGTGTGTGTGTGGGGTTGGGGTAAATAGGTTCCTAGTGTGAGGATTTATGTTACTCTGGCTAAAAGTTGAGCTTTGTTTAATGACCGCTATAACTACAGGTGTCAGAGTGTTCAAATTCCTATATTATCTTTGATTTTCTCTCTCCTCTTAGCTTTTGTTTTCTCTAAACACTCCCTCAAAGAGTTTTTCTTGCATTTTCCGGGAGTAATCCTCTATTATTATACTGGAGCCCTTTTAATGTGATGGTAAGGTGTGGAGGAGAGGAATGATCTATGATCTTATGATTGATTAAATCTCAACCTTTTGTGTTTCTGGCAGTGACCTTCATAGTGTTTCTTTCTATTTGTATTGCTCTTTTCACCTCCTGAGGGGAGACAGGAAAACTCCAGGGAACTGAAGTGAGAGGGATGCTCTTCCCCCATGGATAAGGCTCCAATAAATTCCTTCCTCTTAGAGAATAAGCCTTGTTATGGAGAAGGGTCTGGACATATTTGACTAGGGCTACTCTTTCCCTCCCTCTGACAGAGCCAAAATGGGATCCTTTCTCAGATCTTCATTATGAGAATCTGGTATGGTGCCTGGCGGTAAAGCCCATGGAAGTGCGAGATTTTTATTTTTATTTTAAGGATTTTATTTATCTGTTTGAGAGAGAGAGCATGTGCTTGCATGAGTTCGCAGGGGGGTAGAGGGAGAGGGAGAGGGAGAAGCAGGTTCCTTGCTGATCAGGTATCCCTGTAGGGGCTCAATCCCAGGACCCCGAGATCATGACCTGAGATGAAGCCAGCCGCTTAATCTACTGAGCCACCCAGGTGCCCCAAAAGTGTGAGATTTTTAAAAAGAACACTTGACCTCAAAGGAATATGTTTTCATTTGTGAGTTTAGTATGCTAATTAGAAAAAAGATTAGAACACAAACTAAAGACAAAAATAATTGAAAGTTGTTCCTTAGCAATTTTGATAGGTTTTTATGAATTCCAGTATTTATGCTTATACATTTATGCATATACTTAAGTTACTTTATGCTTGTGTATGGATGTGAGCTCGTGTGTGCATATGTGTGTACATGAGCTTAGTTGTGTGTGTGCTTCACTCAGATGGCCAGTATCTATTGTCGTGCTCCTCAGTTTTTGCAAATTTTCCTATTGGTTCTTGCAAATACTCTTTTATTTTTTATCATCTTCCATGATTTACATTACCATTCTTATTAACTACAGGCCCCAAGTATAATGAGTTTGATATATATTCTAAATATGCACATATCCTTTTAAAATATGAAGTATTTTATGTTTATATATCTTTCTAATTTTCTAGTAAATAGTATAATGTTTTAGGCTTTACAACATTTCTAACCCAAAGACTTCTTCTCTTCTGAGGATTATATGTTCTGCTGCATGCACATATAATTTGTTTCTTCTCATTGCTGTTCATTGTATACCAAAATGAAACCTAGTTTTACTTCCCACTCTCTATCAGCACAAGTAACATTGGGTTAAACATCCTCATACACGTCCATTTCCATACTTTGTGAGAATTTCTCTGAAATACATAACCAGGAATGAGGTCTCTGGAATAAAGAGCACATATGTTCTTCCAGAAATGTTACTTAACTATGACATTTTCTTTTCCAGAATGTCTGAATTAGATTACAATCACATTAGGTGTTTATGAGAGTTCTTTTTGCCCACTTCCTTGTCTGCACTTAGTACCACCTGAGTTACTAATTTTTGCCATTCCAATGCATGTAAAATGATATTTCTTTTTTTAATTTGCATTTGTCAGATGATTAAGTTTGATCACTTCTTCATTACCTCTAAGTCCACATCGCTTTCCCTTCTGTGTACTGACTGCTCATTTTCCATATTCTTTTCCTTTGTGTTTTCTTTTTTTTGGTTTAAAAAAACCTCCACAAATTAATACATAGTCATCCCCTCAAGACATGTTGCTTACCTCTCTTCTTCTTGAGTATGAGCTGGACTTCTAAAGAATAGAACGTAGCAGAAGTAATGGTGTGTCACTTGATGCTGTCCAGTTGTTACTCCCTGTATTGGAATGATTCCGTTCATAATACCCTGTCTTTCTGTCATGCTGTAATATCTAATAGAATTGAGTGTCCAGGCTTTTGAAAGCTAACTGAATAAACTAACTTTTCAAAGTTTAACCTGAGTATTTGTCTTAATCTTCCATATTTTAGAATGAGTTTGTTGACGCTTCCACTAATATCAGCTATTAAATGGGATTTTCAAAAATGGAAATGCCATAATTCTCTTCTTACAATAAAACAGAAAATTGTGTAAAAAGTTCGCATTCTTTTTATCCCCTAATATACACAATATTCAAAAAACATTTAGCTATTACTTATAGCACTTTGAGCTCTCTACCCATAGATAGGACCCTCCACTTTCCAAGAGGATTATAGCCTTAAAGTGAATGAGCATAGATATCAAAATAAATGGCTGACACCTATAGCCAAGGTTCTTCCATAAATGTTCATACAACTGTTTCAGCAAACAGGAAAGGATTTTTGTTTTGTTTTGTTTTCTACAAACTTTCTTGGAGCAACTGAATGGCAAAATCTATTTACAAAAATTCTAAGTCTTAATATCCACAAGCATTAATCCATTATTGTATTAGAATTGAACAACCTAAAAAAAGTAGGTATTTTAATTATGAATGATTTTACAACTGGACAGGATTCTGATAAGCACCTATTTTTGTTCTGCTTAGGGAACACCGGTCAATCTAACACAGGGAAGGGCTCCAGTAAAAGGCAGTGATTGTGATATTATAGTATCCTCTCCCAATCAGAAGAAAAAATATTAGGGTTAGAGGGATTATGGATCCCATTTGGTGATTTTTCTTAGAAATGATCTAGGTAGGTGTTTATTATGGATCTTTTGGTGTAATTAACATTAACATTAGGATTAGAGGGATTATGGGTCCCATATGGTGATTTTTCTTAGAAATGATCTATGTAGGTGCTTATTATAGATCTTTTGGTGTATTAAGATACATAAAACTATCAGGGTTTTTTTTTTCCATGTATAATAGAACATAAAATAATTAAGCTAGCCAGGTCAAGACTCACCTGAAATGAGTTATTTTGATACTTCCCAGTTAGGAGAAGTAAAATATTCCCTGTTTTGTATGAATCAGTTTAGGATGGATTTCATAGTACTTGCAACTTTAAGTCTCTTAATTAATGCATGATACAAATCTCAAGTTAGGCTAAGATTTAAATGGTAGGTCCTCCCAAATTATCTGGATTGTTTGTATAAGTAACAGAAGCTAAAATTCATTTGAAATACGTTGTGCTTCTAAACACATCTCAAGAATTCTAAATAATCCCAAGTAGTAATAAGAAAACGACCCCTCACCTATGGCTGTCAAACGGTAGGATTAACCCATGGAGAGAAGCCAACAGATCACTAAATCAGCACACACAGCTGTACAGGAAAACTAAGTGAGGAAATTATTTCTCCGGAATTTTCTAAGGTAATGGAGATATTTTGCTCCACTTCATGTAGAAAGGAGTATAGAACACTATAAACATTTTATTGCAATTCTTTGTATGATTATTATTTAAATGCAGTTCAAGAAATCTTCCAGTAGCTGATAATGGTTTGAGATAAAGTGTTCTTTGTAAAGCAATTTCCATTATTTTCCATCTACACCAATTTAATGTATTCAGTTGTTTAAAACAGCTATTTTTATATTCAGTTAAATGTAATATTACAGTTCATATCATTTTCTTTTCAC
Organism: Ailuropoda melanoleuca; assembly: GCF_002007445.2. Lineage (NCBI taxonomy): Eukaryota > Metazoa > Chordata > Mammalia > Carnivora > Ursidae > Ailuropoda > Ailuropoda melanoleuca. Next base: position 67,821,243 of record NC_048219.1, on the reverse strand, counting down.
AGGAAAATGACTCCATGAATCTAAATCTAAAAATCTAAATCAAGAGAAAACAAATGTAGTATTTTTACATGAAAAAAATGTGGATTATTCAGTTAAATGACTTAACTGGATCAACTAATTGTCTCTGAAAATCAACCAATTATTTAATTAAATTGGTTGGTCAATTTAGTAAAAATATTAACCCAGTTTGATTTGTAGAAGTCTTTCTCTTGCCTGACTTTTAGTTATTTAAGACTCAACCAGCTAACAGGTGACATCACTCACAAGGCCATGGACCAATTCTTTTATCATTTTACTGCCAGTTTTCCCAAGGGTTCCAACAGCATCTTGTGTTTATCTCTACCATAGCTCTTATTATAACAAGAGCTAACATTTATTGATTCTCAACTGTGTGACAGGCACAGCTCTTCATGTACGTTATCTCATTTAAACTTCAAAAAATCTATGAGACAATATTATTGTTGTTGTTTAACAAATGAAGATACCCAGGCTCATGAGTTAATTAATTTATACTCAACCTTAATTAATAAATAACAAAGAAAGAGAAGGTATGATCAATGAGACAAGAGGAAAACTATGAATGGTGTTTGGTTTCAGAAGTCAAAAGAAAAGGAGAATTACAAGAACAAAAGTAAAGTCAAGAAAATCAAGGAAAGATAAAGGAGAGCTAAGATCAATAATTATCTCTGCATAGTTTTAGTTTGGTGTTGGTGGCAGAATCTAAGTTGTATTATAAAAAGATAGTATATAAAGAAGTAAAGATTCAAATCTGGATCTAATTGATTTGAAAAGCTCATAGTTTTTTCTCCACACAAGTAGTTCTCAAATATCAGTATACATAAGAAGCATCTTAAGAAATTCTTGTGAATGCGGGTTCCTGTCCCAAACAGCAACTCTATGGAGTGAGGCCTTGCACCTTTTTTCATTCTTATTATTTTAAAAAATTTTAATTGCAGCATAGTTAATATACTGAGGCCTTGCATTTTTAAGAAGCACCACCCACGTGATTCTGATGAAGTTGGCAATGGACCACACTTTTAGAAACACTATACTCTCATGCCAACTCTAACAGGGAGCTTTTTTTTTTTTTTAAGATTTTATTTATTTATTTGTTAGAGAGAGAAAGAGCACAGCAGGGGGAGTGGCAGGCAGAGGGAGAAGCGAGCCTGATGCAGGAATTGATCCCAGCACTCTGGGATCATGACCTGAGCAAAGGTGGTTGCTCAACTGACTGAGCCACCCAGGAGTCTGAACAGGGAGCTTCTTGAAGGCAAGGACCTCATAGGTTTCCAGTAGTGAGCATAGAGCTTGACTTACAGTGAGAATCTAATGTAGCTTTCCAGAGCTAAGCTCCACAGTGGTTTGGAACAGAAAATTTACTATAATTTGAAAATATTCATATTACATGGACATGGTCATAATTTCTATAAACTCATGTACCCTGTTGTTTGTGTTTGGAATTTGCATACTGATTCTAAACAGTGTCACTTTTTGTTCCCCAATAAAATTCTGAAAAGAGATGCAGTGGTTTGGATAGTTTGGATCTTTGCCTTGTGAATAGTCTCCTTACTTATTTCAACCTATAACAATTTTCATTGTCTATTATAACAATTTGTTTCACAGGGCTTTAATCTTCCTTAAAACAAACTGGCTTATCTCAATCTTTTTTTTAACTCTTGTGATTTTTTTCCCTAATTCTAAGAATCATATATGCTTATTATTGAAAACTTCAAAAAAAATTTAAATAAGCAATAAATTTCTCCCATTATTCTACAATAGATGACATATTCATAAACCTCCTTTATATCTATCTTATCTTATATATATAATATATATCTTATAATTATTTACACATATTTACAAAAAAGTATTATAAAATATATTTTTTAACTTCCTTTTGAACTTCATTTGAAATCAACAATTTTTGTATATTAATTTTCTTTAAAACATTGAAATAAATTGAAATAGCACTGAAATAAATATATATAATAATTTTTAATCATTTGTAGCATATTTTTGCACTTTTAGGCTATTTTCAATGCTTTGATATTATACAATGTTGGGGAAAATTCTTGTATTTAGATCATATATATACATATTTATTATGTATATTATATATATATAATACTTTAATCTTTGCTCACATTTTTTATTATTTCCTTAGCATACATTTCTAGAAGTAGAATTACTAGCTCAAAATACAAATACATTCAAGCATTTTTAAGATTGCCACCTAAAATGTTTTACAATTAAATGCCCTAATCAGTGTAGGAAAATATCTGTTTCTAGGACCCTATTGACATTGGATTTTATTACTTTAAAAAATTTTGGTCACTTTGAAGGTGACAAATAATTTTAATTAATGTTTTAACTTGATTACAGGAAGCTGAATTATTTATTTATTTGTTAATATTCCTCTTTGCTAAATGGAAATATTAATTTCTCATCACTTTATGGCAAATGAGAAAGATGACTCTCCCGCCTTTGGTGAAGATTCAACATTATTTTCTGATTTCATCATTGTTGAAAGTGTTTTATCAAGCACTACCAATCCTCTGTTGTCAGCGCTGGCCCTGAGTTATGATGAGGATTCAATGAGGTACAGAGGTAAATGAGATAAAGAAAGTAAAATGCTAATCTCAGTAACAGGTAGCTTAATATTAGACTCCTTAGTAATTTTTACTGTTAAGATTTTCATAAAATTCAGTATTTATGCACATACATATTTTATTTGCATTTTCCCTCTAAGCCTATTTAATTTCCTAATTTTTTTTTTCATTTACCATCATAACAATCCAAGACCGGATAGCTTCACTGATGAATTCTACTAAAACTCAAAGAAGACTTAATACCTATCCTTCTTAAACTTCCAAAAAACTGAAAAGGAGAGAAAGCTTCTAAAATCATTTTACAAGGCCAGCATTACCCTGATACTAAAACCAGACAAGGACACCAAGAAAAAAGAAACTTACAAGCCAATATTCCTGATGAACACATACAGAAATCCTCAACAAAATATTGGCAAATCAATTCAACAATACATTAAAATGAGTGTATACTATGATCAACTGGGATTTATCCTAGGAATGCAAGGATGGCTCAACATCAGCAAATCAGTCAATGTGATACACCACATTAACAAAATGAATGGTAAAAATCATATGGTCATCTCATAGAAACAGAAAAAAAGCATTTAAAAAATTCCATACCCTTTTATGATAAAAACTCTCAACAAACTGGATATAGAGGAAATATACCTAAACACAATCAATGCCACAGTAATATCACACTGAATGGTGAAAAGCTGAAAGCTTTTCTTCTAAAATCAGGAACAAGATATGAATGCCCTCTCTTGCCATTTTTATTTCACATTGCATTGTAAATCCTAGCCAGAGCAATTAGACAAGAAAAGGAATAAAAGGCATCTAAAGTGGAAAGAAATAAGTAAAATTGTCACTATTTGCAGATGACATGACACTATATATGGAAAACCCTAAAGATTCCACCAAAAACCTGTTAGAACTAATAATAGGGGCGCCTGGGTGGCACAGCGGTTTAAGCGTCTGCCTTCGACTCAGGGCGTGATCCCGGCGTTACGGGTTCGAGCCCCACATCAGGCTCCTCCGCTATGAGCCTGCTTCTTCCTCTCCTACTCCCCCTGCTTGTGTTCCCTCTCTCACTGGCTGTCTCTATCTCTGTTGAATAAATAAATAANAACTAATAATAAATTCAAGGAATTTTCAAAATTCGTATTAGTATACAAAATTAGTGTACAAAATCTGTTGTATTTCTATACACTAATAGTGAAACTTCAGAAACAGAAATCAGCAAAACAATCCCATCCACAACTGCATCATGGAGAATGAAATTAACTAAAGAGGTGAAAGACCTGTACACTGAAAACTGTAGATGGAAAAAAATGATGAGAAAAAAATTGAATATACAAGTAAAAGGAAGAATATTATGTGCTCATGGACTGGAAGAATTAGTATTAAAATGTCCATATTACCAAAAACAATCTACAGGTTCAATGCAATCCCTATCAAAATTCAAAAGACATTTTTCACATAAATAGGACATATTCTAAAATTGGTATAGAATGAAAGATCCCAAATAGCCAAATAACATTGACAAAGAACAAAGCTGGTAGCATCATTTTCTTTTATTTTAAACTATACTATGAAACTATATCAATAAAATAGTATGGCATTGGCATAAAAACAGGGATATAGATCAATAGAATAGAATAGAGAGCCCAGAAATAAACCCATGTATATATGGTCAACTGACATATTAACTGTTGACTGTTAATTGTTGTTAACTGACAACAAAGGAGACAAGAATATACAATAGGGAAATTACAGTCTCTTCAATAAATGGTGTTGGGAAAACTGGACAGCTACATGAAAAAATGAAACTGGACCACTATATTACACTATATACAAACATTAACTCAAAATTTATTATACTTCACAGGGGTGTCTGGATGGCTCAGTTGGTTATGTGTTTGCCTTTAGCTCAGGTCATGATCCCAGGATCCTGAGATCAAGCCCCACATCCGCTCCCCACTAAGTGGGGAGTCTGCTTCTGCCTCTCCCTCAACCTGCCCCTCTCCCTGCTTGTACTCTCTCTCTGTCAAATAAATAAAATCTGTAAAAAAAAAAAAAAAAAAAAAAAGGAGTTCACAGACCTGAAACCATAAAAATCCTAGAAGAAAACATAGGTGGTAAGCTCCTTGATATCAGTCTTGGTGAGGTTTTTTTGGGATATGACTCAAAGGCAAGGGAAATAGAGCAAAACTAAATAGTTGGGACTACATCAAACTAAAAAGCATCTGCACAGCTTAGGAAACCATCAACAAAACAAGAAGACAATCTACTGAATGGGATAAGATATTTGCAATTCATATATCTCATAAGTGGTTACTATCCAAAATATATAAAGAACTCATACAACTCAATTACAAAAACACAAAACCAAAACCAAAAGCAATCAGTTAAAAAATGGGCAGAGAATCTGAATAGACATTTTTCCAAAAAAGACATAACAGATGGCCAACAGGTACATAAAAGATGTTCAATATCACTAGTCATTAGGGAAATGCAAATCAAAACCACAGTGAATTATCACCTTACACCTGTCAGAATGGCTATTATCAAAAAGACAAATAAATTTTGGTGAGGATGTGAAGAAAAGGGAATCCTCATGCACTCTTGGTGGAAATGTAAATTTGTGTAGCCACTATGGAAAACACTGTGACGTTTCCTCATATAGTTAAAAATAGAGCTACCATATGATCCAGTAATTCCATTACTGGGTATCTATCCAAAGAAAATGGAAGCAATAATTTGAAAAGATATATGCATCCCTATGTTCATGCATTATTTACAATAGCCAAGATATGGAAACAACCTAAGTGTCCATAGATGGATGAATGGATAAAGATGTGATATATATGTATACAAACACACACATACACACACACTGGAATACTGCTCAACCATTAAAAAGAAGGAACTCTCGCCATTTGCAACTACATGGATGGACCTTGACTGTACATGTTAAGTGAAATACGTCAGGCAGAGAAAGATAAATACCATATTATTTCACTTATAGGTGGAATATAAAAAACAAAGCAAACAAACAAAACAAAACAAAACAAAACAAAAACCAGACTTACATAGAGAACAGACTGGTGATTGTCAGGGGAAGGGGATAGAGGGAGGTAAAATGTGTAAAGGGGATTAAGAAGTACAAACTTCTGGTGTACCAGGGTGGCTCAGTAGGTTAGGCACCCAACTCTTGATTTCAGCTCAGGGCATGATCGAGCCCCACGTTGGGCTCTACACTCAGCAGGAAGTTGGCTTGAGATTCTCTCTCTCCCTCTCCCTTGGGCCCTCCCCTCCCTCTGTCTCTTTCAAATAAATAAATTAATCTTAAAAAAGTACAAACTTCCAAAATTAGTCCTGGGGATAATGTACAGCATAAGGAATACAGTCAACAACATTGTATTAACTTTGTAAGGTGACAGATGGTAGCCAGACTTATTGTGGTGCCCATTTTGCAATGTATACAGATGTCAAATTGTTATGTTGTACACCTAAATCTAATATAATATTGTACGACAATTATACCTCAATTTAAAAAATTCACTTACCAATGCAGTGGTCTTTTTTTATGGTTATGGAAATAAACAGCTTTATCATTTCTTCTTGAGTCAGTTTTAGCAAATTGTATTTTTCCAGGAATTCTTACATTTTATCTCATAAAATTATTTGTCAAGTAAAACATTTTCTTCTTAATATTTTATCACAGTTTAAAGTCTATTATGAACACTTTATTCCTTATTACTATTTCTACATTTTTTAATTTTTGACTAGTTGTGCCAGAAATCTCGTTTCATTAGTCTTTAGACACTTTGTCAAATTTTCCCATTGTTGATCATCTCTATTATCTCTTTGGCTTTTAATCACATTAATTTCTGCTATTTATTAATTTTTTTTCTAAGCTAGTGATTTTTCCTTCTTTTTCTAACTTTTTAAGTGCATGCTTGGCTTATTAATCCAACTCTTTTCTAATAAGAGTATTTAAGATTACAGTTTTCTTCTAGAAATTGCTGCTGTGCAAGAAAGCATTTTTGTTTGCTCTTTTCTTTTTAATTAGTAGTCCTAATTTCTTAGAGCAGTTTTGTTTTGTTCTGTCATATTTCATTATAATATTTTTGAACATGTGTTTTTAATTTTGAAATGCATAGCTTTGTAGTTCTCTTTGTTATTAATTTCCAACTTAATTGCATTTTGGCAAAAAACAAAACAAAATAAAAACCTGATTTGTATGATACTAACTCTTTGAAATTTTGGAGACTTATTTGCTCAATTTGGGTAAACACTCCCTATATTTGAGAATAAGGTATATTCAACATTTGTTGAGTTTGGTGTCCAATATCTTTATATAAGTAATTTCCATAAGGACTACATTTTCTTTTTTTCTGTTTTATTCCATGCTGCAGGTGTGTTAAACTGTGTTTAGTCCTTAATAGGTACTGAATGAATATTTATTAAATGAATAAATTCTAGATTAAGATTATTAATTGTGTTGCTCAAATCTTCTAGACATTAACATCTTTTTGGAATTTATCAATTTCTCCTCCTTCTATCAATTTTTGCTTTACAGATTAAAAAATAATGTTAATAGATACCTATGAATAGAATTATTATATGCATCTGATAAACTGAAACTTTACCATTCAGTTTTAGCTAGAAATGCTTTTTACCCTAGAGAAAAATATGTACTATTAAAAATTACTATATCACCTTTGCAATACTGTTTTCCTAGTATCTTTTTTTAAATTGTTCTTTTTTCTTACGTTGCATGTGTGAATTTGAATTTTACAACCCCCAATTGGCTGATTTGTTTCTGAAGCCATGCTTTCTTAATGGAATGTTAAGTTTATTTATTTTAATCACTAATATAGATTGGTTCATTCCTATCATTTTCTTTTTCTATTTCATATTTTCTGTTTTTTTCTCATTTATTGAAGGACATTTTTTTATAAGCTCTTTAGTGGTAGTCTTTGGTTAAGATGAGAAAAGCTATCTGAAACGGTCTTTATTTCACTCAGTATACCATTGTAAGTTGAATATTGTTTTCTTTTAGAGTACTTTGAAGATACTATTTCACTGTTTTCTACTTGTATTTCTACCAACTATTGGTATGATTGTTCTTTTTTACATAATTTGTCTTTTTGTCTGCTTACGTTTTCTTTGTTAATCTATATTTTGACTATATATACATGAGGTTTTTTTATTGTTGTTTGGGATTTCTTTGCTTACTAAATCTGAAGATTGCTAGATTTAATCAATTCTAGATCCCCTTCTACCCCCCCAGCTACAGGTCTCTCCCATTTGTTCCATTATCATCTCTGGAAATCTGATGCCTCATACCTTCCCTCATGTCTCTTATGCTTAATTTCATCTCACCCATCACTTTGTCTCTCAGGCCACAATTTTGTGTAATTTCTTCATATCTACTTCACTACATATCTACTTCACTAATTTACTCTTTCATAATGTCCAACCTGTTCTTTAGTCCTTCCTTTGAGTTTTTAATTTTAATTATGATATTTTCCATTTTTAGAAGTTGTGTTTGATTTTTTTTCCCTTTAAATTTACCTGGTTATTTTGATAGTCTCTTGCAGCTTATTCATACTTTTTGCTCATTCCTTATTTTCTTAAACAAATTATTATTATATTATTTTTTAAAGATCTTATTTATTTATTTGACAGAGAGAGACAGCCAGTGAGAGAGGGAACACAAGCAGGGGGAGTGGGAGAGGAAGAAGCAGGCTCCCAGCGGAGGAGCCTGATGTGGGGCTTGATCCCAGAACACCAGGATCACGTCTTGAGCCGAAGGCAGACGCCTAACGATTGTGCCACCCAGGCACCCCCAAATTATTATTTTTAAAGATTTTTTTATTTGAGCATAGTTGACACACAATCTTATTTCAGTTTCAGGTGTTAAATGATTTCTGTTCCCTTTTGCCAGATAACTTGAGGCACTACCAACCTTTGTGGACTTTAATAAAATTCTGAACTGTGATTATTCAAATTGCAAAATTAAAAAGGTTTCAAACTTTTAAACCACAAAGGGGCCTACTAAAGGCTTTGCTAGATGTCTACCCCTGAGGAGAGAAAATCTCCCACCACCCCAGTTTATCCTTTCCTGAGGTATAGCCTTTCCTAAGCCCTAGTTTTATTGGTGGGAACACTGTGAAACCTCAGGGCTTTGTTTTTTGTTACATGGCCATACATATTAATTGAAACTGTGGTTTAGACTTCTCAAACTTTACTTCTCAAATTTAGTATGTACACAGATCACTTGGGTATTTTGTTAAAAGACAAAGTCTCAGTAAACAGGTCTGTGGTGGAGCCCAAGACTGTGCACTTCCAATCAGCACCCAGGTGATGCCAATCCTGCTGGTTTGGGAAGCAGCACTGAATAACGAGACCATGACTATCAGGGACTGGACACCCTGTGAGTATTCAGTAGCTTTAGCACTGGTTTACCTCCAGGAGTTTCTCCTCCCAGTTTGTTGCTGGCCACAAATGATCAAATGATTTCACTTAATTTCTTACAATTTCATACATTCATTTAAAAGGATGTATTATATTTTATCTAGCATGTTTAAACGTTTTATAGTATGTAGTTTTAGTCTAGTATGTTGTAGGAAACAGAATTCTTCTCCAAATAAGGAAGACAATCTTAAAATCTGTGGCATTCGTACTTAAATTCATCCCATTAAGCCTTTTTTTTTTTGTGTGTGTGTGTACTATAAAATAAATTGTAGTGATATAGATTTAGTCAAACATTTTCATATGGAATAGATTTTGGTCATTTTAAGTGACTTTAGGATTTGCTTTAATGATACATTCAAAAAGGAAAAAAAATGAAGAAATGAAATAAAGGTACAATGAACTTTTAGATAATTTACCCAAATGACAGATGAAAAATAGATCTCATACAAGCATGTTAGAAACCCATAGCTTGAATATTTTCTATAACAGGGTTACAACAGAGGAGATTTACTGTACTTTTGATCACTGCATTGTAAAACATACTTTAAAATTCCTCTTATATATATGTTTTTCTATATGAATTGCAACCATTGATATTTGTCTTATAAATGTTTAGATTACTTAAAAATATTCATCTAAACTCACTCTATTATTTTATAGCTTTGATTAGATATCTAATGATGCAGAATAATTGGTTTCTCGTTGTTTCATGCCAGGAAGGTGAGTTCTGCTAAAAACTTGCTCTCTAATTATTAAAGTCCCACTGCAATGACTATTCTTTAAAGTAATAAAAGGTTAGTACAAACTATGATTATTTTTTTAACTGCTTTATAAAACAACCAACCTCTTAAAGGTTATCCTAATCAAAATCTCAAAAAGCTGCTCAAATCAACAGTGAAAACTTGACATATCTGGTGGCATTTGGATCTTAGAAGTACTCAAGATCAGACAAATGAATGCTAAAGGTTTCAATATGGATTATTACTTATAAAATCACCTAAGATCATCTTTTTTTATTTAAAAAAATAAAACAGGGAGCGCCTGGGTGGCACAGTCTTTAAGCATCTGCCTTTGGCTCAGGGTATGATCCCAGCGCTCTGGGATCAAACCCTGCGNTTTTTATTTAAAAAAATAAAACAGGGAGCGCCTGGGTGGCACAGTCTTTAAGCATCTGCCTTTGGCTCAGGGCATGATCCCAGAGCTCTGGGATCAAACCCTGCGTCAGGCTCCTCCGCTGAGAGCCTGCTTCTTCCTCTCCCATTCCCCCTGCTTGTGTTCCCTCTCTTGCTGGCTCTCTCTGTCAAATAAATAAATAAAATCTTTAAACAAACAAACAAAAAAAACTAGAATGTTCCTTTATGCAAGTTGTAAAACATACCCTAAAGAAGCATATGCCAACAACAAATTTTAAAAAAGAAAAAGAAGAAATAACCCATTCTTTCCTCAAAAAGAACAGTGTACCAGAAACGAAACTCAAGTGAGGATAGGTTATTTCAACTAAGGTGTACAAATAAATAAGCAAAGACATAAAGCACAATGAATTACTTGTAGAAATTCATAAAGTGAATGAGAACTCCCCCCCCCAGATATATTAAAGAAATGATGAGATTAGCAAAAGGTAAGATATATACTTCTAATGAATAGAGACATAAAATAAATACCTTAATGGCTAATGTTCTGAATTAAGGAAGAGACAATTTGGTTCACTGAGCATTATACAGATTCTTCAGAAAGGGTCACTGACAAAAGAAATGCTAGGGAAATGTTGAGACAACTTGAACATGCACCAATTTCCAAATCTGGATGCCACCAATTACAAAGACTTAATAAAGAACTTACAATCATTTTCGCAGAGTCCCTTAAAATTATTTTTAAGATATTCTTAAGAATAAGACATGTTTGAGAGGCATTAAAAACCAAAAACAGAACATAAAATATAAACCTGACTCAAGAACAGAAACAAGTAATTCTGGGTATGGCTTAGTGTAAATTCGCTAAGAAAAAGTAAATGTCACGAAGCTATACCTCATAAGTTAAGTCCTTAAGAATAATAAGGATTGTTATCTTTTCAATAGATTTATAATGTTTTTTGGTGATGGTTTCTCCCTGGGATAATAGTAAGGTTATGGATAAAACAGGTGTCAGATTTTTCAACTCAGTGTTTTAATGTAAAAAATAGGGACTGCTTAGTGAAATATGAAGATCATCTACCATTTTGTCCATCCTGTGTTCATGATCATATATGAGGCTAAGCTAAAGAAATGACACCTATGCTCCTTTGGAAGGACAAAGAATCAAATCCCATTTCCTTCAGTCATTATCTGATCAAAATGGCTAACATTGCATTCTGTGTTTTTTGGCATTTTTGCTAAGAAGTAAAGGAGGTGGCACTTCATCACAAAAAATGAAAAGGCTGGAAATAATGTTTTAAAAGACTTTTATACAGCTTACATTCTAAATATCTCATATAATAAAATTCAAAACAATAAGCTATTAATAACCCATGTTCACATAACCTTATAAATAAGGCAGTGTACTTTGAGAATCTTAAATCACTAATGTTTTTTATGCCTGTGTTTTTTTCTCCTATATGAACAGGTCTGCACTAGTCTGCATTAATTAAATTTAAGTAGGATTTCTGAGCCTGGATCATCATTAAGTCTATGGCCCTGATTTAAATCTGCAGTAAAACATTTCTCCATTAAGTCTTGTGCTTTTGTGTCATATTTCATACACTAGTTGTCTTTTAATTAAATCCATGATGGTCCACCAACACAGGCTATTAAAATAACTATACTTTGCTCTTGACATATTTATGAGACAGAGTCATAAGACTATAGACTGATACTTGAACTACTCACTAGAAATGCTAATAAGATTATGATGAAGGTAAGATTAGAACATTCCTCTTCTTTCTCTTCTCTTCTTTCTCGAGATTTATTTTTATAACTACAGTTCACTTCTATTTCAGGTTCTGACTTTTTCCCCAGACCATCCGAAAGCTCTTTCATTGTAGAATAACTGCAAATTAATAGTCAATGGAAACCTTATAAAGTGTTAATTTATATCACATGATGTTAATATAAACATTGAGATATATTCTCCTCTGAGTTTTGCTCTCTTCACAGCTGCAAGTAAATACATTAATCTAGACATGTTTGCCAAGCCTTTAGGTGTTCAGAGTGAAGAAAATTTACAAGGACTGAAAAGAGAAAATAACCCTGAGTGAGAAAGCAGTTAACTTTAAGATGGGGTGAAAAGAAGCCCACGTATGTCAACCTCAGATATACTGAATTTTCAATCTGCTCTTCACAAAGAATGATGGTCTCTTCCTGGGTGAATTTCCAGAGAACTTAGCATATGATGAAAAAGAGTCTCCAGTTTCTTTTGTTTGCTTTCTGTAGCTTCATGTACACTTTGGGTTTTGTTTCATTTTCCTTTGAAACATTTTTTGTTTGTTTGCCACGTAGGGGTGGGGCCTTTTGGGGGTGGGAGAAGTGTTCTTCAAGGATCAGGAAGTCTCGAATGACTGGAAGCCGTGCCAAAGCAGACAGAATGTACAGAAGCAACAGGGAGACTCTTCATCAAGCGAACTAACGCAAGCAGGCGTTATCTAATACAAATACAGAGAGAAGTTCACAGTCTTTAAGTCCATTTATCTGCTTCTTACTAGTATCAGTAGATGTTCTGTAGCTTGTAAAAATACTACTATGCAATTCATCATTCAGCTCTGGTTTTTCAGCCGAAGTTTTTAAAAGAACTGCAACATGAGAGATAAACTTAAAATAAAACATAGCTTTATTATAGCATTGGTCTGCAATGATCAATGCAAGTATAAAATAAATTCTAATGTCTTGTCAAGAATAGCAGCTACAGTCAGGCAGCTTCACTAAACACATTAAATCTAATAAAATCACCCTCACGTACTCCTGACACTAGTAGTAATTAAAATAACTTGTTTCAAAAAAATTGGTCCTATACATGAATACTTATTGGCAATTATTTCTTAGTTCTTCAAACCAAAGATAACATAATTTGATTCTCACACAATTTTCTTGTAAATGTGGTTCATATTGGGTTTTATATGCAGCTTAAGACTGTTAATTGCCATTTTGAGCCTCACAGTAAAATAGAGTTCAATATGTCGCTTTTCTCAAGCACAGAGAAATGTTTGAGAAATGCTTGTCTTAGTCTAATGAACTGTGAATAATTTACATCCCGAGTCCTGGTTTTCAGTATAAGTGGTTCTGACTTTTCTTAAAGCTTGTAAAGCCTAATCAACTTGTTACATTCATCTGATTAAAGAAATCTATGGCAAAGTAGAAAGATGAATCCAGTGCATCTGAAAGGCTGCTTCGGTGTTGTTTTGATTTTCTTAAGGCCACATTTTCATTTGGACCTATTTTTCCTTTACTTTTCTAGACAATGTATTATATAAACTAAGGATTTTATTTTCCATATTTGTGAGAAAATATTATCTGACTTAGAATATTTTCAAAATCCCCTACCTCTTGGCAGGCACACTCGATAACTTCCTGAATTTACAGAGACCTAGCTGTTCTGTCAGAAAGAAAAGGGAGCTGTTTCAGGGTGCGAACATTTTTCATTTCTGAAAGAATCACAATCATGAGATGTGATTCCAGCTAGTTCTGAGCGCGTGTGCTTAACAGAACTAGCCAGAGATCAAGACAGTGAGTCTATATTCAACAACGACCACTGAAAACAGCAGCTTTGTGTCACCGGCATGAGAGGGTGGTGCAGGCATTTTATCTTGCCCAGGAGCTTGGAAAAGAAGTAAGCTAATTTAATATTCACTATGTATTTGCTCAAGGATCATTTTTTTTTGTAAAGGCATAATTTTAGAAGGACTTAGAAATATATTAGAGAATGTGTGAGTCAAAAGGAATTTTAGAGACAATTTGATTTTACTCATTTTGCGACAGAGGAAACTAAGATTCAGAAAAATTAAGTAACACATCTATTCTTTCATAACCATGCAGCAGAATGATTGATAACAGAACAAAGGGAAATCATGATGTCGATTATTTAAAATTAGGGACATGAAAAGAAGATGTGGGAAATATTAGGGAAGGGACCAGCAAACAGTTATTCTTTCGGAGAGCATGTTATGCTCTGGCTGCCAATAAAAGAGATCTCTGCTTTAGCTTGCGAGCTATGTGATTTCCTTATCTTCAATGTAAATGTTAAAGGGCTTATATACAGGAGAAAATGAAGGGGGGAGAAAGAAAATACTTTAGTTACATTTTGAATCTACTCAAATATTGAAAATCCATGAAGTTAAAAGGCAGAATGGAATCCCACTGTGTTTGAATATGTAATTCAATATATATTGTTCCGGGGCAAACCGTTAATTAGAATATGTCAGAGGAATCACCAGACAAAGCTAGAATGTGGATATCAACCACCCAAAAAGGTCAAAGTATGGAAACTAAAACAGAGCCTCTGGCAAGAAAGATGAAGGAATACTGAAGCCAAGTTTGGCAGTAACTGAGCAACAAGGAGAAGGTAGGCCAGGAGGCTAGACCAAAACAAGTGACTTACATGTTGTGGGAAACCAGAATCTAGGTACAAACGAACAAAATATATGATCAGGGGCTGGCAACTTTTTTTCTGCAAATGGATAGATGGTAAATTTTGGGGGCTTTGAAGGTTATATAGTCACTGTTATAACTATTCCACATCGCCAGCCATATATAGTATATAAATGAATGGGCATATTCATTTGGCATTCATATGCCAATAAAATTTTGTGTTCAAAAGGCACCAAGTAGATGTGGCCTAGAGGCTATAATTTGTCTATGCTTGTTCTAGATTGAAAAGTAGATCTTGATAGATGATAGATAGATAGATAGATAGATAGATAGATAGATAGATATAGATAGATAGATAGATAGATGATAGATAAGAGATAGATAGTTATTGGTATAAATCTTTTTTCCTCCATAAGAAACTTACCTAATGTATTTCTGGGGTTATATCTAAATACACTCTAAGAATGATGCAGGAGTATAGACTCCTATTAAAAATAAAGAACACATCTTTGCCCCAGATATACTCCACACCACATACAGCAAAACTTTAAAAAATATAACTCAGAACCTATGATTAAAACCCTTCCATGGTTTCCCATTACAAGCAGAATAAACTTCCAAGTCTGGGACATGTCTAACTCTCTGATTTCATATTTTGCCATTCTCTCCCTTGTTCACTACACTTTAACCAAACTGGTCTTTGATTTTTTTTGAACACTAAAACTGACTCCAAAGTCATCTCTGCCGAAACCCGCCTTTTCACATATTGGTAGGATTAGCTTCATTTCAATATCCAGGTCATCAGATGTCTTCCATTTCTCCCCTTCTTCATAGCACACTCACTAATGTTGGAATTTACTTTATTCATGTACTTGTTTATTTTCTGTCTCCCAAACTAGAATAAAAGTTCTATAAGGAAAAAAAAATTATGTCTGTGATCGTCCTCGCCACGTTTCAGGACTCATAGGAGTAACTGAGGCATGTTCATTAAATATTTTTAAATGAATGAATAAATGAATGAAGCTGATGGAACTTTTTCATACATTTTCTTTTGTGTTGTTCAGAACAGCCTTGCAATGTACTGTATTGCTGTCAGATAATAAAACAAGCTGTCATAGAAGTTATAGGATTTGTCCACATTTACTGAGCTGTAAAATGGCATAACTATAACATTAAGTTCAATGTTTTCCTCTAAACCCAGTTTATTTAACATTTGTTATCTTTTAAAAACTCTACTAACATTTTACAAATATTAGCTCTTTGTAAAACCTCTGTACTGTAAATACTACTATCATCATTTTATAGGTGAGAAAGTGAGGTACAGAGAGGTCACATAACTACACAAAGTCTCATGAATAGAGAGTGTTGCAGCTTGGGTTCACATCCAGGTATTAGGGCTCTCAAGTCCTTGTTCTTAACCGATATTATGCTGTATTTATAAGACATAACCTGTCTCGGAGACTCCTGGATTTGAACAATCATAAATAGTGTATTCATTTTCTATTGTTCCTATAATAAATTACCTCAAATTAGTGACTTAAAACAGCACCAACTTATTCTTTTACAGTTCTGGAAATCAGCAATCTGGACTGAATTTTATGAGACTAAAACCAAGAGTCAGCAAGACTAGTTCTTTTTGGAGTCTCCAGGAAAGAATTCATTCCATTGTCTTTTCTAGCATCTAGAGGTCCAGCATGTTCCTTGGCTTGTGGCTCCTTCCTTTATCTTCAAAATCAGTGCATGGCATCTTCTTTTCTTTTTTTAAGATTTTATTTATTCATTCATTATTCATTTATTCAGCCAGCGAGAGAGGGAACACAAGCAGGGGGAGTGGGAGAGGAAGAAGCAGGCTCCCAGTGGAGGAGCCTAATGTGGGGCTCGATCCCAGAACGCCAGGATCACGCCCTGAGCTGAAGGCAGACGCTTAAGGACTGAACCACCCAGGTGCTCCGGCATCTTCTGTCTCTGACTCTGATCCTCTTACATCCCTCTTACAAGGACCCTCCTGATTATATTAGGCCCACCTTGATAATCCAGGATAAACTGCTTTTGTCAACATCCTCACTTAAACAAATTAATTGCATCTGCCAAGGGTCATTTGCCTTCTGAGGTAATATTCATAGGTTCTGGAGATTAGATTGTGAAGATCTTTGGAAATCTACCACAAATAGTATCTCTCCAATTGCTCAGTATCGAGTATTTTGACCACTTAACCAAGTGTAAGTGGAATGAATGTTAATCAGTGATATTGTTACTGCTCAAGTATCAACTTGGTAAGGTCCACCTTGACCCTTTAGTCCAAATTGCCACCTCCACACCTACTCCCTGCAAGTCATTTTCAATCTGCTCTCATTTTCCCCATAGCACTGCCACCATTAACAACTATAAAAGTTATTGTCTCTAGTCCACTAGAACATAAACTCTGTAAAGGAAGGGATTTGGATGGATTTGTTCACAGACATACTCCATTACCCATGCCTTAAAAAATAGCTAATACATAATAGGCACTCAATAATTGTTTAATAAATAACAAATCCATGAATAAATATCAGCACACAGACCATTATCTGAGTAAGCNAGACTAAAACCAAGAGTCAGCAAGACTAGTTCTTTTTGGAGTCTCCAGGAAATAATTCATTCCATTGTCTTTTCTAGCATCTAGAGGTCCAGCATGTTCCTTGGCTTGTGGCTCCTTCCTTTATCTTCAAAATCAGTGCATGGCATCTTCTTTTCTTTTTTTAAGATTTTATTTATTCATTCATTATTCATTTATTCAGCCAGCGAGAGAGGGAACACAAGCAGGGGGAGTGGGAGAGGAAGAAGCAGGCTCCCAGTGGAGGAGCCTAATGTGGGGCTCGATCCCAGAACGCCAGGATCACGCCCTGAGCTGAAGGCAGACGCTTAAGGACTGAACCACCCAGGTGCTCCGGCATCTTCTGTCTCTGACTCTGATCCTCTTACATCCCTCTTACAAGGACCCTCCTGATTATATTAGGCCCACCTTGATAATCCAGGATAAACTGCTTTTGTCAACATCCTCACTTAAACAAATTAATTGCATCTGCCAAGGGTCATTTGCCTTCTGAGGTAATATTCATAGGTTCTGGAGATTAGATTGTGAAGATCTTTGGAAATCTACCACAAATAGTATCTCTCCAATTGCTCAGTATCGAGTATTTTGACCACTTAACCAAGTGTAAGTGGAATGAATGTTAATCAGTGATATTGTTACTGCTCAAGTATCAACTTGGTAAGGTCCACCTTGACCCTTTAGTCCAAATTGCCACCTCCACACCTACTCCCTGCAAGTCATTTTCAATCTGCTCTCATTTTCCCCATAGCACTGCCACCATTAACAACTATAAAAGTTATTGTCTCTAGTCCACTAGAACATAAACTCTGTAAAGGAAGGGATTTGGATGGATTTGTTCACAGACATACTCCATTACCCATGCCTTAAAAAATAGCTAATACATAATAGGCACTCAATAATTGTTTAATAAATAACAAATCCATGAATAAATATCAGCACACAGACCATTATCTGAGTAAGCAGGATAAGACTGATAAAATAATAGCTTTGTTTCAATTAGTTTTTTTTTNAATGAATCTTTCAGTATGCTAAATACAAAAAGATTGTGCTTATTGATTATACCAGAATTCTAACAGTATATTCTAATACTGTCTTTAAATATATACATCCTCCATGGTTTTCAATACTAATTGTATGTTATTGCATGTGTGAGAGAGAGAAAGAGAAAGACATACAGAAAGAGTTGGAATATCACTGTAATGAAATGAAATTGTTTTTATTTAAAAAGTTCAATTAGATTTTAGTCCCCTTTTTTTTTGGTACCAGAACTTCTCAGAGTTATTTTGACAAAAGCAAATGGGAGTCTGGAGCCCATCTACTTAATGATAGCCTTTGAAACAATCAGTTACTTTGTTATATACGGAAAGTATAAGAAAGACTATACCGATTGCTTTGACCACATCATGATCAAGATAAATCTTTAAACTGATGGATTGCTGAGATGAGAATTAAGACTGGATTGTATTGCTCTACGCAAATTATCTAAAAGTCTGAAATAAGGCTGATTTTATTTAGTCGAGAGATCTCAAGAATTTTTTTGTTTTATAGTTTTTAATTCTGTCAGCCATTTTATATGAACAGATAGAATGTATATCCCCGTATCATCCTTATGACCTGAAGATCATATACACATGCACTATCACTTACATTTAATTTTTATAAGAGCATTCTAGACTATATAGGATGTAGTAGTTTGAGAGTTAACTCATCCATCTCCTGTAATAGTTCACTTTTTGTCACTTGTGTGGGTATCTCTGAGTAACTCATAAGCTGCACTCCTTGCATTTGAGAGTTCTCCTCAGTTCTAACTGAAATACCTATTCAAATACATTTTATTTTCCCTTGCTTTTAAAATGTTAGCTCTTTTTGTGGACAATAGTTTTTCTTCCATTTGAATTTACTAGATCACTTCATAGTTTAACTGTGGTACATAACTCTTCTGAAATTGTCCTTTAAAAAGCAAAGATCCTAACTTTCCAGAAAGCCTTTTACGATTAATGTGAAATGGCTATCTGCTGGTATAGGAGCCTCAAAAGGCTCCCTGTCAGAGTGCCAAACCATAGTTAGAAGTGCCCTGGATACTTCTGTGAATGCAGAACTGAAATTACCTTGCATTATCATTGCATTGAAGTGTCTTCATTTCAAATCAGATAAACTGTCAATTCTATTTAAATAAACCTCACCCTCACAGAGGCTAGAACTGTCCTTTACTCCCCCATTCCTCCTCTTTTTTTTTTAATTGAAACCACCACAAAGCTAGAATTATGAATGTTTTACTTGAATGTTTTAAAGTAAAAGTTGAGTTGGCAGTGATGTTAAAATTTATTGGCCCACTTCAGTAAAAAAACAAAATCTACAGATGGACTTATAATATTTCATTTTTATTCTTATTCTACATAGCTGGACTCCTGCTTAAGTAGGAGGTGTGGAAATTAATTATTTTCCTCCCATGTGTACCATCCTCTTGTGGCTTCTGTCACAAATCAGTACACTGTGGGGTTTTATAATCAGAATTCTGCCTCCAAGAATGCCTTGTTAAGTGAATATTATCCCCAAACCTAACTTGGTAATTGGCTCATTGAGTCATGTGACTCGCTGTCCCTCTCTTCAGTATTGAGGCAGGGCAAGAACAATCTGTCATTAATTATATTTATAAAGTAGTAGAGTTCAAAATGAAGAAAGAGAACGCAGAAATTTCAAGTCTAAGAGACCTGAAAGATCATTTAGTTAATGTCTTCATTTGCAATGAAGAAAATTACCCTGGAAAATCTGGGAGCATTATCTAGGGTCCCATGGGTACTTTGAGGCAAGACTTTCCCACTATCCCGTACTATCACCTTCTTCACCCTATAAAACAAGATCCCATCAGCAGCAGTAAAGTAGACCTACTACTAAGGGACTTATGTGTATGCACTGGATGTCAATTCAGAAATCTAACCATGTCAGTCTGCATCTTAAAATCATTTTATGGCCCCCTCTCATTGCCTTCAGCATAAAGTTCAAAGCTGGACATTGATGTTCCTTTACAATCTGCCTCTTGACTTACTGGTTTAGTGTGTTAAGACTACCTCACGCGGGCACCCTTATTAGCATTTCATGAAATATGCCACGTTCTAACACGTATCTTCCTTCTTGTAAACATTGCTTGTTCCCTCCACCTGGAGTTGTCTTTAGTCAGAGGCAACCAGATAATGACACTGTCCTTCGTGAGCAGAGCAAGCCTTACTTTCTTTGGAAGCATTTCTCAAGCCTCTCCAGGCCATTTAGGGATGCTTCTTCATGTTTTTCCTATAATACCTATTTTATATCTTTCATAATACTCTACCATTATCATATGTGTTCTAGAATCCTCCATTAATATGAGCACCATGTTCACAGAGACTTTAACTTTTTCATTTCTGTATTCTCAGTGGTTAGCATGGTGTCTGACCCTGGTAGGCATGCAATACATTTGTTAAGTGAACAAATGAAAATAAACACGTTTAATTGATGATCACACACTTTTCTCCTCCCCATTTTATCTTCATTTCCACCTCTATGTCTATGGCCATCATTATTTAGACTTCTGCCATGATTTCTTTTTCACGCAGATGAGCATGCCATTCCTAATAATAAAATAATTCCTAGCAACTCTTTAATTGCTTTCATTTTCAACTGTAATTCCCAGGGACACATAACAAAGACTAAGACTATGCAACACAAAGTGAAGTGGGGATTTGGCAGGCTGACCATTAATTGAATCCGTGTAGATAAACAACTCAAATAATTTAATTCTTCAGTAGAGGAGGTAAGTGACTTTATTTGGCATTATGTGTCTTTAAGAAACATGAAACATGTGGAAATCATGTGGATACTTCAGATTGAGTTCTTATGATGTTTTCATAGATCAAATTAACAAGATGTATGTTGAAATTCCACTTTGTTTTTTTCATGTATTCATTGTCTGAATGGTGAGGGTCTTTTTCCTAAAGTATCATCACTGGGAAGAAGATATAAAATAAAACTCAGAGGAAAGGAGTCTTGTTATGATACTGAGAGAAAGAAAATAAAATAAAGCAAGAATAAAAAAAAATTGGATTTAGAACAGACTGACTAGTTTTAACCCAAATTATCATGTTACAAGTCATGAAACCACAGATATGAAAACATTCTGCTTAGCTAATCAGATGAATTATGATAAAAATTTTATATATGTAATATCATGTTTTTAAAAAGGGAATAAAATTTTAGGCCATTTCCATAAGTCTATTAATTTCTAGAATTAGAAAACTTTGCTAATGGGAATATAACAGACCTAAATAGAGTTCCTCGTGTAAGTAGCTTTAAATGCATAGTTCTTTTTTAAATGGTCACATAAAAGTTCAGTTTATAATAATATTTTGAGATAACTGGTTAATGTTGCTAAACTATTCAAATATAGTGCTTTCTAGTGATTCATTTCCAGAATGCCATACCCAGAATGACAAATGCTTAGAAAAATAAAGTACGAAGAAAATTAAAATATAAACAGATTAATTAATAAAGAAAACTAGAAACGCCCTTCTGCTCAGATGAATTGGATTAAAAAAAAAAAAGCCTTCTAGCCAATGAGAATAGACACGGGATGTACGTGTTTTGTGAATCTCCAGAACCAAGAAAAACTAAAACAAATATATCATGCAAAGTACTTGCATTTTTAAGATACATATTCTCTAGTTGCTTCTAAGATACCCATTTCTTTTTTCTTGATATCTATTGTGACATATCTCACAAACTGGTAAGATGGCAGTTTGAGCATACATGATGATGATTTCTTCCCATGTAGGAAATAAGGAGACCAACCTACAGAAGTTCTTCTGTGGATTGGGGCCTCTAGCCAGTTTTTTAGGAAAGCTATTCTTCCTCCTTGAAGTAGTCCTAATGAACCACTAAAATCAAGAAGCTGGGTGTCTTAATGCTCTTTTCATGAGACCCTGGACAATAATCTCGAACTCTCCAGACTAATTTTCCTCATAAGGCCTTAGTAGAATGTTTCCCACCAAAAGGTCAATAATTGTTGAAGAATGAACAATATCTGATATTGAAGATCAAAGGCATTTACAAACTGTCAGCAAATTCAAGCACATTTTTTCTACAGAACTTTTCTAAATTTGCTCTGTAGCTCACCAACAGACATTATGGAAAGAAGAGTACCCCCAAGGGCCGGGAGGTGGAAGGTGGGGGTGGAGCAGGGGTGGGGGGAAGGAGAAGATACCATAGTCCAGGATCTGCTAGGAGTAATGTTGTTGACGATAAGAATGGCACCATATTATTCTTACTATCAAATGCGATAAAGCATAATATCCTTTGTAAGCTATTAAGGTGCCACAGCTTCATGTGTTAAAATTATGAGTAATTGGGGTTACTCCTGTAATTTCTGCTTCTTGCATTTTTCCTACCACTATTCTTAAAATGTATTTAGTTTCTCCACGAATACCTTGTGAGAATAAAAATTTCACTTTTTCTTCCTTTAACTTTCTCCGTAG
Organism: Ailuropoda melanoleuca; assembly: GCF_002007445.2. Taxonomy (NCBI): domain Eukaryota; kingdom Metazoa; phylum Chordata; class Mammalia; order Carnivora; family Ursidae; genus Ailuropoda; species Ailuropoda melanoleuca. The sequence goes on along the minus strand of NC_048219.1, from coordinate 67,798,520 downwards.
TACCTAGAGTGAACGGTTATTCACTCAGCATTTCTTGGCGAAAGATAAGCAGTTCAACAGGTGTTATGAAAAGTCACTGATATTTGGAAGCCATCTGACCCACACTAATTATAGGTTTCCTAGCTTTCTTTTATCAGATGCTGATAGTAAACCTGGCCTGACTGCTCAATGACAAGATTTCATTCAATAAATCAATCAATGACACAGTTTTCTCTATGAAAAGAACACATATTTACTGTTGTAATGAAGATTACAGCTATGAAGCCTGCTAACATCACAGAAATTTCCACAAAATTTGTTATTTTTTTGTAGTGTCATTGTTATTTCAGGTATCATTCCAAGACATCAGACTGTAATGAGCTATGGGGTTTGTGCTGGATAAAATCATCGCTTTATATTCTGATGGCTGGAATAGCCCAACTGTTCCCAATTCTGTGTCTGTACTTGCTTTAGAGAGGTGTCTTTTTCAGCTAGCAATAGCATAAGGCTTTGCCTCTAGAGTAACGACGATAGCATGTCAAGGAGGGAAATAGGCTTCGTTGTACCTGTGGTTTGATATAATGGTTGTTAGGCACGGATCCACAGAGAGAAATTTCACATAGCTCAGAGATATTCAACATCTGCCATAAGCCTTGACCCTATTCTACAACAGTGTCTATAAGCTATGTGGGAACATGTTATTGAAGGATGTCTGATTCCAAGAACCATCACAGCTGTCACTGGGGTTTATTCTATCCACTGGCTGATATGCTTATCATAAAACCACAAACCTCGTATCGACTCGTGTTCAGATCTTGACTGTTCCCATTATACAAGAAAGAGTTAGAAAATAAACACTTGTAGCAGTTTCAGCTTAATGCTTTTTAGAATTGTGTTGGCTAGACAGCAAATCAAATATTCCCCCTCCCTTCTCCCCTCCTTTTCTACTCTTCCATTAAAACAAACACATAAAAATCAAATAAAGCATCACATCATGGATCTTTGTGGTCACACTGCTAATGCTTGGAACTTGAAAATTGGACCTAAGAAACAGATGTGATTCAGCTAGTAGAGATATGTAAATCAGGACAAGCTCTGGGCTAAGAACTAAAAAAAAAAAAAAAAAAAAAAAAAAAAAAAAAAAAAAAAAAAGGGNCAGGTCAGGTCTGGAAGAAATTATGCTCTTTGAAAGTAAGAGTTTAAGCAACATTATGCCTCAAAGCCTCAGAGCTGTACTATTGGTATTTATGGCCATTAGGTAGGTTATCATAGAGACGCAGAATGAGAAAGCCTAGAGAGAGAATGGAAGTATTTTTCAACTTATATACTAGGTTGTTCATCTTACCTGAGAAATAGTTTTTGGTGCCGTCTTCCCCCTGCCCCCATCTGAATGGTCATTAATAGTTCTCATAGAATCACTGTGATCATTTCACTGCCACAAAGGGCTAAAATTGTGATTCTTATGAACGTCACCTCTATTTATGTTTAACTAGCAAGAGCGATCCCCAGAACCATGCAGAGTTCTTCTTTCCCCCCTCTTTGAAGTACACTTAGCACGGTGTTATGTAATGGAATTAAATACAGAGAAAATATATTTCATAACAGTAAGTTAGGGGAAAGTTGTTAGGCAAGGCAATCTCTTGTCCCATTGCCTGCACCTGACTGCCAGTAGTTAGGATGTCCTTCACCTCACTCACCATATCTATACATGAGAGAAATGATCTGGCTTTGAGACTTTTCCCTGAGATTCTTCAATATAGTGCTCTTTGATATTCATGCTCTTTATAGTACTACTCTAGGCCATCATGGGTATATATTTCAGTTTTCTCAGCTTTCCGGGGCCTGGAAGCTGCTTTGGAATAGCCTTAGCTGTGCCTACTCTCTTTACTATGTGGATCCTGCACACAGTAGAGACTTCGCAGAGCAAAAGGAGAATCCCTGAATTCCTGCAGCTCATTCTCTTCCCCATGCCAACAGCTCACCTTCTATTGCTTTTTTGTTTGTTTGCTCTTTTGACCAAGCAGGAAATCATTTTTGGCCTCTGAGTAGTCACACCCACACAAAGAACAGATCTCCATTTCTCTGGTATTATTGTATCTTACTGTAGAATCAACACTAATTACCAGTCACCACTGAGTTATCACTTCCCTCTTTTATATATTGGTGCATTTCCCTTAATTATCTTTGCAAGTATTGGTTGTCATCTCCTATGCTTTAATATTGAAGATTATCTAAAATGTTAACATAATCAGGTTTAAAAACATTTGCTGACACCCCTTGCCGCTGAGCAGGTATTCCTGCTTATCCTAGTGCTCCTGAGATCCCACCAGCTACTCCGTGAGACCTCTGTGTGTCCTGGGCTGACAAGAGACTCCACACAGAAATACTGTGATGGGTAAGGGCTCCCATGGAAAAAGCTTTTTTCACGAACTCCAAGTTGGTGTATAAAAACAATGCTTTATTAATGTGGCTATAATAGCCATAGTTTCTTCTGCTCAACTCTTATTTATAACATATACAAAAAATGTCTATTATGGGTCATATCCTTCCAAATACCTACTGAATTAGCATGGTCATGGCAGTGGTAAGGGAAACAATTCTAGGACGAGAAAATTGTTAACATTTAAAAAATGTGTTAAACAAATTCCCTCTGTAGCCAGCCCAGCCCTAGTCTGATGATTCGCATACAAGAAGACTGTTTAAACTACACTAATTCTGTTTGAAAGAAAGGGAAATTGTGCAGCACAAGATGTCAGTCCTTTGGTAAAATCAAGGTAGCTTATCACTGTGCTTCCTGTTCATTTTGTAGGACTCCACTCTGTCATGAAAGGAGCTTTGATATGTTTGATATGGATATGGCAGATGGTAATTACACCCATAAATTCATTTTGTGATGATTTTCCTATTATTTTTCTGGCCACAGAAATTAGCAATCCGTTTTGTTTTCTAAGTATCAGAGGATCATTTATTCAGTATAAGTGATTATTTGCCAGGAGCTTACCCTATACCAGGCACACTAAAGGTGTTCTGCTTCTCTGGCTGAATCATACATTGTCATGTATGATTGAGAATTAGTGATACCAGTAAATCCCAAAGCAAAATAACTGGAATATTTGAATAAAATGCGCAGAAGTTCTTGATATTATTATCGAACTAGTAAGTACAAATATTTATTTAAAAAAATGAAAATAACTTCACACTATAAATCCTTCATTGTAACAGGTCTATTGCAGTTATCTGACCCCAGATAAACAGGGTGTAGTCCCCTAGAAAATTCTATGAAAGTGGGAATTCACTTCAACAGGGAGAGACATCAATGTTACTCAAAAGGAATCAATCATAGTAAGTGTACAGGAAATGACCCCAGCAGGAAAAGAAAAAGTCTACTTTACACAGCTACTAAGAACTCACCTATCTATACTCAGGTCATTGGGCAGAAAAAACACTTGCTAGCCCGAAGGAGAAATTCCTAAGCCTCCATGCAAAATACCACATGGTCCCTGTAGATGTGATACAACATCCAGGAGGAGTAGTACAGCATGGAAACTTCACTGAGGCCTGGAGATGAAAGTTTTACAAATGTACTCAGCAAAACTACACTGGAGCAGAAAATTATTCACCAGCAAAGGGGAAATGACATCCTCAGAGCTGGAGTTCTACTAGACAGGATCCCAACAATGGGAGACAGCGTAGTGGGCCTGCCGGAATGGCACCACCATCCGGGTAACAAGGATTATATGGCCCATGCCTGTGGTTTCCAACCTTGCCCAAGTACTCCATCTTTGAAGCATAGTTATAAAACGGTCTGGGATGATGTTAAACCATTGTGATCTCTTTGCTTGTATCATCTTTGTGGCTATTTCCCTATTCTTTTACTAAAATTTCAGCTTGAAAGATTGTTTTCTAATATGCTTAAGATTTATGATGAAAGTCAATCTCCTGACTGGTGAAAAGAGTGATTGTCCAGCTTTGTATGTAGAGGAGAGATACTGCTAAAAGATAACCTTGTCCTTAGTCTCGCTTCTCCTAGGTGGAGACCATAGTACAGTAACTAAAGATAAATTCCTTGAAGGCATGGACTGTATCAAGTCATTAGCTTGTCTTCTGGACTCTACGGCTTGATGGCATGCCTGTGTCTGATTCATTTCCAGCTCCCATCCGACCCCTGGAAGAATGCTGAGCGCATAGAAGCATAGTATGGTATTCAAATGTTCATTTGTCGAATGAACCAATGAAGAATCTTGGCAGCCTAGAAAGAATACTGAAAATTTTAGATGCTTCAGCCAATGCGAGCTATATGCAATGGTCTTAGCCAAATATATTTATCAAACACTTGGAACTCTGATTTAATACCTGAGATTCTGTTGAGTTCCTGAGGTGCAACAAATTACAAATCAAGACACTTGGCATGTTGTCTTGGCTGGGTGGTCAAATATTTATGCAAAAATCCAGGAAATCACTGTCTTAGTTTTTGGATCCATGAAATGGGGATAATGTTAGCCTCATGTGGTTGTTGCTATGGTTGGCCGAGACCCTCTGTGTGAAAATGCTATTAAAAGTACTAAGAATCATGTAAACATTAGGGCTGTTGTCTTATTTTACAAATGCCAGATACGGAATTGATTATTTGCTTGTCTGTGTCTCCTACATTTTTACATGTGTAAATATATGGACAAATAAAAAATGAGGAGAAAAACTACTTAAACAGTAGCCAGACCAAATATTTTTAGTATTCTTTACTATGCTTCTAAAATATTTAATAGATTATTAGTAGATGCAAACATAGACGACACTATTTCACATTTGCATGTTAATGAAAAATCATGAATTATACATTATTTGCTGTGTGGAGTAGTGGAAATAGTATTCATTTTTTATGGCCATAAAAACTTAGATTGTCTCCTGAAACACACATCAAATCCCCTTCTGTAATAGTGCCAGAAAGATCTGCAAGCTTTTTAAAACCATCTCCAGCGAAATTAGATAGATTTGTTTGTGCCGCTTTGCAACACGTTAGTGTGAAAGTTCATTTTAAACAAAATAGTTTTAATAATGTCATTACTAATGTATATTTGGTCATCACTAAAAAATGGGGTTTTAATATGAAAGCTTCATTTTAATAAACGGCAGAGGAAGCAAGTTGCCCTGAGTCAGCAGGAAGTGGTTATACACCAGAGAACAGCCTGATTGTGTTAGATTCATCCAGAACACTGAACAGCCCAGAGACGGTCCAAGAAAAAACAACTGGCTTTATTCAAATGATTAGGCTTACTGCAGCTCAATAGTGAGATTCACACATTCTCCTATTATTTCTTGACCTTGTGCCAAAAACTCCCACTTACAGTAATAATTAGAATTAGTGTTTCCAGTGCATGCCTCCATCTTCCTAACAAACACTAAAAAAAAAAAAAAAAAAAAAAGGGGGGGGNGGCGCTTACAATCTATGCAGTTAATGAAAATTTTCTTTACTTAGTTTGATTCATACAGCTTAATTTTCCAAACTTTATCATTATGACAAGTATATATACCTTCTGTTGGTAAGTCCCTACAAGTGCCATCGCCTGCATTGCCAATCCTACGGCTTCGAAAGGAACCAGTGTTTCTTTCTGCCTCTCATTAAATTCTAAAGAAATTCCTTTTATTTTCCTGGTCAGAGCACGTATGTAAAGCTGTCTTTGACTACTGTCATTCTGGGCTGTGTGCATTTTTTTGTCAGTAAAATGGGAAACTGTAAATACTTCAAATATTGAATCGCAAATGCTGGAATTAGCATATAGTACAAATTATTGTGCCTACTATTTTAATGAGAGGCACAGTGTGTGAGAACCGTTTGTGGTCTGGAAGGGCCAAGGAAACCTTCATGGATGTCGGTGAAATGGTTCTGTCTACAGACCCGTCGGAACTCTTCACAAGGCTTCCCGTTAACGCCCAGTCTGGGCTGCCACAAAGGAAATGGGGAGAAGGGAATCATGTCATATTTATGCATTTAGTGATTCTTATAGCACCGTGGTTATTACCACTCACAGAAGCCTAACACATACATCCAAGGAGTTTACCCTTAGTTGGCAGGACCTAATGGGAAATCAAATAGAAATCACAAGGTGTGAAAAACAAACAGGATGAAAATAATCAAATCTTAAAAAATATATTTAATAGAATAAATCTGATTGCTAAGCCAAGTGGGATCCCAATTCCTTATAAGAGATACAGCCCAAGACTAGAAACCTAAACTGGACCCCACAGCTCCACCACTATCTGATTTTATTCTGCCTCGATGAGGCATCCAGCTGGAGGCAGTTGGGTGTTCAGAACCTTAGTTTTCTTATTTCTGAACAGGGAGAAGGAAATCTCTACTTTGGTCTCCTCAACTTGTTTGTTGACATGAACAAATGAATGGAGATGAGTCTTGTAAACTCTACATGACTGATTACATGTTGATGATATCTTTGAGTTCGTGGCGACAGCCTGTGTGGTAAATCCATCACCTCATTCCTCTGCTTCCCGTTGAGGCCTCCCATGGCTTCACATAACACTTGGTAGCCGGGCTCTTTGCATGGCTTGCAAGTCTTTCCACAACCTAGGCTCTGCTGCTCTCTCTGGTATGGCCCAGTATGTGTGACAATCACACTAGTCTGGGAATGGGCCAATATCATTTCCACTTGAAGGCCTTTCATGTGCAAGACACTCCAGCTGGAATGCTCTTTTCCCAGGTCTTTATGTGGCTGGCTGCTTTTCCTTCCAGCCAAGTTGCATTTTACCACTTCAGCTGGTCTTCTTTAGCCTCTGGCTAAAGTGTCCTCTACCATGGCATTCTCTTCCTATTGCCTTTTCACAATATACTTTAAAGTCTGCACCTAGAAAAATGCCCAGCCCACAGGGGGGACTCACTAATACTTATCTGAATGATGGAGGCTGGCAGTTCACTGGGAATGAGAAGGGCTCAGCTGGTGTTCAAAGACCTTGACTACTTCTTTACAAAGAGTTGTAATCTGTCCCAAATCTGTCCCCTGCCCTCATCCAGTGGCTCCTAATCTTTTCCTACCCCAGCTGCCCAGGATCCCTCCTCTATCTTCTCTCCTAAGATTAAAAATAATAACAGTAATGATAAGTGAGCACTAACATGTAGCTAAGTTTTTCACATACAAGATCACATTTAAATCTTTAGACCTTTTTTTTTTTAAAAAATTTTATTTATTTATTCCACAGAGATAGAGACAGCCAGCGAGAGAGGGAACACAAGCAGGGGGAATGGGAGAGGAAGAAGCAGGCTCACAGCAGAGGAGCCTGATGTGGGGCTCAATCCCATAACGCCGGGATCACGCCCTGAGCCGAAGGCAGACGCTTAACCGCTGTGCCACCCAGGCGCCCCTAGACCTTTTTTACTTTAGAGTGAATAGAGACGTAGCAAGGTTAAATCATTTTTGAAGATCTCATCCCAAGAGGCAGAGTTTATTCTAAATGCACATTGGTCGGACCCCCATACTCTCGGCTGCACCGTCCTGCTTTCTGTAGAGCAAAGCCCTTGCAGACAGCGACTCCCACTCTTGCTTCAGCACACCTTGGCCCGCTTTTTCTCCCCTCTNTACTTTAGAGTGAATAGAGACGTAGCGAGGTTAAATCATTTTTGAAGATCTCATCCCAAGAGGCAGAGCTTATTCTAAATGCACATTGGTCGGACCCCCATACTCTCGGCTGCACCGTCCTGCTTTCTGTAGAGCAAAGCCCTTGCAGACAGCGACTCCTACTCTTGCTTCAGCACACCTTGGCCCGCTTTTTCTCCCCTCTGATACCCCTTATCCTGGGTGATGAATTGATTGAATTATTAGAGAAATGAGTCAGGTAGATCATGCTCATGTTTTCCCATGAAGGTATATATCTTATCGCAAGCCTTCTGAATACAAAATAACTGACAAGGGAACACAACAGATTTGATGATCATAATAACAGCTTACATATACGGAGCACACACTTAGTGTTAGTCACTTGAAGCTTCAGGACAACTCTGTGAAGCGGGTACTGTTTTGTTCTTATTTTTACCAATGAGGAAACTGAGGCATGATGGAGTTTGATTATTTGCCCAAGTCACACAGCTAGCAAGTGGTAGAGCTGGGATTTGTACTCACTCGTGTGACTGGAAAGACAGGCTGCTTAATCACTCTGTTAAACTAAACCACTATGAGAGAGAGGCAAGGGCTGGTTTATTCAGCCTACATATAAAACTCACCTTTAACAGCAACTCATTTTTCCGTGGAACATCTGGTATAAGATACGTTCTTAAATAAATCATTTTCCATTTCTGGCAATGTTAGTTAGTGTTTTCATCTTGTGATTATATTTAATATTAGAATGATTTAAAAAAAAGAGCAGAGTCTTAGATAAATAATCTATTTTTCATTTGATACAGATGAGCCATCAAGCTAACAATATCATTAATCACCATATCTATCACCATCACATTCTCTGGAATTGTTTCTTTCTCTGTCGAGGAGAATCATAAGAAATAAAACAATTGTGTCATAAGAAATCAAGCAAAGAATTCACTGTTTCCATTTCAAGTTTTTTGTTGTTGTTGCTGTTAAGATCTCAAATCATACATATTTTAGACAAACAATTTCATTAAGCCACACTAGCTTAAATAAGGGAGGATTCTAAAAGGAAGTGGAAATAGTTGTATAAAACCCCCTAAGTACAGGCAGTTTTAATGAGAGTTATTTCATTTAAAATGCGACATTCTCTTAAGAAAGTCAACCAAAAGGAAGAAAAAAAAATATGACAGTTAGAGATTTTGTGGATCAGGCATTTTAGTAATTAACCACCAAATTTCCAGATGATAAGGCAGAAAGCAAGTTATGTCTTGGAGAAATTGCCCTCTGGAGAAAAAGGGAAAAAAAGGATTTTGAGTTTGACAGTTCAACCTTGTACCAGCACTGGTTTCTTCTCCTGCTGGTTCAAGGAGTTCTAAGCACCCTTCTGTAAATCATCATCTCACATCTATTTATTATCTTCCAGCTCAGTGCACAATACTATCTGTTACACATGGATACCAGCAATAATACACGAGGGGCTCCGGCATCAGAGGCAGCAGGCTCTGTGCTCATCTGCGTTCTGAGTCTCATCTTGCAATGGAGTTTCTGCTCACGCCGTAGCCACAATCAGCAGCAATTAAAACTAAGGTATCATGTTTCTAGTATTTATTCCTCTGTATTTTACCCATGCAATATGATGTTTGTCATCCAGTGCCATATGAAGAGAGAAAGTGTTTGACTACCTTAGAGTAGCATAGGTTGAAGACTTTTTCCCTTTTTTTCTTCCTTTCCTTTCCTTTTTCTTTTTCTTTTCTTTTCTTTCTTTTTTCTTTTCTTTTCTTTCTTTCTTTCTTTTTTTTTTTCTGTTAGAGTGGCCAGTTGCATAGGACTTTGGTAACCTATGTTACAAGATGCTTGTACACACAGTAGCACTGTTTCTGTTCAGTCTCGGAGAGCTAAAAATACAATGAAACTCACATTCCCTCCAGAACGCTACCAAAATATTACCTATTACTGCAGAAGAGGAAATCAGACTGTGTGGAACAAAAAATAACTTTAAATGTATACGTTGCAGTGATTCTCAACATAGGCTGTAAGAATCACCTGGAAAGCTTTAAAAAATACACTCAGGGCCCATCCACTGGAGATGCTGATTCAGTTAGTCTGGGGCGGGGCCCAGACACTTGCATTCTTTTTAGAGCTCCTCGGATAATTCCAATTTGCAGGCAGGATTGAGAACAACTGCTTTGGGAGAAAGAAACTTCAGAGCCCAATTGTTGCTATAGTACTAGCACATAGTTAACTACTTAAGAGACTGAACGAGTCTTTGAATTTCTTTGTGGTTTCATCCATCATACAGAGTTGTTATAATGACTAATCAGACCACGTAAGTGAAACTATTTTGATAGGCATAAAATGTTATATAATACATATTTTTTAAAATATCTGAAATCAAGGAATCCTGAGGGCTACCGAGCTTTAGCCCCAGGAAATTTGGCTGAAATCAAGAATATTCTTTCATATATCTTAACCTTATTTCCTTACCTGTAAAATGGAAACAATTTATTCAACTTGTAGCAGGAAAAAGAGGTAGATAAATGCTCCTATCTTATAAAAGTGAGAGGACTAAAAAATTATATATTTAAGGTGCAATTTCAATCCATTCTGTTTTGGTTTTGTTTTGTTCCCTTTCTTTCAAAGACTCTCTAAGGACCAAATGAGTTCATTTATGTGAGAGCACGTTATAACTATAATTTATTATCATTATGCTGTTATTATTGTGTTTTTATTATGCCTCAATTTCTTCAACTGTAAAATGAGAGTATTGAACTAAATCATTCTAAAAATGTCCTCCAAGCACTAAAAATCTGTTATTCTTAAAAAGGAGAATCATACAACTTCTGTCTTCATTTGCCTCGTGTTCAGTGTGTGTGTGTGTGTGTGTGTGTGTGTGTGTGTGAGAGTGAGTGTGTGTCTAAGTTTCAGACAACATTAATGGAAAGAAGGTTCCTGAGTTGTCCTAGCCGAGAATTCATCACATTTTGTGGCTATGTTTCTCTTGGAATAACCTACAGGAGAATTCTGAAGAGTTTACAAGTAAGAATCCTTTTCCATTCTAGAAGCATAGATATACCCTGACTTCTGCTGGTTTTAGCTCATTACATTGGGTGCTGAGATCAGATTTTGTTCCAAGCCAGAAGGCTGAAGGAGCAAGTCCACTGACTAAATCTGCTCTCCACAATAGCTCACAGAGGCCCATGTTGCTGTCCTGTGACTCACTTAGAAACAGAACTGCCAGCCTCCTCAAACAAACACTGTGTCCAAATTTCTGAGGCTAGTTTGGGGGAGGGAAACACATTCTGCATTTGGGTCAGCATTCAAGAGAAGTAACAGAAAAATGCTTTATTCTTTTAGTAGATGTAGGTCTGTGCGATTTCCCTGTTTATTGTGTGAATCCTTAAACAGTCCTCTCTGCTGGCTCATTTCCTTTAGGATATAAACATGCTCAGGTTTTTCCAATCTTCAAACAAAAACAAAAAGAAACAGAAATTAAAAACCCTTCCTTCCACCCAATATAATTTTCTAGCTATACCACTTTCTTCCTACTTTCATAACCGACACTCAAACAACTGTCTACACCTGCTGCTTACATTTCATCTCTTCCGATTCATTCCTAAATCCCCAGTAACCTGGCTGTGTGTCTACTTCTGGCCAAGGTCAGCAATGACCTCCCAGGTGTTAATTTTAAAACGTCATTTTTTTCTTATTTGAGCACACTGACCACCACCGCATCTCTAATTCCACTGATGGCTCCTCTTAGCTCAGATTTTCTCTTCCCCTGGGTTTAAAACACTGATGGCCCCTACTTCTCTCTCTCTGCCCTTTCCTTGGCTTCCTTCAGACTCCTTGCATGCCATATAGTTCTTAAATGCTGGTTCCCCAGGAACCCATCCCTGATCCCTCTTCTGATCACTCTGCACGAACTTTCTGGCTGGACTCACCCAGCTGCATGGGAGCAGTCACTACCTTCCAACTTTCTTTAGAAAGCAGCCTGAGTGAGGCAAATCCTTATATACTCCTACTTTCTTAGGAAGTGCAACCTCAGAGAAGCATGAATGAGCACAAAGGGAAGTGAGTGAAGAGTAAGAACACAAGGATATCGCTGCTTCTGTTTCGTGTAAAACACAACTGATTTCTCTATCTCACTGTTGGCTTCAAAAAGACCGTATAAAATCCTGTGTGTTTCAGAAGAGACTGTGAAGAGCAGGGAAGAAGCATTTGTCCACTGGTTCCTTTCCCAGTTGGCCAAAGTCCACCCCATGGGCATCAACACCTCTACATGGAGTTCTGCCATCCAGTCTTTTCGTGTGTTGTCAGATGTATTGGTTTTCTATGGCTACTGTAACAAATTACTATAAACACTACTTAAAAAATACAAATCAAGAGATGCAAAGAGAACCACAGCCTTACCAATCCATACAGGTACATAGAATATGACTGGCTTTCTACCCAAATCCTGAAAACTCCCAAATTTATGCTTACCATTCAGCCCTTCTTCTCGGTCCAAAGTATCTACAGGACATTTTAAACAGATGTCTCATACGCTTTCTATACTAAACATATGCAACATTAAATTCAGTATCTTTTCTATCCTTCTATTCCCAAGATCTGCTCCTCCTACAGGATTTCTTTCTTTCTTTCTTTCTTTCTCTCTTTCTTTCTCTCTTTTTCTTTCTTTCTTTTCTTTCTTTCTTTCTTTCTTTCTTTCTTTCTTTCTTTCTTCCTTCCTTTCTCTCTCTCTTTCTTTCTTTCTTTCTTTTTTTCTTTCTCTTTCGGTTTATTTATTTATTTCAGAGAGAGAGCATGAGCAGGAAGGGTAGAGGGAGAGATCTCAAGCACTCTGCCCTGAGTGTGGAGCCCAACATGGGGCTCGATCCCAAGACCCTGAGATCAGAATCTGAGCTGAAATCAAGAGTCAGACACTTAACCAACTGTGCCACCCTCTCCTCCTACAGGATTTCAGTGTGTGTGTGTGTGTGTGTGTGTGTGTGTGTGTGTGTGTGAGAGAGAGAGTGGTACCTTCATTAACCTAAGAACCCTAAATCAGAAAGCAATGGTCATTCTTGACTCCTGTCTCTGCCTCACCACCAACCTATTCTTGACATACTGAAGTCACTATACTCCACCTTTTCTCTTCCATTCTCACCATTCCTGCCTCATATGGTTTTATTTTCTCTCAAGTTTTCTCCATTCTTCCATTCACTTTTTCTAATCAATGCTTCATTTGACATCCAGAATTACCTTCCTTATGTAAGTATCTGATCAAGTAAGATCCACGTCCTTTGCATACAAATTCCTCAATGACTTATCAATGCCTTCAGGATAAGACTGGAAGTCCCTAGTGTAACATTCAAGACACTTCATGATCTGGACTTGACTTCCACTTGTCATACCTTGCTCCATTCCTCCTTTTAAGCCTCAAATTTTAGCCATGTTGAACTACCTGTACTCCCCACAATATGTAATGTTATGTTACACCATTCTTCCTCTGCACATGCTCTTTCACTGTTTAGAATGCCCCCCTCCCCTCACTTCTTCTCCTAGGTTATGCCTACTCATGTTGCAAGACTTAGATCATCTTTCCCAAGACACCTAACCTCACTCAGTCCCCTTCTGGCAATATGGACTCAGTACCTTTACTGCTTACTCTCATTATATCCTAACATTGCTTTTGCCACACAGTCTGATTTTTTTTCTTCCTTTGGGATTTTATTTTCCTGATGAATTGTGAATAATTTTGAGAACAGAGATACCATACTATGTACCTCTGATTCCCGGGTAGGTGTTTAATGAATATTTGCTGAATGGATGAATGGTCTGGATGGTAACAATACACACTTCAGCTTTAATAAAATAAATTTTAATGCTAGATTAAGTGACTTAATACATTGTTGTTATTATTATTATCATCATATTATGATAGACATCTATGAAGAATTGTTTTATAGATAGATGACTCTCAACTAGAGATTTCCTTTCCAGTATTCTCTGCTACTGATCCAGGACTTCCTCCTCCTAAGAGCTAACAGTTATTGGGTTCTTACTATGTCAAGCCAGCCACTTAGCTAAACCTATTAATCCTCACACAACCTGATGTGATAGAACTATTTTGTTTCTATGATAAAGTGAGGACACTATCACAGGGAAAGTAAGTAACTTCACCTGGACAATACTTATATGAGTCAGGGTTAGGATTTCATCAGAGGACCCCAGATGCCAGAGGCCGCATACCATTCAACATAGCATTCCTGCCACCAGATGATTAAAGCACAGGGAAATGTGACATCAGGAAACCTGGATTCTAATTTCTGCTTGTTTTTATCAAGCTAGAGAAGTTTGCCTTGGTCGCTGCGATTATTTCCCCACCCAAAAATGAAGGGTGGCTTTTAATTCTGATGTTCACTATGGTCCCTTCTGACTCATATTTTGTTAATTTTATCACCTGTGTCCAAATGAGCTTTATACACTCAATGGCAAAGGGAATCATGGTATTTCTGATTGTATTTTCTAAAAATCCATTTGCAAAAGGTGAACAACAACAAAAAAGCCCTGTACCACAGAAGTGACCAGGGAAGTGNCAAATGAGCTTTATACACTCAATGGCAAAGGGAATCATGGTATTTCTGATTGTATCTTCTAAAAATCCATTTGCAAAAGGTGAACAACAACAAAAAAGCCCTGTACCACAGAAGTGACCAGGGAAGTGCAGGGCTGCCACCACCTACTAGAAAACCAAATGACCCGCTATCAGTCCAGTTTTAATGAATTCACCATCACTTTTTAAATGAGTTCATTATGGGAGCAATTTATAAAATTACTTTCTTCTTTTGTTCCGCCCTCCTGGGTTTTTATTCTTTACTTCTTTTGCCAGTTAGATAAAGTTTCTTTCCAGAGCTGCTCAGTCACATCCTTCAGGTGTCTGAACAGGCAGAGGGAAACCACTTTGTGGCTCATTTTTCTGAAGGAGAGCCCCCCTTTCCACTCAGCTAAGGAAGATACTAAACATATTATATCTCAAGGGATGCGGTCAGGAAAAAATATGANCAGGGAAAAATATGACTGCAAGAGAAAGCCGCCTTTGTTACGAATGTTTCTTACCAGTCACCCACCATAGGTATGAGATCATTGTTGTAAATATTACCCAAGCAACCCCCAGAAGTAGGAATGAGTGAGTGTGTGTGCTATGTGTGTAAGGGAAAATTAAGTGTATGCAGAAAAGGGTGCCCTTCCAATGAAAATCTCTTAAATTTGCAATTACTTAAAGGTCAGGAGCCCTGGCTTCAAACCATGTCCTTAAGTTCAGACTGTGTTCCTTACCAGCTACAGAGCTTCCCATAAGTCTTATCTCTCTGAGTCTCTGTTCCATTATCTACAAAATGAGTATTTGGACAAAAATAATCTCTTAAATTCCTGTAGTTCTAATATGCTATAACTCATTTTTTGCTAGAGTCCAGAATTTGAATTTATTCTGCTATCCTAGATATTGTCACAAAAGTCTCTTTTGTTAGGTCAATTTCATACAGCTCAGAATCTCATGCTCAATGAAAAACATATGGAAAAAACCCTCAACTTTTATTCCTCTCAATCGAGTTTAAGGATGAGAAACTGGAGTGCAGATGGTTCTCCTGGGTAAACTGCAGTATGCCCTCATTGTCCTGGCTTGGAATCCTCTTCTCTTGGGTCAGAACCAGACTGGTTTTCAGAGGAAGGCAATTGCCTCCCTGCATTTCATCTGAGTTATATTTGAATGAAAAAAATCACAAATATAACCCAGAAAGAATTTTTTTTGTTAGAAGTCAACAAATTATTATAACTAAAAGATTATTTGGGCTCTGAATCAACTTTATTTCTTGTCTTTTTGCTCTTTTGAAAATAAAAAAAAAATCTTATTTCCAGCTCATAAAGTAGCGTTCGTTCTTATTATTCCATACATTAGAAGTCAACTGGTAATTCACAAATTAAATTAGTGATTTTGCATTTAATTTACTGATGACAAACTCTAGGATTCAGCAGTTTTGCTCTGATAACCTTTAAAATGCATTAATTCCATCAGTGATTTACATAGGGCTTTATTTCCCACAGCTACAGCTTCATTCTCCAAAGCAGAAATGCCCCATGGTTTTTCAATTTGTTACCTAATCAGCACAACATATTCCTCCTTTTCTTCCTTTTATACTGTCTCCCAAATTTGAGACGTCAATATTTGAAGAAATTGCACCAAGAAATCTCACATGGTTTTTCTATTTCTGTGAACCTTTAAGGGAATAAACAGAGAAAAATTATTCCATTGAACTAGGGGTGCTGTTTGCAAACACAATGGTCTTAAGATGATTGCATTCATATGAATTTTTTTTCAAATCATGGTACTTGGACATTACAAAAACATTTTCACAAATCCACCGAAAGCTCCTAATATCAATATATCAAAATCTCTGGGAACTAGACCAATGGCAAATATTGGAGTTCTGAAAAGAAGTTGCCTAAGGTGATTCTAATGAGGCGTACTGTGTGACAAAAGCCGCTCTCTCTACTGTCCAAATGCCCCCATTCTGGCTCAGGAATGAGGACATATATTCTCGCCAGGCTTATCTTTCCTTATTGTTATCTCCAGGCCAGAGGACCCCAGATATAATGGCGGTGATTCCTGATTTTGGAAAGCTGAGCTTTGCTTGTTAGAACTCCAGTTTCTTTAAACTAATATTACCATATGCTTTTTAATCTAGTTAGAGCTATGGCAAAACAAACAAAAAACAAATAAAATCACTTTCAAATTTAAGATGGTTTCTGAAGTGTTTGTCTTAAAGACAGCGAAATAGAATCATAAATCAAAAGTGCAAACGTGCCATTTTTCCAAACTCAATTCAACAAAAGTGCCTATTCTCACAGAGAGAAAGGACAGCAATGATATCTAAGAGCTACTGAAGTACCTGCTGGAGATTCCTGGTGGGTGCTCCCTGTAGGGGGTGTGGGATAGTTGGCTGAACCACCATGGTTGACATGGGGCATGAGTTTGGGAAGAAATGAAAGTGCATTTGATGCTTTATACTGAGAAAGTGGAAAGAGGCCTTTTGAGTAGAAATATCCACGTACTGACATTCCTTGAATGTTCAACAACAACAAAAACCTTGCAGGGGAACTCTTCTTGGGGGCTGCACTGGGGAACTCTGTTTTAAATACAAAATGCAAAGACAAATATTATGATAATAGCATTGAGGAGATCTAGTAGTCTATAAGAATGGAATAATATTCATACAAAATCAGGGGCGCCTGGGTAGCACAGCGGTTAAGCGTCTGCCTTCGGCTCAGGGCGTGATCCCGGCGTTATGGGATCGAGCCCCACATCAGGCTCCTCTGCTATGAGCCTGCTTCTTCCTCTCCCACTCCCCCTGCTTGTGTTCCCTCTCTCGCTGGCTGTCTCTATCTCTGTCGAATAAATAAATTAAAAAAAATATTCATACAAAATCATTCCATTTGAAGTCACCTTATTCTTTTGATTGCCTTGTATTTGTTATGTCTATACTTTGCCATGTTTGAGTTCTTCTAACATGAATCTGTGAGGTAAAAATATATGATGTCCTACAGATTTTTCATAGTGAAATAAGACATAAAATAATATAGCCTATAAACTACGACCTATATGTTACTAAATTTATTTTTCTTTTATATATGTTTCTTATCAACTGTACCTTCTTATGGAGATGTTTACATTTTCTTTGTAAACTGTTTTATGAACAATCCTGTACATTTTCCTTAATGCTTATCTTATTTTGTAAGAGGTTCAGGTTCTATTTACTTGCTGATATCGTATGACATTTAAGCCAAACTTGTCATACTAAACTTTCTCTTTAATAGTTCATGTTTTCTGGTTTTGTTGCTATTCTGAATGAATATTAGAAACCCTGCCTTTTCACTTTCCACTTTCCAAATAAACTCTCTTGATTACTACCCTTTTCTCATTTCTTCATTTTGTATTTGCACTCCTACATTTCCGTTACGATTAAATAGACAAAGACTGCAGTTTCGACTTCAGTTAACTAGAATCTCTATTTCACAAGGGCAGTGTCTTTGTCCCCAGCTCCTCAGTATCCTCATTGTTTCTCCAGTTTGTAGGACAGGGCCTATCACAGAGTAGGCACTCAAAAAATATTTTTGAAGGAATTAATTATTAAAAGCATTCTTAAGATCAGTTGACCACAAGTCTTCCCAAGGTGGATGCAGCAATAGTACCAGCCCAGATGGTCTGCACCAAGGTGAGCCTGGTGGGGTTTTGCCTAGCAGAGAAGAAAGCAGTCTAATGAATCCTATCCCAAGTGGGAAGCTGGAGATCAGAGTCAGCATAAACTATCATTTCCCCAAGAGTGTGGATCAAGTGCCAGTTCTTAGCCTCCTCCTATATGTTCCATTCTGCTGCTATTAAATGGGCATGCCCCATTAATTCCTAAGACATGGCCATGTAAGAGCTATATCCTATGATTTCACTGATCGTAATGTGGATAAAGAGAAAAATCTAAAAAGCAAGATCACATCCTATTTTTGAACCACACAAGTGACTTTTAAAGTATTACTGAGAAAGCAAAAATTGCCAGTGAAGTATAGTATTTGTTAAAGGAATTAGAAGTAAGGCACTAGCATAGGTCATTATTTAAGGATTGCACAGTAAGTTCTTAGCCCAGGTGATCTGGATATTTATTTCACTGAAAAAAAAGAAACAACACAACAATGTGTGTATAAATTGAACCATATAACATCATCTTAAAAATATATATAAGCCTCATGATGAACATTTGAAATACTTTAAAGTTACATATTCTAATACAATATCCAACTACCTAGTGCACAAAAGGTATATGACACTAAAGTATTTGTATTTTATTGAAACTCTTTTTTATGCAGTATGTGTATGTATTTACTAGAGACTTTTTATCCCCTGGGATGTCTAAACTTGGTACATTTTGGATGTATCTCCATGCGGCTGTATTAGTTTATTATGGTAAGTGAAGCCAAAGTTAAAATTTAATATATGGTAAAGAAACCTACTTCTTTATTAAGGAGATTCAAATCATGGTCTAGTCCTTAAGGAAATTGATTCACAAATGAGAATCCTATATATTGTTTCATTCTCTACCTTTGGTACTACACGTAGCCTTGAGTGACCATCTCTGCAGTTTGTGTCTTTAGTGCCTATTATTTGGAGAATCTTTTTGCAAGTAAATTCCGCAAGTCGAATCAGTAGAGTTCTGTGATAAGATTCTGGTTGATACCAGCACAACTTATTCTTGCCATAATAAAAGGTTTTGTAGGACTTAAAAGACTAAATATACTCTATCAGTTGTTCTAGATGTGTCAGATTATTACCCAGTTTGTTTATGACTGGGAGCAATGGAAACAAAGGTCCTCCAATATTAGCAACGTGCAATACTCAAATCTCTAAATACTACTGACTTTTCAGTGTTTGTAGTGTACAACTCTGAGTGGAAATCATATATGTTGGAGAAAGGCTATAGTCAAAAGAACAGTATAAGCCTATTCTGCACGTTTCAGGGTATTCAAAATAGCACAAAATATATTTTAAAAGTGTGAGATTAAGTGCTACTGTAGAAAAAAAAATAATGATGGAGTTATGTTCTATTTCTCTGTGTCAAGAACTCCCACCCGTCCTTCAAAGCCCAGTTGTTGCTCTGGTCCATTTTCTAAAGCAGAGGACCTAGGAGGAGAGAACTACTTCCTCTTTTGTGATGTCCCTATTCTTTGTATTTTTCTTAATCATGGTCATTATGCAGCTACTTATCTACTGTCTTTCTCTTCTTTTACATTGGCAATACTTAAAGTTTGGGATTTTTTTTTAAGATTTCATTTATTTATCTGAGAGAAAGTGAGAGAGAAAAAAAAAAACAAGCATGGGGAGAGGCAAAGAGAGAAGACTCCTCGCTGTGCAGGGAGCCCCATGCAGGACTGGGTCAGGACCTGAGCGGAAGGCAGACGCTTAACCAACTGAGCCACCCAGGCACCCCTGAAGTTTGGGATTAAGTCATTTATTCATATTCATGGTGACAGTTGCCTAGCACATAAGAGACACACAGTGAATCTACCTTATTGAACACACCACTTTTAGTTTTATCCTCAGAGTAATTTTTAAAAAATAGGGCTGATGCTAAATTGCAGGGGTCAGAAATTTTTTTTTTTTATAAAAGGCTAGATAAGAAATATTTCAGCATCTGTGGGCCATATGGTTCCTGTGGCAACTACTCAGCTCTTCCACTGTAGTGCAAAAGCCATCACGGGCGATACTTAAATGGATGAGATTTCTGTCCTTTGGGCTCTCACTGTGTCCTGTTCTACGATGGATCACATCCAATACACTTGTGTAAATTTCTGTCCCTGGTTTTAGACCAAATACCTAGTGATTAGAAACGAGTCTTACTCATTTGCATATCTTCATTATCTAGCACATGCCTGATACACAGTAGGTACTCAATAAATGTTTGCTGAATTGTCAGAAATCATTGTTACTTGGGATACAAGACACAGGCTATAGAGACAGGTTATAAAACATGAATCTATAATTTCAAATAAATAATTTCACTTTTTTTTTTTTTTACACTGCTATATCCTCAAAATCAGCAACTGGCTCATAATCTAACCACTTATGTCACGAAGCACCAGCATTTCAGTCTCTTCCACAGGAATCTCATTCTTTCACTAAAAAAAACATGTAACTGGGATAAAAGTGAATTCCAAGTCAGAGGGATAGCAATTAGCAAAATCAGTGTCTGGGGCACTGCCTGTATAATTGGACTCGTGGACTATTGCCTGTAACAACTACAATAACGATACCTAACATTTACCATGTTCAAGCTGTTTTGTGCAAAATAACCCACTACAGCAGGCTTAGAGATCCAACAGCAACATACCACACCTCTAAGTCAACTGTGAGTTGTTGCCCGTACTGAATTTTATTGCTCCTGATGGACTGCACTATTCAATATCTTACATCCCACATTTGTGGCTTCATCTCTCAGAACAGAAAGGATACGCAGTGCTTACTTTCTTAGTCAAAAATGTTATTTTCAGTCTAGTCAGACCTACAAATTTTAGGACTTTTGAGACTGTGAGAAAGTGTTGAGCTTTTCTTTTCTATTAGTTTTTTCTTACGTACTGATGAGAAATTATGGTGTAATTCTGGCTGGGCCTCCACTATGGAAATGAAATGGATTTTGAAAGCTCTGCTAAATATGAGCAGCTTGGCACTGTTAAAAGATCTGGAAGGATCTTTCAAGTCTGATTTAAGCCAACACCCACCTCTGAACTCCTTAGACATGTCATTTATTTCTAGTTTCTACTACCACTTGCATTCAGGTGACTCAATCTATGTGTCTAGTCCTAATTACTCTCCGAGCACTAGACTAAATTTGGACAATA
Source organism: Ailuropoda melanoleuca (assembly GCF_002007445.2). Lineage (NCBI taxonomy): Eukaryota > Metazoa > Chordata > Mammalia > Carnivora > Ursidae > Ailuropoda > Ailuropoda melanoleuca. Next base: position 67,777,536 of record NC_048219.1, on the reverse strand, counting down.
TCATAAAGAAACTAATGCAGAACTGATTTAATCTCTTCCCAAAGTCAAACTGCATCTTTAAGATGTTCCTGGGAAAAAAGCCAATTCTGCCTTTCAAATTACAGATTAACTCTGTCACTCACTAGCTAGAAAACACCTCCTGTGTCCTGCGAGACTGCCCATTACTGTGAAAATAGGCCCACCATACTTCTAAGAGAGGGACAGTATAATATTTGGTAAGAGTGGACTCTGGAGTCCATTGGATTGGGTTGCACTTGCCAGATAAAACATGGGAAAAATTTGAATTTTAGATAAATGATAAGTAATTTTTAGTATAAGTCTGCCTAAAATATTGCATAGGACATATTTATACAAAGAAATTATTCATTGTTTGTCTGACATTAAAATTAAAATAGGTGTCCTGTATTTTAATTTGCTAAATTTTGCAGTCCTAGACTCTACCACCAACATCTAACCTTGGCAAGTTACTCAGCTCTTCTGTCCAAGGGGTATAACAACAGTATCTTCCTAATTGGGCTGTTCAAGGACTGAAAGCATGTAACATTAGAACAGTGCCTGGCATATGGTAAGTGTTAGTGAATTTTATTTTTCTGTTCATCCAGAGCAGGGATTAGCAAACTTTTTTGTAAGGGGCAAGATTGTAAATATTTTGGACTCTGCAGGCCATGTGGTCTCTGTTGCAACTGTTTGACTCTTCCATTATAGTGCAAAAGCAACCATAGACAATCCCTAAACAAATGGGTATGGTCATGTTCCAATAAAAATTTAGGCAATGGGCAGATCTGATCTGTGGACTATAGTTTGCTCTGATCTAGATTAAAGCCCTATAGTAAATCTTTGTCTCTTATTGCATCCACCACCTTCTATTAAAATATTACGGCACTCATCTCCTTTCATTATAACATTTCCTATTTTAAAGAAACTTCTGATGGACCACTATCGCCTACTACTTAATAATTCTAATACTCTTTAATATTAAAAGAGTGACTCATTTTTAAAGCATTTTATATGAATATATACAGTGATAGTCTAATTATATGTTATATAAATCCTCACAACAGCATTAAAAAGTAGGTGAATAAAAATTTCTCCATGATATTTCTTGATTCTTTGCTTTTATAGATTCTACTTTTCTTCTGTGCATTATCTTTCACTTTCTTCCAAGGTCCCCTGCAAGTAACCTATGCTGTAATTTACCTGGACAATTTGCCATACCCTGAATATTCCCCTGCCTTTCCTCTTTATGGATTTCTGCATGTTCTCCCCTTATCACTGTATGCTTTCTATCCCGTCTTCTTGTCAATAGACTGTATATTCATAAAATTAGTAGAAGCCGAAAGATCAAGTTGTTAAAAGTTTAAAAAACACTCTGTTGTCTCTACTCTGCTCATTTTATAATTGTGTATGTGAACGTATGTGTGTATGTGCATGTGTGTGTGTATTCCAACAGGTTTGTACCTTTATCTACTTTGAAGTCATATCACTTCTTTGTCCAATGCTTGGGAAATAACAACCAATGTGACTAAGACCCAATTTGGCCTCATGTTTCTTGATTCCACTCTGATTGCTGCTGTCAATGAATGACTTGTGGCTCAGCACACTAATAGCTCTTCAACAAAGCAGGCTTAAAACCAGAAGAGAGGGGGCTTCTTTAAAGAAAAAAAAAATTGTAACAGTTGAGAAATTAGAAGCCCTCTCTTATTATTGTATTGCTCTCCTTTCATCTTTAGCCTTCTGATGTTTTCTTTTCATTTCTTCCTTGATGCCCTGAATGTATTACCAGACATTTTAATGAGATGTGGGTATGTCCAGCCCTGGCCGATAATTAACTCCTTCCCCCCTGTCAGACTGTTAGCATTTTATGGCATTTCTAGCCTCTGGGAGTTTAAGCGTAAGGCCCAAGTAAGAAAGTGTGTATCACCCGCACAATTTCCAGCATAAGCTGCTTTTAAATCATCAGTGAAGAATTCTACTTAAGAAGTCAACTTCAGATAGATTCTGGGGATGGAGAAACAGAAAGAACAGGGAGATAGAGGCTCAAATACAAAGGCAATTTTTAGCCAGCTTGGCAGAAGTACGATGTGACTTAAAGAGAAGATGAGGCCAGGAGAAGATTGCCACAACAATCAGCACAAAGAGCGAGAGACGTATAGTTCCAAAGTCTCAAGTGAGACAAGGATTGAAAACATTATCTATAATCCTCTTCATCGGAAAGTAAATTTCACAAAGTGGGATGTGGGGCAGATAAAGTTCAAACTTCCAATATAGAAATCTATTTTCCCTCCAGAAATATAGGTTAAGGCTGTGACAAGTTTTGCCAAATGTGTGCATGTGTTCTGTATCCCCACACCACTCAGAAAGCATTGATTACATGACATTTTGAAATGGTTCAATTAGGTAGCTCAAAATGTCTGCAACATAAATTATACAACAAATATTGCTCAGAGAGTCTCCATTTTGGTTTTAAAACCTTGATGGTTCTATTCCTTTTCTGTCTTCAAATGGCTGCACTTTTGCGTGAACAGCACATTACTCTTTGTCTAAACACACCTCGATGACATCGTCAGAGCATTTTGCCATTACATACAATTTTTAATAGCGGGGTCTCAGACTACTTTAGCAATGAGGAGCCCAATTGTCTTCATCTGCCCAAGATATGGTTTGGAAGGAGACAAGCCATCGTATAATCAGGTCTTACTCTTCATTCACACCCTAAAACCTTTCTCTGTAAGATGATAGCTGAGGAAGGTGCCACAGAACACACAGACTGCTGAGCCAAAGGCCTTGGAGTGATGAGACAAGAAGGAAGACTAACAGTTCCCAAAGTTCCCAAATCACGGGTGCCCCTACAGGTCACAAGCACTTTCCTGGGAGAACAACTGACCCCAGCAGCAAGAATGGCAGCATTGGAGGCATGGTGTCCCTGATGGTGATGTGGCCTGTTCCCCTTGCTCCCGCTTTCCCTCCTCCATGTGTTCGAATGTCATTGGTTGGTCTCCTCCCTTCCGTTTTCCCTTCATATCAGGACTTTCATTTATTTGGTGGAGAACAACCACTTTCCAAGGGATAGATTCCAGTGTGGGGGAAATCAGGTGTCCTACCCAGTCACGTCTTAACCTAGAGGCAGCCATTTGACACACGGTAGGTCAAGCAAATGGTTGTGGCTTAGAATGTGAATATGAGTACATGACACATGAGAGAAATGATGGGGTAGTCATTCATTCCAGCATCCCAGCAGCAGGCCTTGGGCGTACAAGCTTTGCTGTGAGACCACTCCCATATTTGCAGCTTCACAGAGTGTGGAAATACTGCAGCACAGATCCACTCCCAAGCCTGGAATCTGGCCTTTCTATAGATTCTGTGAGCTTCTAATAACCTTCAAGAATATTCCCTTTTGCTTAAGTTAGCCAGGATCAGTTTTTCCTGCTACAAGAGGGAAACCAACTGGCAGACGCCAAGTTGCTGGTTAGAAATTGCTGAGAAGAATTTACCATACTCTCAGGGAAATTGTGTATGTGTGTGCATGTGTGTCTATGTGTATGTGATGAGGAAAAAAAATGGGTACAGTGACACTTTCATCTGGTGATTGGAGAAACTAACATACGGAGGTGAGACATTTTTTCATGCTCTTCCTATCCAGGCAAGCAACCTCTCTATATTTCTATGCTTCCCTATCAAATTATAAGGAAAAATTCATGGGGATGTGCTCTGCTGTATAAATGCATCTTCTCTCTTAAAACAACACCAGGAACTGTTAGCAGCATATTCTTGGTTCTTCATATGGCAGACAGTAGTAGTAACTTGCAACCAAATGATAGCTTGTTGCCTGCCACTAGGGCCAAAGAAGATAAAATCTTATTAGTGGTTATTGCTGTCTCCATATTCACCCACATTTCAATACCGTCCTTCCTTAATTCCTGTCTTCCAAATATTTTCCCAGTGTTGGAGACCTGGAGTTCCTTCTACTGACAGTGTTCTCACCAAACTCCACCTCTCCAGGCCAAACTTACTCTTCAAAGCCCCAAACCCAAAACACAAAAGAAAATGAAATTCCAAACTCAAGCACACTCTTCTAATCGCTTTCTCTATCTCTTACTGCCTAAGTTTGACTCAAACAGTCTACTTTAAATGGCATTTTTTTTTTCCTGGAAAAAACTGCTTAAGGAAGGAAAATGTTTAGAAACTCTAGATTCCTCTTAACTTTACCACTAATTGCTGTGTAACTCTGAGTGATTCACTACTTCTAGGAAATGGGAGTGAAAATATTAAACATAAATGAAAGTTTCCTAATGTGGCACTGAACTGAAATTCAGAGAATACTTGGAAAACTCCTGCCCATCTTTGGTTTAGAGTGGAAGATGGGAAGTGGGGGGGGGGGAGCCAACCATAAAAGTATTTCTGTAAAAACCGAGCAAATCTCTGCTCAGTGAGCATTAAAAGAGCACTTTATGAAATATACTTAATATAGTTGGTAGAAACATATAATAAATACATTATTCTTCAGGAAATTCCTAAGATAATATTAGCAAGATTGTTCACTGGGCCATATTTCAAAGGTTTCTACAGTTATTTCAAGGAAGAAAGAGCACTAGGTCACTACTTGCAATTCTAATTCCCAAATGCATCCCCATGGTAGAGTTTGATATATAAGTTATTTTAGTGCCATTCTCAATTTTTTAACATAGAACATGCAGTTGTACTACATTTATATGCCACATGTAATAACTCAATAATAATGATCTTAAATGTACTAGAGCAAATCAGTATAAATAAATTATATTTTTCTTAAACAGGATTTTGAGAAGTTTCTCCACCACATTTCCTACTAATTTTCTAAAACATGTTTGGAGGTGTTACGAATACCTAGACTCCAGGGGAGCACTAAACTTTAACGAGCATGAGTTGTGATAGAAGTTGTAAGGAATGGGGGGAAAAGTCACAGAACATGGATGGAGGTGACCATTGTCTAGATCACCCTTCCCTGACCCCAGCTAGTGTCAGGAAACAAGCCCCTATGTTAATGTGAGACTTGTTGCCCTGAGAAGACAAAAGCACACTGTCTTATAGGAGACTCTGTTAGCAACAATGATTATGATTTCAAAGGGTAAAGAAGGAAAATTACACAATCAAAACATTTTCTATGATGTCCTTCTCATAATGGTGATCAGGGAATGAATTTTGAGAATTATTTATTCTCTCACTTTCATTCGAAAGTTCTTAAAAATGAATCTTGCTCCATGTTTACAAATTGTGGAAGCAAAAAAGGAACAGCACTTTTTTCTTATGTTGGAAATTTTAACTTACACACACACACACACACTGTACCAAGGTTCTGATAAGTGATAAATGGCAATCAAGAGTCCCCCTCATGCACTCCCTTTTCTCTCCACCTCCATTTCTTGTTCTCCCCTTCCTATATGTTAATTAGACTTTAGTTGAGCACATTTCCCAAATTCCTTTTAAATTAGCAGTGGCCATGACCACTCCTTCTTCTTTTCCTTCTTTTTTTCTTTCCTCCTTCTTCTTTCTCTTACTCTTTGATTATGCCTCCATACCTGAATGTGGTACAATTAAGATATAAGTATAAAATTAGGGGTAAGAATAAGGAAGTAAGGCAACTGATAAAAAGTAAAATTGGAGGCCTCGGGGAAAAACAGCAGCCTACTCATTTATATCTTGTGAGGATTATCCTGTATACAGTGAGTTCCTCACTTTATGCACAGCATGGTTCTTACATTATCTTTCCTGGGTAGTCTTGGTTGCAAAGTTAAACTGTAAATTAATTATGCTAGGAAACCACTACATAGGCATATTCCGTATTTTTTTAAACATCTAAGAAATTGATTCTAAAAAGCACATGCCGACCATATACTTGACGGTTGATTGATCGTTGATTGGTCCTATCAATGAACCAGGAAAAAGGCTAACAGATTTATGGATGAACAAAGAAACTGTATTATAGAAGGTCAGAGTTCTGGAAGATTGTATTTTAGAAGAACAAGCTTTTTATTCAATCATTCATTCACTCAACAAGAGCTACTGAATTCATTCTATTCCATTTAAAATATTTTATCCTAGAGTAAGGTAAGGGTGAAGAAGTATTCCTTATTTGTATTAAGGTAAATCCTGGATGCTTATCCTCCGTGGTTATATTAAAAGGACAACTGTTGGGGTGCATGGGCGGTTCAGTTGGTTAGGCATCTGTCTTAGGCTCAGGTCATGATCCCAGGGTCCTGGGATTGAGCCCTGCATGGGGTTCCCTGCTCAGCGGGAGCCTCCTTCTCCCAGTCCTTCCCTGGCCCCCGCCCAGGCTCATGCTTTTCTTTGGCAATAAATAAATAAATAAATAAATAAATAAATAAATAAATAAAATCTTTTTAAAAGTGGGGGGGGGGCATCCTGCTTTAATCACTTTCTAAAGACCCTCGGAGTAAGAAGCTGTCATGTATATTATCAGAGGTAATCACTAAAGGTGGACTGGGGACGGTCATCCATAGGAGAACTGCTGGCCATCTTGAGAGTCACAATTGGGGAGGGCACTATAGACGCGTCCAGTAAAATCACAAAAGTTTCTATAAGGAAGAGTTAGCATTAAACATCAGCCAAGCCTAGAGTGTATGAAGTCATCTTAGAATAGCACTTCTCAAAAATGAAGTATTTTCCTGATCACCATGCCACAACCATGTTGGAGAAGAGGGCAGCTAGTGGGAAGGGCTGAGGAGAGGGAACAAGTGAGGAGACCAACCATGCCCTCTTCCCAGAAGGCCTGCTGCTTAGCCTGTCCCAGGTTGGGGAGAAGGGGGTTAAAGGTGAAGTGTTGATTAATATACTGGACTAGACATTTAAAATTACTGAACTGAGACTGTACTTAAACAATAGGGCAATTTATTACCTGGATATTAATGGAAAACTTGTAAGATTGTCCACGTTCTATGGCAAGGTGAGGACAACTCACACTGAGGACATTTAAAGGGTTACTGAGAGAAAAAATTAAAGATACTTTTCTGATTACTTCCTAGGAATCCTGCTTTTTCAATATGTAGTACACAAGCATAATGCTTCTTCCTAAGGCATGAGATTTTCTTCTTTCTTGATTTGCTTTTTATACCCTCTCAACTGTACCCATAGCATAGAAAACAAGATAATGTTTTCTCCACAATGGAAATTTCATTTTCACAGCGTATTGACTTATTGCAGGTGTTAATTATGAAGCTGCACAAAATTACAGTCACAAGTTTACACAGTCCCAGAATTGCCTAGGACCTGGCCCATGTGCCTAATCTTCTATCTGCAGCATGTGAAACTGCCGTAGAACTGTTTCATGAGCAAGAACTTTGAGCAATTTCTTGTATGTCTCCTGAGAAAGAACTTTGCTTGACCTCCTCCTAAATGCTCCTATCCTGTTCCATGGGTTAGAATTCTTAAAAGAAGATGGAGGAGGGGCAGGAGGTGGAGAGGGAGAAGGGAGGGGGAAGGAGCAGCAGCAGCAGTAGGGTTTGTATCTCTAATTACCTTGTTTTAATAAGCAATTAAAAATATATAATACATACATCTAGAATTGGCTACAGGTTGGCTGCTCCACCATGACCAAAATAACTGTGATTTAAGCAAAACGAGGGGCGCCTGGGTGGCACGGCGGTTAAGCATCTGCCTTCGGCTCAGGGCGTGATCCCGGCGTTATGGGATCGAGCCCCACATCAGGCTCCTCCGCTATGAGCCTGCTTCTTCCTCTCCCACTCCCCCTGCTTGTGTTCCCTCTCTCGCTGGCTGTCTCTATCTCTGTTGAATAAATAAATAAAATCTTTAAAAAAAAAAAGCAAAATGAAAGTTTGTTTCTCTCACTTAGCAGTCTGAGCTTTAATAGTCAAGGTCTGATTGATGGCTCAGTCCATGGAGTTGGGACTCAATTCCTTTTGCCCTGCCCTATGCCATCTTTAACACAGGACTTCCACCTTTTGATCTAAGAGAAGTGATCCAATTCAGTCATCATGTCCAAATTCCACCTAATGAGAAGAGGAAAAGGAGTGAGGAGACATTCTTTTTAAGTATGAGAATCAACTGTTATAATATCATTTCTTTTATTTAATATTTTGTTTATTTATTTGATATATATAGAGAGAGCACAAGTAGGCAGAGAGGCAGGCAGAGGGAGAGGGAGAAGCAAGCTCCCCGCTAAGCAGACAGCCTGACATTGGACTCGATCCCAGCACCCTGGGATCATGACCTGAGCCAGAGGCAGACGCTTAACTGACTGAGCCGCGCCAGGCACCCCATAAATATCATTTCTGTTCAAATTCCATTGGCCAGAATCTTGTCACATTGCTACTCCCAATTTAAAAGGAGTTTGGGAAAATGGGTTTAGCTAAAGTCTTATTAGGATAGAGGAAGGGGAGAACAGATAGATAATGGGGAAACAACTAGCCATCTCCCATTTATATACAAAGACTTTAAAATATCTATTATAAAATTTCATTTCAATTATTATAACTGCTTTAGACTAGGTCCTCCAGAAAGTAAAGCCCAGGGCAAGGATTAAAATGCCAATGCTTAGATTGGAAGGTCCTGACTGAGGGTGTCGAGGGTGAAGCAAAAATGGGGAAATGAGGAAAGGAAAACCTTAAAGCAATGCGATTTGATGCATCGCTATGGCTCAACATGTATTATTTTTTCATTATGCAGGACTTCTCCAAACAACTGACAAGGAGAAATTGCATCTCAGAGCAGTGCACAAAGGGAGAAAGCAAAGAAATATTATCTACCTGTTTCCTGCCCTTTTCTCACTTTCCAATAGTCAAAAGTTTTGCCCACTGGGAGCTAATGCTCCCGAACTTGTAAATTTTGTCATCTGGCCCCTCGAAAGGTGAGAGCCAACTTGGTGTGGTTATAGCAATAAAAAAAAAAAAAAAAGGATAGAGAAAGAGAGGCAGTTAGGGATTCTAAGAAGACACACCTAATACAAAACGTTAAGACAAGAAATCTAATTTTTGGTCTCCATATCTGATTCTCTTTTCAGTGGAAGGATTTCCATTAGAATCACAGTTTTTGCCTTTCTCCCAACTTTCTCACTTACTGATCCCCATGGAAAGAGGAGTGATTAATCTAACAGGTAAATGTGGATGAAGGGACTGGGCAATATGTGGCTCAGCCACATCTCCACATTTTTCGGTGACCCGCCTGTTTGCAGGAAATTCTCTGAGCTGCTTGGTGCCACCCAGGAAAGTTGGTTGTAGAGGCCTTGCACCTGAAGATTCTGGAAGGTCTGCGGTTGTTGGTGCCAACTCTGACCAGGGAGAGCGTCAGCCTCATTCTGAAGCTGAGTGCTACAAGGTCTATTATTGCCTTGGAATTAAACTACACTCTCCAGTGTCTGCTTTATTAGTAGGAAATCTACTAATTTTATTTCCACCTGCCTTTCTCTCTGTCTACCTCCAAACCTTTCTGGATAAAAGAGAGTTGATCCATTAGCTCACTAAAAATTCAACAGAAAGAAAGAAAAACAACAACAACTATTTTCTCCATAGGCTCTTTGCTGCTATTTAAAAGAGGAAAAATTACATATGGTCATTGTACTTTTATTATCACCATAGCTATAATTTTTTGAGATCACAGGGTATTCCAGGCACTGTGGGAAGCACTGTGGGAACAACATGTCACTTCATCCCTACAACAGACCTGAGGGGTGTGCAGAGAAGCAAGCTGACACTTATTTCTAAGGACTCATCAACTTATTCAACATACACTTATTGCCTACCTACTATGTGCCAGGACTAAATGAAAAGGCAGGCAGATTTTAGCCTCATGGATTATGGGGTTTCATTGGGAGACATATATTAATTATTCACACAAAGAAATGCAGAATGGCAACGGTGGTGAGTGACATCCAAGAGAGGCACAGCGTGCAATATGGACAATGAAAAGGCAGTGCAAAACCGGAATTAAGTCAGGAGAGTGAGAGTGAATGAGAGGAAGTGTGTGCACGGTGTGGTGGGCTGGGGGATGGGAGTGGCAGAGAGGACAGGACAGGTGCAGGGACAGTGTGTACAAAGTCCCTTGTGCTGAAAGGAAATATGCAGAAGACAGAAGACCCTTGAAAATGGCCATTCTGCCTGGAGTAAAGAGAATGAAAGGAAGACTGAGTAGAGGCAAGGTGAGACTTTACAGGGGCCAGCCTGTGTCTCTAGGTTCATTAAAGCACTTTTACTTTATTCTAAAAGGAATCAAAATCCATTGGTGGTCTACAACTGTTGTGATGCAGTCAAACTCATTCTGACTGTAATTTGGAAAGCAGATCAGAGTGGAAGTCAGAATGGATGCTTTTTATTAGTTAAAGAACTTTTGCCAGCATCCACGTGAGACAAGCTGGTGACTATAACAGAAAGACGTGTATAAATTAGAAAAATACGTACAGGATAGGATGGATGATATATGAGGCATGAGGGAAACCAAGGCGTTAAGGATGACACTCAGGTGTGAGTATAAGGTAACTAGCCAAGAGTCAAGAACTCTGTGTGTCTATTTACAAAATGCAAGCTCCCCCCATTATAAGATAACCATTAGCATTTCTGCTTCAAAACAGAGTATCATGTAGAGAAAAAGAATCCAGCAATTGGCTCAACCAGATTTATAAGAAGAGACTCTTTCTCTCCTTGTTTGCAATATCTGCCTTTTAAAATCAGAACCATTTCCCTTTAAGAATTTTCCCCAACGTGTGTTGCTGAGGCAGAAATCAATACAAAATTTCCCCGAGATACAGTTAAAACCTTGTCAAAACCATATAATTATGCTGCACTTCAGATATATTCCTTCCTATGATAACTAAATATTTTTGATGACCAGATATATTTTGTGGACTTGGTAGACAGCACTACTTAATGTGACTATAGTTGTGAATATTTGGTGAGATTTTTCACATGAACCAAAGTTCTAGGAGCTTATTAGTGCCTGTGAAAGGTATGAAACAAAGAAAAGGTGTAGTTGGCCAAAGGTTGGTTTTTATTTAGTGGGTCCTATTTTTGCATCTTCTTTTCTCACACTGCAGATCCCTAGGCCAGATATAACTTTACCAAAATACCTATTGTGCTTTGCAGCTGTGTGATACATGCTTTCCTAGTTATGGATCACAAATACCATGTCTTAGCTTAGCTAACAAGGCTTTTTTTTTTTTTTCTTAAATGAGGCAGAATAGTTAAGTGAAAGCCCCTTAATTTGAGCATGAGCGCTTCATTCCAATTAAGCTTGAAAAATCAAAGAAAAGAGAGTTGATTTCATTTTTTTTCTGAAGTGAGAAGTAGGCACCACACTCAAAGATGAAAATGGTACAGTAGCATCTGCAAATCACACATTTTTATTTAGAACTTAGGTCAAATGTGAAAAACTCTATAAAGTATGGTATGAAAAAATGAAACTAATACAAAAAACAGTAACACATTAACAAGTAATTGGGAAAAACACCAGCCAATGTATGTGTTATTGGCCTTAAAATTACAAGTGTTCAAAAGCCAACAATGGCACCATTTCATGATTGGAAACAATGTGCTATGCACTGCTATGTAATACTGAAAAGTAGATACAATTACCATCACTTTTATTAATGTTTCTTCTGACCCTGTTGATAAAGTCACCATCTCTAGAAACAATTTTACTGTTTGAGAAATGTAGGCCTATAGCCAGGTAATCCATGCTACCACCCATATTGTTGGCTTAGTCCTATTGAGTTAATTACTACTGTGTCTAACCAGCCAAGGACATTAGTTAGGGTAGGCTAGAACATTCTGGAGAAATATATTCATCAGAGATCTCAGCCACTTTACACAAACAGCATATACTTCTCACTCACGCTATATGTACAGGTCTGGTTGGGGCTGGATGGACAGTGAGCCATGAAGGGACTTAGGCTGACACTCTCGCAACTAACTGGTGATGCTTCCATCCCAACAAGTAGCTTCCAGGGCCTGCCTCTAAGTACCTCAGATCTATGTCATTTCCACTGCCAGCCAGAACTCATCATCCAACTTCAAGCTAATTTCAAGGGATGCTGGGAAAAGCAGGGAGCACATGGAATATTTAGTAAGCACTACTATATATGTTACACCACATTAGCCAGGTCTCTACAAGTCAAGATTGACCAGATGGCAAACTCTGACTGAAATTTTTTTTTTTTTATTTAAAGAATCTGAGCATGATTTTACAAGAGGAATGTCATGAAGTTTCAACATTAAAAAGAGATTCTGTGTAGGCTGTAGAGGGAACACAATGGCCATTGTTATTACGGAAGATTGATGTAAAGTAATGAAGTAGTGGAAGGAAAAAAGAAGAACAATCTAAGATTCCACATCACGGAAGGAGGAAGCTAAATAAACTAATTAACAAAGATGACCTTGAAAGAATAAAGAGATATTAAAGCTGAATGTAACATCTTAGAGCCTTGGTTTCCTCGTGAGAAGATGTGACATCACATGATGAGTCACGGGATAATTCTGAATAAAGGAATGATACATCCGCAGAGAATGGAAAGCAATTCCAACTACGGCATTTTAAACCAAGTAAAACCCAGATAATATCAAGGGGATACAATAATCTGGGAATTTGTTAAGGATTTGAAAATAGAGAAGAAGGTGTATATTAAAAAGATAAAACATAATTTTGGCAATTTAATGTATGTATGTGTAATTCAAAGAGTAGGAATGAACCGCAACGACCCTTAAAGCTGTGTTATCATGGTGTTTGGGGATTTGAGGGAAAAAGGAGAGAGAATGGTGAATATAGAGAACATAGGAAAAAAAGAGTGTGAAGCAAAGAGTATTTGCTTCTTATATTTTTAAATTTGACAACATGCATCTATATATGAATAGTGCAATATATTTTCCTCTATTTTACTTTTCACCACAGTAATAGTGAAATAGCAATAATTTAAACTGATTGTAAAGCTCTAAAGCAATTAACATACATTATATAATTTTACATTCACAACATATTATGATCCAACTTATTATGACAAATTATGGCTTACAAATGACAAGTAACTTACCAAGATCAAACAGTTCATAACCTGGATTTGAGCCCAGTTTACTGAAACCAGAGATTGTCAATAAAACCTTTCCTCTTGACCTCTCTATTTTCTATTATTCTTTTATCCCTATTTCCTTTTGTTCCGACTTTTCCCCATCTATCTATGCCACACTCTAGAGTTCTGAAAGCACCTTCCCCATAAAAAATAAAAATCAGGCTATATTGTACAAATTAAATTTGAGGGAGAACAATCTAGGGAGTAAATGTGCAGGTCCTAATTTTTTCCAATTCAAATCCTATCTCAAAGCTTATTTGGTTTACTAGGGAAATGAAACAAAGAATGAACGGAGAACATAAAGACCTCCATATTCAACTTAGACATCGAACAGTGACTTCACAATTACTAAACAACTAGTTGAAAAGCAAAATGGCAGTTTATCAATTAAGTAGAAATGGCTAGGGCTGCACAATCCCTATACACGTTATCAATTCTGGGAATCAGAGAGTAATAGATCATCTTGGGACTTTAATTGTAGAGAAATTACAAGGTACTTTTCTCTTTTTTTCCTAGTCTGGTCCAGGATTTCATATTTTCAGGCATTTGTCTTGTATTTTAAGTTTTCATCTCATAACTTAAGCTCTATGGAATAATATTTCATTTCATTCTGTTGTTTATTATTGCAAAATATAATATTACCCAGAGTATTTCAGCTGCCTGATTAATTTCCGCTTGAAGTCTCCTGGATATTACTTTAAAATTACTAAAAATGACTTACATACTTCAATGAAATCCTACCTACCTTTCCCCAGCCCCAACTCCTGCTTTTCTCTTCCTTCGTTTATTGAACCTCAAAGTCAATAATAAGTGACAAACATTATGGCATATGCAATGGACACAATCTGATAAAGATGCCAGAAACCTTGTTGTCAGTGTACTTCATAATACCAGGAAGTACAGCAAGATGTTTGGAAACCCCAAAGAGGAAAAGCGATTTTTACAAGTAGGTTACAATTTTTATTGACCTCCATCCTGAGTCCAATATCTTTGTTCTAAAGAGTGGAACTAGCCCTTATGAAAGAAAATCGCTTCATGTTAGAAATCCCAGCTGCCTTGTTTTCCCCAACTAAGTTATGTGTAAAACATAAAGAGAATTCTTAGATCCGCTGGGATATAGGGTTGCTAGGGTGACTGTTAAAGAAAGTGAGCCCGAGACTATCAGAGATCAATAAGAAAGGGAAGGCACTAGGGGCTAAAGTTAGAAATATTAAATCTTTGGACAAGACCTTTTTCTCTAAAGCTTAGAGATCTAATTGGTTTTCTGGGTTTTATCTCTCAGCAATGGTTACCTAACATACGGACATCTCTTTTCAGATCATACACTTGTCATCTCTCTCCTTTTTTTTTTTTTTTTTTTTGTATTTCTTCAAGACTGACATGAGATGAGTAAAAATTCATAACCAGGAAAGAGGTGCTGTTTTTGGCAGTCATATTCCATACCTCCCATTATCTCCTCATTGAGTTCTAAATTTGATCTTCTTTGCTTATTTCTTTCCTATTGTCCCTTCAAGAAAAAGAAAAGAAAAAGTGCCCCTAAACTTCAAACTAAAACCTCCTCATGCTATACATAGACATCCCCAAATACATAAATAATAATGAACTGAAACTGAAAATATCCTAATACTATTGTAAAACTCTATTTGTCACTCTATGCAGTGTTTCTATGTGGGAAGGAGGAAAAAGAGGAAAAGGAATGAGGAGAAGGCATCACTTGCCTCCTAAAATCCTTGACTAGAAGTGACACGTATAAATTCCATTGATAAGAGCTCATCACTTGACCATACCTGGATATAAGATGGGCTGGGACTTACAGTCCCTGGTTGGGCAGCCACAACACAGTAATAACTTTATAGTGTACAGTCTATAACATCGATTCTATACCATGAACAGGAAACCACAGATTCTGGTGGATAGTTGGCTACCTACAATATTATTTAAATATTAACATAAATACAAATAAGTAAATAACCATAAATAAAATATAATAAATATGCAATTAAATCTATGATGTTATGCTATGGTTTGATTTATTTTTCTTGCCTGATTAAACCAAAGGCTTTTTTATTGTATGCTTATAATGTGACTAGACATTCTTCCAGGTATTGGAGATACAGTAATGAATAAAGTGGACAAAAATTGCATCCTGTATGAAGCTTGTATCTTAGTAAGCTATAAGCAGAAACTAAGGAAAACCTATAGTAAATTCTATAGTAGAATTAAAAGAGATAAGTACCAGGAAGAAAAAATAAAAGGATAGGAAATGTGGGAAGTGACTTCTGTTGGATGGCCAGGAAGGGCTATTCAAAAGGTGCTATTTGAGTAGACCAACGGTGATTAGAAAGAGACCCTGTGTCATCAAGATAACAGCACAAGTGCAGCTGGTGTGTACAAGGAGCACAGAAGTCTTGTGTGGCTCGAGTAGAGTAAATAAAAAGGAGGGTTCTAGGAGGTAAATTCATGAATAGAGAGGGTACACCATTAAGGTCTCATATCTTTGGCATTGACTCCAGAGTAAATGTTCATTTGAAGGTTTTGAGCAAAAAAGTGGAATGTTCTGCCTTACGTCTTAACAGAATCACTCTGGGGGCAGAGTTGAGAACAGACATAAGCAAGACAAGATAGAAGCCTATAGACCAGCTGGGGGAGTATTCAGATAATTCAGGCAGGCAATGATGGTAGTTTAGATCAGGGTGCCAGCACAAGAAGTGGTGAGATGTGGTTGGATTCTTGGTATGTTTTCATAAAGCCAGAATAATTTTCTGTGCATTTAGATGTGGGCATGAAGTAAATAAAAGAGTCAAAATGATTCTGATCTAAGCAACTGAAAGACAGTGTTGCCACTGAGGGAAGAGAAAAGCTGTTTCAATCAGGTTTGAGGGGTGATACAGAAAAGATCTATCTTGAACATGTTGAGAAGCTTATTAATCATCAAAGTGGAGATGTAGGCTAACAAACTGGTTATACAAATCTGAAGTTCAGGGGAGAGCAACTGGAGATTAAATTTGGGAATTTCCAAGTTCTAGAAGGTTAATTACATCCATGAGACTGGATGCAATCACCCAAGGACTGAGTGGGTAAAGGAAGAGATCCAGGGCTCAGCAAGGAAGCACACCGATGCCAGCAAATTGGGGGGAATGACAAAATATGTGTCTCATTCTGCCAATCTGGAAAAGTGGACTCAGAATAACCAAAGATTCCCAGCGTTATGATGATAGGCCCATCCTTGAGAAAAGTACTCAGAACAACTGCAGTTAAGAAAAGTAAATGAATTATATGCATTATTTTGGCAAACCTATAAATGTTAGAATACATACAATTAATTATAGTTACATAATTTCTTGGACTTCCTTTTACTTAAGGAATTCAGAGTTTTGACAAATTATGACTTTCAATGGACTTACTATTGATCCATTTTTTAGACTAACAGGGAGTTTTCCAGCACTAGCCTATCACCAAAAAAATGGCAAATTTCTACAAGGCGGACGCTCTAGTACGCGCATTTTCTATGATGCCATAATCTGGATGAATAAGAGAGCAGAAAGAGAACAGATTTGCCAGGTAGAGATGCAAGAATAAAACCACCATCTGGGGCGCCTGGGTGGCACAGTGGTTGAGCGTCTGCCTTCGGCTCAGGGCGTGATCCTGGCACTATGGGATCGAGCCCCACATCGGGCTCCTCCGCTGTGAGCCTGCTTCTTCCTCTCCCACTCCCCCTGCTTGTGTTCCCTCTCTCGCTGGCTGTCTCTATCTCTGTCGAATAAATGAATAAAATCTTAAANAAAGAGAACAGATTTGCCAGGTAGAGATGCAAGAATAAAACCACCATCTATAAAATTTAGAGGATTCCAGAGGGCATGGGTGGCTCAGTCAATTAAGTGTCTGCCTTCAGCTCAGGTCATGATTTCAGGGTCCTGGGATCAAGCCCTGCATTGGGCTCCCTGCTCAGTGAGGAGTCTGCTTCCCCCTCACCCTCTACCCCTCCCCACTACTCATGCTCTCTCTCTCAAAAAAATAAATAAAATCCTTAAAAAAATAAAAAAATATATATAAAATCTAGAGGATTCCAGTCTAAAAACTTTAATCTTAAAGAATCCTATTAATTATTCATTTTACCAAATTCCATTTACCCTTCCTAAATTATTACATATTTTTCTACTTTCCTCTATATCTCCAATTAATGAAATTTTAAGACCCATGTGGAAAATGCTGTGGGCATTAAATCACAAACATGGATACTCATGGTTACTAAATAAAATGTTAAAAAGAGACTGGGAAAAGTATGTAATAATAATAATAATAATAATAATAATATAGCTAGTACTTACATAATGCTTTCTATGTTTTAGGTACTTTTCTCTTGGGAAGAGTATTTATTCTTTGTCGTCGTCTTCTTTTTCTTCTTCTACCTAGTACTTACACAATGTTTTCTATATCAGGCCTTTTTCTTAATACTTTATATCTATTTAATATAATCTTCATAATAATTCTACAAGCAGGTATGATCTGTATTTTGAAGATGAAGAAACCGAGGCATAAAGGGGTTTAGTAATCTGCCTGAGATCTCACTGCTAGTAAGAGATCAGGATTTGGACCCAGACAACCTTTCTCCCAAATCCCAGCTTTTATC
Organism: Ailuropoda melanoleuca; assembly: GCF_002007445.2. Lineage (NCBI taxonomy): Eukaryota > Metazoa > Chordata > Mammalia > Carnivora > Ursidae > Ailuropoda > Ailuropoda melanoleuca. The sequence continues at coordinate 67,759,843 of NC_048219.1, read as the reverse complement.
CACCATGGTATGCTGCCTCTGAGACACCATTATCCTCAAGTTTTTCATTATTTCATTTACTGCCCATTTTTTTTATTATGTTCAGTTAGCCACTGTATAGTACATCATTAGTTTTTGATGTAGTATTCGATTCATTAGTTATGTATAACACCCAGTGAATATCACAGCACGTGCCCATTTTTTAATCCTGTTCTTGTCCTAATTCTTTCTACCTGTTGATTAAAACAAAGATTTCCTTGAAAGAGTTCTAGTATTTTTGTCATTCATTGTCACGACAGATGGGTCCATTGACCAGGATTCATTAACTTCATTTACTCATCCAATTAAAAAAAAAGAAAGAAAGAAAGAAAGAAAGAAGGAAAAGAAAAGAAAAACAAAACCCAAGCACTGACTATCCAATTTGTGACAAAAATTAAATTAGGTAATAGGCTTTGTCAGTCAAAAGAATGTAAAGGGGTGTTAGGCATGTAAATATGATTGGAATTTAGTTTGACAAGTAATAAACATCTACACTGGATCCTTTGGGGCCAAAAAGAGGAGGGATAAGCATGAGTTATTCCAATCCTAGCCCTAGAACTAGGAGAGGAGTCTGACATTTGATGGAGGAGGAACCAAAGACATGTGGAGTCAGCAAAGACATGGAAGCATAAACAATTATAGTGAATTAGAAAAATCCCAAGTAGTTCAGCTTTATTGATATTCATATTAGTAATTGAAGTTATCAAGTACCCACTAGGTGCCTTACACTGTGCTAAATATTGAAGATTCAAAGAGTAAGACAGTCTCTATCCTCAAGAAATTTATCATCAGGTCATGGGTAACTCTTTAGAAGGGACGTAGTGTCTTTTAGCATAAATCACTTAAGACCTACTCAATTGTCCTTCTTTAATTCTAGCTTCTCTTGAGTGGCAAAAATCAGTACATTATATTATTTGGGGATGTAGTCCTTGTTTGGAGAATATTTACATTTCCACTTAATGGTCTTCCCAAGACAAGAAGGAGACAAGGACTTAACTTGAAGGGACTGTGTGACCATGGCTATGGGGCTTTGACCTCATCCTAATGGCAAGGGGAGACTTGGAAGGACTTACATCTAGGACTGACATGAGATGGAAATGTTCCATGCTTTATGTGTTTTAATGTGCTGCTTCTGTAGCAATAATGTCCCTCTTAAAAAGACTTTAAATTCTGCAAAATGGATATCAGAATCATAAAACAGTAAACGTCATACAGCTATTTATTATAAAACAGAAGCTTAGATATAAAATGATGATAGAAAGATAAAGTAGGCACTGAAGTTACCCTTAACATCTGTGCCGAATAAAGGTAAAATACTGGAATTTCAGATGCTGAGAATAACAATTGTGTTTGCTAGTCAAGAGTCTGCTTTGGTCCATTTGAGAAAAGCATGTCAGTCATTCTTAATAGGCTCTGCAAAACCCTAACCCTGTCTTTGCCGGGACTCTAATATAATAGTTACATGATAAGCCCCACTGTGCTTCACAGTAAATCAGGGAGTTCTACAGCTAAGTTACACGATAAGCCTTGCTATATTGAACAGTAAATCATGGAATTCCTCAATAAAGTTACACACTAAAACTCCCTAGCTTATTTATTTATTTTTTCTTTATGGTATTATCTCCCAGTGGTGGATAAAGGTCAGCAATATGGCTTCTGCTCACCTGCTTCCCATTATCCCTTTGGTGTACGTATTTCTGGAAAATGCTTCAAGTCTCTCCTATCATATCTAGAGAATGGTGAATATTAAACTTGACAGAAACCCAAAAGATCTCAGAACTGGAGTCCATATTGATGGCTTGGTGCGGATGGGAACGGGGGGTGCAGAAAATGTGTGTAAAGTGAGAACTCCACAGAAGAAGCAAAAACTATGTACCTGAAGATACCCAGCACTTTATCCAAGTGTGACAGGGTCCTAATGGAGCCTGGGAAAAAGAGTAACGATAGTCTGTCCACTTCCTCCGCCTCCTCCCCAGAATACAGAACGATCACAGAAATAATAAACTACACTACTAGGTAGCAGGAAACATACAGACCAGCATGAATTTGTGGAATAGTAAGGCCTTTTATCATAAGAGTATGTACACTTCGAGACAGATTTCATTCTGTTTAGTTATACATAACTCACATACACAAATATGGTAGCATAAAATAAATACAGCATACTGAGATATGAATATGGCAAACTAGTGTGCACTCAAACCTTACCAAGTCTTAAATATAATTATCAATTTAAAAAATTAGATATTACATCTAGCTTCTCAGAAAAGATTTGCAAGCAGAGTAATGCATTGCCTGCTCAAATTACTAAAACTTCATTACTCTACAAAATAGCTTACAGTACATTTGTAAGTATACTATTATCATGAATAATTAAACCCAAACAATGCCGGTCAAAATAAATAACCAAAGTACATTTTGTACTTCAATGATCTTGTTTTGACTGTGGGTTTTGGGGGAATTTTTTTGGGTTTGTTTTGTTTGATTCTTATTTGCTTAAGTGTTAATTCCCTCAAATTGGTAACCCACATTTTTTTCTCAGTTGTCAATTAAATTTAATAAGGACATATTGTGTAGACAAATGATCTTATGTAAAATACTGTTAATGCAGCAGTATAAGAAAGAAACTTAATAGGAATTTCAAGTTTGACAAATTCAATGGTAAGCACATTTTTACCTAGAATGTATGTGTGTATTTTTTTTCCTATTATTTATAAGCATGCCTTGAAAACTCGATCCATTTAAATGAAGGACCTAAGGCTTATATCTAAGTTTTGAAAAGCTTATACTGTATTTTTATTCCAAAAAGAAAAAAAATAGTATGCTTAACTTCAATGATACACATATAAGAAACATAGTAATTAGGAGATATACAACAAGACAAAGATTCAGCGTTAGTATCACATGTCTCTCTGATTTTCTGGATGGATGGAGGGATAGATGCTCTTAATTGACAAAAAAAAATAATCCACAAAAAAGAAATAAGTACAATTTGTTGGGCATCTAATGGGTCAAGATCTGACCTATGTGTAATAAACATAATCTTTAACCTTCATAACTACACATCACTCACATTTTTGCACATGGTCAAACAGGTTCAAGGAAATTAATTTTTCTAGGCTTGCATAGCTAATGAGAATCAGAGCCAGGATTTAAATTTATAAGTATCCAGGTACAAAGTCTGTCTCTTTCCCCTACACCACACCTCCCATTAGATGTGAGAAAGTGGTCCCATGGTCTCCCTCTGCATAGATCACATCTCTTAAAGATGGACCAGGGATCCCATTAACAGTCTGGCTCCAAAGGCCAGTGGGAAGACAAATTCATTTGCTTTCCTTTATTTGATGGGCTGGCTGCTACAAATTATGTCAAAAGGGAGGTTGAGTTGTTATTTGGTGCTCCTATTCAATAGTTTTCTTCTAAACAGGGTGCTTACCGTACATGGTGAAAACAAAAATAAACAAACAAAAAAGCAGAATAGAAAAAAAAACCATAACATCTTACGAAATTTCCTAATTGAAGAAAGACTTTCTAGTTAAAGAATCTTTTTCTTACATTTCTTCTTTCTTTTTGGTATGTTTAGAGTAGTTAGCTTATCTGTATTCAGACTCAGATTGTTTTCTTAACCATGTGGCTTCGGTTGAGAATATGGGAGGAAAGGTGAAATATGTAGAAATTGTTTTTTTAGTAATTCAAATTTCTATGTACTGAGTTGTTTACTCATCTACATTCAAAGCAGATTTTTCCTTGCATGCACTACTAGTTCAAAAATAGCCATCATCAGGACACTCCTGGGACTGGCCTAGAATGCAATGGGGTGTTTTTGCAAGGCTCTTAGCCATCTCTGGAATTTGTAAAAGAAGGCTAGTAGATGTCTTTTTTATTTTAAATCTAATTATTTTCCTCATTGCAACCTCATAAGCTTAGTGAGTTTCACAGCCTCTGATGATGTCTGGCTACGAGGGAGTCGTCACACTTCCAATCCTTGGCAATGCGATGAAAATCTCTTCTACCTGGAGAGGTAACATGAGGTGAAGACAGGACTTGATCTTTGTCATCCCTTACTTTAAGATCCCAGGAGCAGTATTTGGAGGTCTGTGCTTCAAAATAAGCAATATCTCAAAGGGTAGATTGCTTCATTAAGTAAACTGAAGACTTTTCTCTGACATTCCAAGGAGTATGTCCCTTGTGCCTTGTATTGAAGAATGTGCACCTGCTGCTCTAAGAGGAAGGAAGAGAGGAGTCTGGGAATGTCAGAGCACTCACGCAAAGATCCTTAGCTTTGGTGCAGAAGGCAGAAAGGGAAAGCAGTTGGTGTCCACCCATTTCTCAGGTGAGGGGAGTTACTGCTGTAAATGAGGAGAGCAGAGCAGACTAGCACTTTTTCGGCACTGTATGTGGACAATGCAGAATTACTAGGGATAACCAGATTTTCTGGTAGATATGCAATTCCCAGAATGCTTTTATTTTATTTTTTTAATTTAAGTTTTTATTTTTTTTTTAATTTTTTGAAGTTTTTATTTTATTTATTTGACAGAGAGAGAGACAGCCAGCGAGAGAGGGAATACAAGCAGGAGGAGTGGGAGAGAAGAAGCAGGCTCCCAGAAGAAGAGCCCGATGTGGGGCTCGATCCCAGAATGCCGGGATCACGTCCTGAGCCGAAGGCAGGCTCTTAACGACTGAGCCACCCAGGCGCCCCCCAGAATGCTTTTATATTTGCTAGCAACGAAAAGGAGGAGAGGTGGCAGAACCAGATAACAGATCTTAACATCTCTGTGAGCAAGGGCTTACATCAATTCCACTTAGATGTGATTGGCCAAAGTCAGTCACGTGAGCAAGCCTGACGTCAGTGGGTGGAGAATACAAAGCATTACAAGAGGAATAGCAAATCATTGGAAACCATAATACAATCCAGAACAATTCATTATACAATCCAGAACAATTCATTTATAATGGATGGGTGGGTACCCCCTGAGGTCTCCTCTCCTGATTCGATAAGAACCTTTGGTCTCTGAATCCTGATTAGTCTCTCTTCAAGAGGCCCCTCGCTTTGGCTGATCTAATCCTGACCACTTTGTAACAGCTTTTAGCTTCACAGGTAGACAGCCTCAGCACATTGATTTCTTTGTTCTTGATGCTTGGGGTCCTGTGAGTAGGGGAGCTGCACCAGCTCTCAGCCCAGGCCAATTGGGAAACGTGACTGCAAGCCTCTTCCAACAGATTGTCACTCCCAGGAGCCAAGCCCCTTCTCACCTTCTGGTTGTGTACTGTTGCCCAGCCCCAAAAGGCTCCCAGGACACCTGCCGTGGTGTCGGCTGGATTCCAAAGGATATTTTCTCCACATCCTGGACGTACTGATTTGTGACTAAAACACCCAGTTGTGCTATTCACAGAAACTCCCAGGTTCAGTCCTCTCAGACTCTGTGTCCAGATCCATGGCGTTTAGCACACACCCTAACGCAGAAGTTCTGCCACTTGCTTGCGAGTAAGAATCACCCTAGAGGCTTTTTCAAAAGCAGACTCCCAAGATACTCTTATTCAGATGGTTTGGGACTGGGCCCAGGAGTCCACGTTTAACAGTCTCTGGAGGCACCTGCCGTGCTGGGGGAGTTCGCACGTTAGTGTGTTCTAACGGTTTAGATAGCGATCCACTGCAAGGGCGGGAGCTAGAAAATGGCTGCCCAGTGCAGAAGGTGCTCTGCGAGGCTGTGTCCCAGTCCAAAACGGGCATGCTCAGGGGCTAGCTGTATGGTCACGAAACATCTGAAGCGACGGAATGATTACATTCTCTACTGCTTGTCTCCATCACACTATCAAGAGCAGCTATTAATGACTCATATCACCAAACTCAAAGGCCTGCAGGTGCTCCAGTTTCAGCCCCTCCCTGCCAGGCTGGTGTGCCATCCTGATTCGACATGAATCCTCTATTTCCTTTGCCACTTCCTTTTCTTCTTCCCACACTCCACACTGTCTAGAAATCCACAGGGTTTTTTCTAGGTCAGCTTTTATAAAATTGTAATAGATTTTGTCCTCACTGTAAAAGTAATGTAACTTAGTGTAGAGGATTTAGAAAATGTAGATATGCAAAAATAATAAAATAAAGACCAACCATAACACTCCCACCCAAGGATAAGCTATATGGTATTACCTCTTCTTCTCTGATTATATAGTCATATTTTTTTTTATTAAGAATGAGATCACACTGCATGTTGTGGTCTTGTAACTTGCTTTCAGTATAGTAAACATTTTTGTTATATTCTTCTAAGATATCATTTTTTGTGGCTGTGCTATATTCCACTGTACATTCCCCATTTATTTAACCAATTCTCCAATGTGGGACCATTTAGTTTCTACTTGTTTTTAATTATAAACCATGCTTCAATGAAAAAAAAAGTAGTATATTAGCCAGAAAGTTTTAAATGTTAAATTTTCCCTTCCAAGCCTAACTAAGTCCTTGCACACAACTGCCATATTACTTGACTGGAAAAATTAGCTTTGTTATGCCACTTTCGTGCCTTAGAAATCTCTAATGTCTTTTATGCACATAGATGCTTCTGTCTGGCATTCAAAGAGTTTCATCTCAGGACAATACACACACTCAGCTTTATACTCTACCTGTGCGGTCCAAATTCATCCACTACAATCATATTCATCTATTCATTGTTCCTTGAAAACCAGACTGTTCTCATTTCTGTGGCTCTGTTTTTGCCATTTTCCTCTCCTAATTCGTTCTTCACCCTCCTCTTTGCTTCCTTCAAGGGTGCAGAGACTCCATAAAGCCTTGTGTGAACTCACCACCTCTGCACAGGTTTCTCCCACTTCTGAGCTTCTGTAGCATTTAATGTCTGGGACTCTCATTTGGTCCTTGCCACTTGCTGCTTTTTGTTGTTTATCTTTTTGTAAATAGTTATATTATTTCCTAAGATTTTTGTAAGCATTTTTCTACTCAAGACTATCACTTATCTTTTTTGTTGTTAATTCCCCGGCTTCCAGCACCTAGCACAGTCTCTTACTTTCAATAATGCTCAGAAACAAATTAAACATTTTAAATAATTATTACATTCAGTTTGACAACCACTCTTTCATGTAATCTCCAAAACAGCTCTGAGAGGTGTGTAATATTATTGCAATTTTACATGTGAGGGAAGTGAAGCTCAGAGATGAAAGGACATGCTAGTATTTACACAATCCAAAGGACATTTTATCTGTCTTGTTCACCTCTAGATTTCGAATGCCCCACACATTCCCTTGCACATAAAGAATTTCTTTGCAGTAAGTTTGTGATAATGTGGAGTTCCATTTCCCTCTAAATCCCAGGATCTGTATTTATGGTATCAAAAAGTTTATGGATTTGGTCAATTCTAAACTATTTGCCATGCAGAGGTAACTTAAAGCTGGTTTGCTTTTAAAGAAATTTGAAAAACTCTGAACAACAGGGAAGTACTAGAAGAATTTCCTGTCCCAACAGGGGATATAAGACAAATAGATGCATCTTTGATATTGATTTAGGTCACTATTTTCCAAAATTCCACCAAGGAACTTCCACAGGATATCATTAAGTGTTCTGTTTCTTATCTTTATTTCATTCTTTCTTTATTGCGCGTGTGGCTGGGGAGTTCTGCAGTCAAATGTGTTTGAGAAATGCTGGTTTAAGCAAAGTCTCTTTACTATGCCTTTAAATGTGCTAAGCTAGATTATGAAGTCTGTCCCTCACCAGGAATGGACATACTAAGGAGCATTTCTCAACAGAATTTAGCCATAGAACCTTTCTCTCACAACTTCAAGACTAGAAGTCCACAAAACAGGCTTTGGGAAATAGTCTTATGAGTAAAATTATAAATTAGATATTTCTTATGGAATCCTAAAGGAAGTATGGGTGTGTTGTGATCAATTCCTAAAATTCAGAATACTGTCAAAAATAGATTATCTGTATGCTCTTTAGTTTATTGGAGGGATTGGACAGTATGACCTGGGTATCGTCCATGATAATGTTTATACTCTCATATCTTGAAGCTTAGTATTTTCTCCTTCATTATCAAGTTCTCTTCCATTCATTTAGGAATCCAATTCAAGTGAGACAACTCAGATGTATGTTTACTGTGTGCAGTGAATATTTATTGTGCTTTTCTCACAATTGCCCCTTCCACATTCTTCTGATCTCAGCATCCAATTTCTTTGGGAAATTGCCATTCCTCATCCCTGTGTGATTCTACAGGGCCTACCAAATACATGGCTATGGGCTAAGCAAGTGACACAGGCCTAGCAAGTCAGAATTCACATTCACCTTGCCAGTAATTAGTCTAGTGGAGGGCAGGTAGTCCAAGCCAAGCCAGTCAGAGTTCTTCCCAAAGCTGTTTCGATTTGGACCTGGAGAAGAGTCTTTCATGTTATGTTCTAGATGCTGGAAAATGATGTCTCTGGAGCTTCCAGTAACCACATCCTCCATATATCAACAAAAGAAAAAAAGATAGCTGACCATAAGGAAAACTAAAGCTGTTCAGAGACAAATAGGGATGAGAGGAAAGGAGAGAAGAACAGGAGAAAGGAAGCATAAGAGAAGGAACGAGCACACGTGAGAGATCAGAAGAATAAGGGTGGACATTTTCTGAGTTTATGCTTTTGGTCATGTCTGAAGCTTGTGTTACCTTGGACTCCCAGTTATATGACTCAAAGTATTTTTTTTCTTTTTTGCCTCCCTAGCTTAAGTTAATCTGCCAGTACTAACAGCAACAACAAAGCTGATTTCTACAATGTCAGGGCGGTTTTACATAGTGCACCAGGGAAAATGCGTTCTCTTACTTAATTTGGTAGATATCTGGGTCCTGAGGGTCAATGTGAATGACAAGACACTGTATGTTTTTAAATTTATAAAACAGTACTATTAAGACAAGACCTTGGGAAAAAATATAATCCAACTCTCTGATTTTGCAGGTGAAAAAACCTGAGCACAGAAAGCCGAAGTGACCTGCCTAAAAATGTAACACCAGCTGAAGTACCACAACCAGGACTCCACTCAAGTCCATGTTCTTTTTCATTGTAATGTATTTTCCAATTTGGTCCTCATCTTGTTACCTCCCACAAGAAGAGTGAGTAGGACATGGCATTGCGTATTGGATGGCTGTTTATGTTGGTAGAGAGAATATTGGACTTAGGGCAAAAAGTCCGAGTTTGAATCCCAGGTCTGTCATTTCCTTAGGCAAGTTACTTAACCTCACTGAACCCGAATTCTCTTACACAGAAAATGAGACTTATAATATGTACCCTGCACACTTCAAATGATGATTTTTGTAAAAGCACTTTCCAAACTCTACAGCATGATTCAAGAGATATTCTAAAAATTATTCTCTGTCATCATAAATATGCTTTATTTTCCTATTTTGTAAAATGAGGTTTTTATAACTCATTTCAGGGGCAGTTACCCCTTTATCCATATAGGGTAATGACCTTACATTTTGCAGTAACTATTTCATCTTACTCTCACACTGAGAAATACAGCCAACCTAATAGCCATAGGGTATGCTTAATTCTAGATGTGCATTTCAGGATGATAGTATAAACACATGCTACAATTGATAGGACCTATCCAATTTTTCCGATCCATATTCCTGAGGGCAGGGTCAATTGACAGAATTTTGTTTTCTCAACAACCCCAGAACACTGATCGAGGCTTGATTTTTCTAAATAAAAAGTCATTTTTACTGAATTTTTTTCTATAAAAATCAGCATGATAATCCTCTTTTTAAGATTAGCAGAGGGAGGATGGGGTGCAAGCCCTCAACCTAAATCCCTTCAAAAAACTTTTATTCATATATCTCAAATTATATAACCATAGAAAAACTTCAGGATATGTATATGTGGGGAGTAGGCAAATTTCATTACTGTTTCTGAAAGCAGTTGCTTTTTCCACAGGAGATTATTCCTCTCAGTAACATCAGAATGACGTTGACTTTGAGACTTCCTTTGACCAAAAAAATTTAAGCTGAAATGACACATGACTTTTAAGCAGAAGCTTTAAGAACCATCAAGTGATTCTCTTTTTCCCTCTGCCATGACACTAACAACACCTCAGATTGAAGATGCTCCTTCAGCCAGAGTCCCAGAGTGAAGAGCCAACCCTCAGTGAAGATGTAACATGACTAAGAAATACACCTTCATTAATGTGAGCCTCTACATTCTGAGGTCTTTTGTTACTGAAGTATAAGTTAGCCTAAGCTCCCAGACACATTGTGTGACGATATGTTAAATATACTGAGAGCTACCACACATCAGAGAGATTTCCTTCTCCGCACAGACAGAACAACTATAGTATGAGAAAGAAACCCAAACAAGAGGAAAGTAAAGAAACATACTCTAAGGAAAGTACATGTTTGTCAGTAACTTATTGTTGGTCCTTTTCATACTTCAGTTTATTTTGAAAGGGATAAAATTCGAAGACTCTTAATGATGATCCTAAATATTTTACAACTTCCAGTCATGCAATAAAGGTATCCAAGCCCTGCTAAATTGAACACTCTAATACCAATCCAAAGACATTATTTAAAGTGAAAAATAAATCATAATCACTCAGTGGCACTATTGACTTTTATTGTATTTTACCAGAAAAAGTAACTGAAATTGCCCTTGTGAATTCCCCCACCATAAATTCCTTCACTGGGCCATCTTTCCTCTCTTTTGCAAGTACATCTGTACAATGTCATTTGGCCATCAAGAACTTCCTCCAAAGTTTTACTCACCAAACAGCATGTAGATTCTAATGGACAGTAGATTTAAAATCCAATTTGAATAGTGATCAATTTCACATAGAAACCCTGGCAATGTATATTTGATCGCACTATTATCTGTTCTTTGTCTCTCATTAAACAGCAAAGGATGAACATGCTTTCCGTGCTCCCAGAAGAAAATTGACTTAAAACATAAAGTACAAAGTTGGCCTCAAATGCTCTTTAAATTGTGTATCTCCAAGAAAATCCTCAAATAGAAATAATGAGGAATATGTGAAACAATTTCCAGTATAACCTAACTTACTTCTTAATCTCTCTGTCCAGTGGCATAATATCAGCTCACCACAAATTATGCCTGGTTTATACAATTTAGGCATATTCCATTCTAATTTGTTTATAGAATATATCAAGAAAAAAACAGGGGTTCATTAACGATAAAGAAGCACCAACCCTCTGAGCATCTTTGTTGTATTTATATCTTAAGAAATTGTGGCTTTAGTTGCGAATTAAAAATGAGTTGTCAGGTTCCCTTAATAATTAATGTTGAAATGAACAACTGTTTCAAGTACAACACTTTCTATTTAATGTTAAACAGCGTTATATTTACTGTAATTCCACCTTTCATCCTAATGTCAACTTCTAAATCTTTAATGCTTTAATCACACTTCTTTTTCTGATATCCCTTGTGAGTTCCTCAAACCAATGCCCACTCCTTTGTGATAAGGTGGGCATTTTATGTTGCAAGGGTTAGTCAGCAGCAATTGTTAATTATTAAGGAAAACAAAATGCAGCTGCTGGAAAATTGTGTTTGTTCTCAGCAGGGCATGTTACCTTTAATCTCTACTGACACCGAGGCAAGCAAAGTCATAAAAGGGAGATAATGCATTTCAAGAACATGACCCCACAGAAAATTAAAGAATTTCCTATAAAATTAATGAGCCTAATTACCAGATAATGTCTGCAGATGCCTTTCAGTAAGTTATCCGCCTTTCTGAAAGAGAGCTGGAAAGAGGGGAAACCATGGGGTGAGGCCCCAAGAAGTGGCTTAGAGGCTGGTTGGGTGGAGCCAGGAGAAACGAAAAGAAAGTCAAATTTTGTACCATAAGGCTTCTATTTCTCCTGAACTGATGAGAGGATGAAGGGCGAATGTGAGGTAAGCAGGTGCTGTCTATGAGGTAATGGTCTAGGTGATGTGTATTACAGCTCTGTCACTGACTGTGTTTGGGGCCTGGAGCCATTACTCACCTGAGCCTTAATTACCTCACCATTAACATGGGTTATTTCTAGGATTAGTTTAAGATATTCTATGTAAAGCACTTAGTACAATGCTCGCAACCAAACAATCAGGCACTTAGTCTTACCAAATAGTTATTTAATTGTTGCTGAAATTCTGAGAATGAGATACTATTATCTCCACTATCATTACCTCTCCATTCAAACAACTGTAGGTAAAGAACACAAAATGTTAACTTGGGTCTCTCAGGCTACAAACACTGAACTAAAATTATGTCTTAGATATGTAAGATGGACCATTCCCTCCTAAAACAGATAAATAATTGAATAAAGACTTACTCCCCCCTTCAATCGGTAAATTTTGTTTCTAACTTAGTGTTTACAGAAATTCAAGTGGGAAAGATGGCTATATGGCAAATTTCAAGAAGGAAGAGCCTCAATGAACAGACCCTCGATGCAGCCTGACTTTCTGTAATATATAAATGTCTACTTTGCACTGCTCAAAACCTACAGCTTCATTCAGGAGTCAAAAGCCACAATTATCATCCAAAAATGAATCGCGAGTAAAACTACTATAAAGATGATTGTACAAAGCCTAAAAATGCTTCAAAAAGTTTTTCAGAGTTAACTGCACTTCATGTGGTTCTGGGGAGGAGGGAATCATGGGGCCAGAGTCCTTGGGAGTCAGGAATTGATAAGAATCCTCGGAATAGTCCCAAGGTAAAATATTCCATAACCATTGTTGGTTCATAAATCACTTTGAAAATGTGTTGAATCCTGTGGATATTCTACTGGGAAAAAATGTACATATGTACTTCAAGTTAAGAATCTGATACGGATTTTGCTTTTGACCCAGTGAATTTTAAGAGTCTAGAGTCTAAGATTCTTTGAAACCTAAATCTGAGACAACTGTAAGCCAGAGCAAATCTTTTTATACTGTCCTTATCTCATGATAAGGAGATTGGGGTTGACCCTGATGTGCTTAGTGGTCCACAGCTAGCTGCTGAGTGACCACTGGGTGGCTGGGGGTGCCAAGAGCACAGTTATCTGCTCAGAACTGAATTGGCACTCACTGCCCTGGGACATCTGGCCCAGCCTAATGCTGAGGACCCCTCAGAAGCTGTATCTTTTCAGCCCTCCGCATATGCTGATCAGATGAATTACTCCTAATAGACCTTACATGAAATATATCTTAATATGAATTTTCTATTCTCATGAAATTAAATAGATATGAAGGCATTTTTATAAATTATAAGGTCCTATATAGAAACCATAGTTAAAATTCCTTGATCTTTCATTTCAAGAGAAAGGTAGAGAAAAGACAAGGAAATTAACCTTTTCCATTATTTCATGTAATACTTATAGCAACCCTCAATAATAATTCTGTTTTACATTTAAGGAAATACACATCATAAATGTTTAAAAGTTTCTCCTTAATATCCTAAAAATGTTTACCACACTTCTCCATGAGGCAAAGATTAAATAAATTGCTGAGGTATGAAACTTGGGCAGAATATTCCTTAATGAAGATATTCCTTACCAACTTTAGATTGATGTTGTGCCAATAAGGGAAAAACTGCATTCAGCAGCTGCACTTTCTCAGTTGTAGAATAGTCCATAATGATCAGAACCTGTGTAACAAAACAGGACAACAAATCTTAGTTGTTAAAATCATAATCTTCAGATTCAGACACACCTGGGTTCAAATCCCATTTCCACTTACTAAGTCTGTGACCTTGACAAATTTATTTAATGTCTCAGAGCCTCATTCGCTTTGTTAACAAGAGGGAAACATATTTCTCATGAGGCTGTCATGTAGATTAAGGGAGAGATGTGGGTTAAGTGCTTAGCATAGGTCTGATACATAGTAAGCCATCTGTGTATGTGATCATTTGTTCTGCCATTTATCATTTATTTGGTATTTGTTACATACCTCTTATGAATCCCTTTACTGTCTATGGAAAACTGACATTCCAGGAGGGTTGAAGTAACCCATCATGAGAGGCTATTCTGCCTTTCTTTAGTTTTACCTCCTTTTTCTTGGCTTTCTCCCTTGGCTCTACTTCCACTCACACTGCATTTTCTCCTTTCATTTCTCCAAACACAGCAGGCTTTCCCTTTTTTTCTTAAGGGGAACAGAGGTAAATAAGGCCAAACATGTGCCCTGATGACCTCAATGTTTAGAGAGACAGAGCAGAAAACGTCAGTGATTACCTTAAATGGGGTGCTGTTGGGGCCCAGAGAAGGAGCAGAGAGCTCATCCCCTTAGCTGGCATGGGTGAGGGACTACAGGCAATCTAACACAAGAAGCAAAGTGTCATGTACAGATGTGGTTGTCGGCGAAGCGAGTGCACTAGCCACATGGCAAACGATGAAGGCATAATAAACCTCAAGAAACTGGATTTCACTCTGAAGGAAATGAAGAATTAACAGTGTAGGGAGGGAACAATGCCAGGGAGAGGGAAGTGTAGAACTGATGAGTTTCAAGGGTGAGGCTGGAGTCACAGGGGTGGGAGCACAGGTCCTGAGCTGGACATACATACGGAAGAACAGATTTAGGGAAAGAATGACTTCAGCTTGGAACACTGATCTGGAGGTTTGTAAGGATACTGAGAGGCCCTTGCTTCTTCATTTCTATCTAAAAAGGGAGTCTGAGGAATGGAGCCCACTATTTGTGTCCCAGGCCTACCGTAAAAAAGTACAATAAACTGGGGGGCTTAAAATAATAGACAGTTTTTGAGGCTAGAAGTACAAAACCAAAGTGTTGGCAGGCCATGCTCCCCTCTGAAGGCTCCAGGAGAGAATTGTTCTTTGCCTTTTCCTAGCTTCTGGTGGTTGACAGAAATCCTCCAAGGCTAAGTGGTCTTAGCCTTGTAGATGCGTCACTCCCGTCTCTGCCTCCATCTTCACAGGGCATCTCCTCTCCTATGTCTTCGTGTCCAAATTTCCCTTGTCTTATAAAGTTACTAGTCACTGGATTAGGGCCCACCTTAATCTAGCATGACTTCATTTAACTTGGTTATATCTACAAAGACCCTATTTCCAAATAAGTGCACCTTCATATGTTCAAATTCACACAAATTTTGGGGGGGCCACTACTTGTCCTTGGGCTTTGAAGACCCAAGGACACGATGCACACTATCTAAACAAGACTAACAGTTGGTAGAAGACCAGAATGAGCAAGAGCCTGCCTAGTAGCACAAGAAAATCTCAGCCAGCCCCCCATCCTCTTGTTTTTAAACTGAGTAGACCTTAGGGACAGGGATGTCCCAGAGGTCTACATAAACACTTGGAGTAAGAGAGGGAAAGTAAGAGAACTGACTAAAGCCACCCTCCTCACTTAGATGGTGGAGGAGAGAGTTTTGAATGAAATATGGGATTAAGGTTATAAATAGATTAGACTAAATTTTAGACTGTCAGTGACTGAAAAGTTATGGAATCTTCTCAGATGTCATAAGGGGGCAAAAAGACTTAACATAGTGAAGTGGAAGTCAATTATTGAAAAATAAAATTGACATCTACACCTTAAAATATGGATAGAAGTCTTCTCTGATTACAGGCATTTGGAAAGTGTCTAATTAGGCTGAGATGTCACAATGAAGTCATGGTCAAAGGCCTTCACTGAACTCATGGGAATAGAAGAATATATCCTTACAAGATGATGTAGTGTACCATGTCTGTGAAGCAGGACCCAAATGTAGCCACAGAGAATTTCAGTCAGAATGAAAATAAGAAAAGTTGTCATGTGCAGGAAGCCCAAGCAAGCCCCAGAGGACCTGTATTACACTGACCTCCTTTTCTATGTGTGCCTTTTTCTTGTCCTTTTACCATCTGTAAAGGAATTTAAGTTTTACACAATAATATTCTCTTTTCCTCCTCAAAGTGCTCTCTTTCTCCAATCCAGTCATGATAGTTTCTGGCAGAAACCGTTCCTCCTTTGTAAAATACTCAGTGTCATTTTTCAAATAGCTCCCTTATCCCTACCCTTCCTGCCCCCGCCCGTCAACCACATTCTCTGAAGACACTGTATGCAGAACAGGGTACTAAGAGCCAAACAGGGACACTGAAAAGTGAAAAAGAATACTGGAGTTGATCAAAATGAGGAAACTTTGCTTAGCCATGGTTTCAATCCCCCCCTGGTCATCTGAGTAGGTATTCTGAGCATACTGTTTGAACTGGGGTTCACCATGAGCTACATTTTTAAAAGTCTGCTTTTCCAGTATAATCACGCCCAGCTAGAGTTACTTATTTCATTCCAGCTCAGTAGGGATCCACAGGCTGCATAAAAATACATTAAGGAATATTTATAAGATGGCAAACAGGACCAAATGTATGGGAAAGAATAATATTGTGCATTGCTCATTACAAACATGATTATTTTGTGTATGTAACGGATGTGTTGTTAAGGCACAGTGGGTTGTTTGAAGTTTACAAGTTTGTTATGGATTGATTTATTCATGAAATGCTTTGTTTCTATGACAACTTTATTGGTTTGCCTGTGGTCTAAATACATATAGGCATGGCAGGAATTCCACGGTACAAAACAAATTACACACTCCCCCCTGAATCACTTGCTGCCTTTAGGGAGTGTAGCAAAAGGATTTCCAACCAGGGCAGACATCACCATACACAGGGCCAGCATTAGAGAGATCACATAATAAAGGGGAAAAAGGCTTTTTAAAAAGAACAACTTAAAAGTCTCCAACGGCCTCCAACTCCGTAATATAAGGAAAGATGGAAATGAGCAACAAAATGCCCAACATAAGAGAAATACAATCTACCCACAAAGAATGAGGTTTTTATTTAAGAAAAAAACACTGATCAAAGACCCATATTTCCTGCTATAAATAATACCCCTTGAAGGATACCATTAATATTCACAACAGTTGTGTAACTACAAAAGAAACTGAGAATTGTTGTTTAGAGAAAATAATAATGGGTTTTTGGAAGATAAAAGGAAAAGGTGGAAGACAAGAAAGGGAAAGAAAAAGAAAGATATTTACTGTGGACCAAGGATAATCAAAGAAGGAATGGCTCTTAGTTATCCAGTGAAACTTAAGTCAGGGAAATCATGCCCGAGGAGACTTAGACATTCTGAAAGCTGGAAAAGAGAGAGTAGAATTGAAATAACGTTCCTCATATGACCCCAGAAATGCATACCTCTGTATAGAACAGAGAAAAAATTAAAACTAGGATTATTTAGAATAAAACTGTTCCTCTTCATAAATTCAAAGAATGTGATATTACATAAGGAAATGTATATATTCTTATATATAGTGAGATAGTGTGTATTTTGATAAAAAGTTTACATGAAGCAAGATGCATTTTCCCCACATCATTATTCTATGTTTTTGTGAAAGCTGCTTCAAATTTTCTGCCCTTATTTTCATTTCCACAGATATTTTTTTTGTGCTGGTAAATGGAGAAGATTGATTTTGAGGTATGTGACTGCCCACACAACCTTCTCTTGGAATCAGATAGTCTCCCAATTTGCCTGCTAAGGGGCTGGATTAGACAACCTTACATCCATCACTTGACTCTGCCATTACGGCCACTGCAAATGAAGTCAGACTTGAACGTCAGTCAGTGGTAAAAATTTAACCAGTGTGAGTGTCATTGATTATTGTCACAGCAAAACAATGCCGTATACATTTTATATATTACACAGGGCATAATAGTCTCTATTTATTGCATCTGATAATGTGTAAGTCAATGAAATTTGGTAGAGGAAACACCCTAGAAACCATCTCTTCCTAAAAAATTAGACCATATGGGCATTTATAGTGTCATTTATACAAACTGTATCTGTGTGATTGAATCATATAATCATCAAACTTTCCGTATTTTGACTTTAGGCTTCAGGGTGTTTGCTGTGACACCACGAGGAGCTTGCTCATCAGAGTCTTATGAGGCTACTACTCCCACAAAGTATTAAGAAATTGCCACTTACGTGGCAACACGTTTCTCTTGAATTCAACCCTTTCTCAAATTTGAAAAGAAATCAGTAAACACACTGACTGCATCCCATCAAAACTGGTTTCACAATTTGAATCAAAAGCACAGAAAAATAAATGAGTAGACTTCCCAGGTGAACTGAATACTAAAATTTTCCTCGGGAAAAAGTGTTGTGATCAATCAGTTATTCATGTACTCTTTTAATAAAGATGGTCTGAGGTCCTACAATATTTACGCACTTCCCCCATCTCATAGGTTACCCATCCTTGGGTGAGCCAGACAATAAATAAGTAAATAAATCAATAAGATCCTGACAAGTGGCGGTAAGTGCTATGTGGGAAACCAATGTGGAGCTGAAACAGGTACAAATAGAGAGAGAGGAAAGAAATTACTTTAGATAGAATAGTTAGGCAGTGATTTTTAAACTGGGGCCTGGAGCGTAAAAAAAAAAAAAATTAAGCAATGGAGGGTAAGAGTACGGAAAAGGGGAGAAACATGCTAAGATATAGAGAAACCACTGCTTTAAAAAAAAAGAAAAGTCTTGGAGCAAGAAGGAGCTTAGTATGTTCAAGAATAATAATTGTGATATTCAGAGCTAACACTGTTCCAAGTGCTTTACTTCCATTATGTCATTTAACTTAGAGAAGACCAGTGTGTCTGGCACATGAAAAGTTCTTAATATATATTAATTGAATTAATGGCTTTTTAAAATAACTCTCTACATCCTACAGAAGTCTAATTATTTATCCATGTGATGCAAAAGATAGGATTGGAAAAGGACCTGGCATGTGAATACTGAAAAAGATGCTCAGGATGTTAACTAGACTTACTGCAGTGATCCTTTTTCAACTTAAACATAAAAATAATGAATCATTATATCATACACCTGAAACTAATATAATGTCACATGTCAATCATACCTCCATAGGAAAAAAAAAGGAGGAAAAAGATACTCAGATGACACTGATGTGCACCCCTGCCATTTAAACAAATACCACTGCTCTAAGTAATGAGTCTATTTTCAAGGTGCTGCTTCTGGAATATGTATCTTTTACTTCATTTTACAACAAGGAAACTTATCTGGATAAAAGGCCACAGCATCGCACAACTCCAGGGGGCACCATTCACGTCAGCTTCTTTGTGAATGGTGCCCCCTGGAATTTTGTAATGCAGTGGTATTGCTGATTAAGCTGTATTTCCACAGAGGTCACTGGGATACAAAGTAGATGTGTCTGGCTTACATAATTGCACTTACCTCTGCAGATAAAAAAGAAAAGAGAAGAAAAGTTGAATCTCCTTAGAAGAGGCTCACAGAGAATCCTTCTGGGGAACACATACCATATGAACATTTTATCTCAACACTTTAGTGCCTGAACCATTTTGCTAATTTGACATGGGAAGCGCTAATAAGATAAAAAGCTCAGGCGTCCTTATCCCATTAGCACTTCCTCTATAGTTTTTCTGACCCACATTCTGACCTGATCTCTCCCATATTCCCCATGGCTTGTATTGTACTGATTAAAACCTTCATCCTTTTGAAAAGATGTTGGGGAATTGACTGGATTTAACTAAAATTTCCAGCTTAAATTACTGTGTGATTTTTAGCTGATCAGAATCCATTTAGCATAGGCGGCAGTGGCCAAGTCAGGGGATAGACGACAGAGTAGAGAAAGGATATAAACAGAAGGAGCCAGTTAATAGGCAATTAAAGCTTCACTGCCTTCCCACCACCACAAAGCTCCTTATCTAGACTCACAAACCCAAGGAAGAAAGCCAGCCAGTTGAAATCGCTGTTTATTTTGCTTAGCCTTTTCAGAGTTTTCTTTCTGTTTAGTTTTTGTTTTTCAGATTCATCTGCATTCACTCAGAACTCATATTTCAATCCGCTAGTCTCATCTCTCACTAAACTCTTTTAGAATTTCCCTTTATTAGAAACATTTAGTTTTATCTATATTAGACACGTGCCAGTGTATTTTACAGAAAAAAATAATTAAGGGATATGGTTGCATTCATCCCTATCACTCTAAGTGAGACATACTCTCTCTTTGCTCTTCCTTCTGCCAGGATCCATATCCAGGCTTCAGTTATTTCCTGTTTTAATGACCACAACCACCTACTTCTTGGCCTTTGTTTCCCATCTTTTCTCCTTCCTGTTCTGTTTAAACCATTCCTGCCACGTCAATTCTCCTTTCATGCTAGGACCATGTCCATGTCTTCCTTGGATCTTGACACAAGCTTCTTTAATATTTATGCCTCAACTTTGGCTCTGTCTGCTTCAAGATTCTTTTCTTCTACCAGCACCTTCTTTTCTGCTTCTCCATTAAATTTGGGGCATTAGTTCCTCAGCACACTGTCTTGTCTTTCTTCCTGTTCCCCAATTTGATAGTGTCTTACGTAGGTAGGAGGTCTGCCCATCCTTATTCTGTTTGTCAAGTGGAGTGCAGTACCACTTAAGAGGAGACCTAGAGTTTATCTAGCCTGAGTGTTCCTTTCACCAAGGACCAAATGGGCACAGGAAACTCAGGTAGCTCGTTCACAGTCATCCTGTAGCAGATGGAGCAAAAGCCAAGGTAGATCTAGGTTTCCTGATTCACCCTTGCGGTTCTTCCTCTTCACCATTGGTTCCTAATGTTTCCAAGAAGAGAACCCCTTCTTTTTTTTTTTTTAATGATTTTTTTATTATATTATGTTAGTCACCACACAGTACATCCCCGGATTCTGATGTAAAAGAACCCCTTCTTGATGTTAAAAATTTTTTAGAGACCTTTGGTTAGATATAGTAGCTTGAGAACATTTGTTTATCTCTTTTTCCTAACAAAACTCCATCTAAAATTATTGTAAAGAATACAAAGATGTAAATCCATAATACCTAGCAAAGAAAAAGAAGGTATCACTGAATGACAGAATTTCACCAAATTCTGGAAAATAGAGAATGGTTTGAAGAATAATAACTGATAAGGGGCAGAAACAGAACAGTTAGAACAGTTAGCTTTATAAGAAACTACATAACCATTGTTTTAATAAAAAAATAAAAATGATATTTAAAGAAAAAGACACTATTTTTAAATTGAGCGATTCTGTATAATAAAATCACATTTTTAATTTTGAGTGATTAAATGTTCAAAAGATTAGTTCAAATTCAGGAATATTTTTAAATAAATTTCTAATTTCTCAATCAAATAGTATCTGCATACATGGGAAACACAGTGTATGAAATGTCATTTTGAAAATTATATAGATATTATTTGATATCCAAATGGTTGACCAAACCCCTTGCAACAACTTGTTAGCTATTGCACTTCGGGGACTACAACTTCAGCTCTGTCAATCTGTTAGAGAGCTTGCTAACTAACTGCTTGAGTCCAGTCAGGATTATAAAACACCGGAAGAGTCCAATTCTTCTTGGCAAACCACAATACTTCCATGGAAAAAGACAATATTTCTTTGTAGGGCCCAGTACCAGTAGAACATTTACTTGGGTTAGAGGAGATTTGAACATTTGAGGAAGAATGTAGAAGCAAAGGACCCAGGAAGCAGAGAGGTTATTTACCTATGGAAAGAGTAGAGTTCAATAACAAAACAATGTATTTGAACAACGCTGAAGGCTCATCAAGGTCATATTTAGGGGATTAGGTTTAATTGGTGCCAAGTCAGGCTCCATTTTGTTTTTAAATAATTTGAATAAATCAGTTTTTGACTTCTATTCATGTATATAATAATAATCTTAGTTATTAGGTAATTTTAGAAAAATTTTTTCCTGAATAAATTAGGTAATTGTCTCCTTCATTCTACAATCTGTTATGAGAGACAAGCCTATATCAACAGTGAATAACACTGTAGGCAGTATTCCCATTTTCTCCTACACTTTCAGTCAGGCCCAGCCTTTTTCTATACCAAGTATATAAGGGACATCTGTCCAGCCAACCAGCTCCAGCTCTAACTTCTCAAACTCATGCTTTTGGAATCCTTGTATTTTCACCATCTTTATAACATTAGGTCTACCTAGATAGCTTCCAGATCTTGAATAGTTCTTAGTTTAGGAATATTGACTAAAATGGCTTAATTTTGTATTCTTCAAAAAAATAAAATATTTTTCAAAAGAAGAAAATCTCTCAAATATGGAAAATCTTTATATACCTTGTCTCTGATGCAACTCTGAGTTACTATTACTCTCAATTTCTTTGAAAGTCCATTCCTCTCTTTCCCCCTTTCCTCTCCCTGTCTCATCTCTACCTCTCACTGTCTTAATTTTTTGGCTCTAAAATTTCAACTTGAGGTATGAGGGCTATGATCACATTGGAATTTTGAATTTTTTTTCACAGTGGTGGCTATGTCCAGTTTGTTAGATTTTAAGAAATAAGTTGGTTCTTTTTTTTTTTTTTAATTTTTTTTTAAGTAGGCTCCAGCATGGAGTACAATGTGGAGCCTGAACTCATGGAGCCTGAACTCATGAGCCTGGGCTCAAGACCTGAGCTGAGATCAAGTTGGTCACTTAACCTACTGAGCCACCCAGGTGCCCCAGAAATAAGCTGTTTCCAATCAGACAAATAGATAAAAGGAGACCATCTGAAGGACCAACTCAGTGAGCTGAACTTAAAGAAATAGAATTTTTAGGAAAAGTTATTATGTTAGCAAATATTTTCTCCTTGTAGATGACAATTGCCAACAAAAAAATGAAGATGAGTAGTGTGGAGCAGAAGACCAGTTGTGAGCATAGCGGTAAGTATTATACTATTGTAACGGTACCACTTTCTGGAAAAAAAAAAGTATTTTGGAAATATTTTACTATTGTTTTTTATCAGTCAAGACCAGCTATGGTAACAAAGAGAAAAAACAAAAGAACTTAATTCTCTCATGCCACAAGTCCAACATGGGTCTGTGGAGTGAGGTTGGAGGGCACATGTTCTACTCATCATAGTGACTCAGTGATCCAGGCTGATGGACGCTCTAACTCAGCAAATACTTCCATGCTCACCTCAGCAGGAAGAAGGATGCACACTGGCTAGGAAGGTTATTCCTAAAAATGAAACATTACACTCCCACTCAGGAGTATTCTAGAAAATGTTAATCAGCCAAGTTTTTGAGGAAAAAAAAAAAAACAACCACTAATATGTAGTATTTGCAAGTATCTGAGTATAAATACTCCAGCTGTGACTGATTTCAAGTTACCAACAAGATTACCATGAGTAAGGAAGAAATACAGACCATCATATAGCATTTTCACCATATAGACAATAGACCAGAATACCCTCGAAAACATACATGATAGTAAAATATAGTGAAATAACTAGGTAGTGATGCATTATCTTTGTTTTAAATTTAAATTATTTCTCGGTTTATATAATTTAGTTGTTAATATGGCTATTTTCATCTATAGGCTCACCAAATTTGTGCTGGGAAGAGCCAGTATAAGCTGCAGGACAGCACTGGGTCTGCTTCATCGGGAAAGCAAGTATGGCCAATCCTATCTTTAAAGGGAGCAGGGAATGCAATCCTGCCTTGGACGTAGAATGAATACTTCAGTTTCCATGGAAGCCTTGACAAGCTTTTAAATCATATTTATTTTTCAAAATTCTAGTGAGAAATTGAAGACAGGTTAATTAGACTTAGGCAGAAGAGCAGATATTTTAGGATTACTCACTGAATGGCTCAGTTAGCTAACACTAATCTATCAGCTACTTGAGGACCAGGAGTAGATTTATTCATCTTTGAACTCTTAGTCTCTAGTGCAATACCTGGCATACACAAGTTCTCAATAAGTATTTGTATGAATGAACTAAAGTTAGCAGTATATTCTATTTTCTGATTCATGTTCAATCTATTCTATATGCAATAAAGGTGCCAAAATAGCATTATGCAAATGCATTATTAAGATGCTGAAATATTGGATGCTATGAGTACTTTAGAATGAAGGAACAATTTCTTTGGTTCTTTAGACAATGAGAAGACTAATTTTTATTATTATCAATCTCAGATATTGCAATTAGTATGGGTGAGAATGTGTCTTGTTCTCCTGTGATTGTAAATATGAATGCTTTAGCATCCAATCTAAGCACAGATGTGGTGCATGTATTTGCTAAAGTAACAATGGAAATGAGTGTACCTTTTGTTTGCTTCTAACCTGTGCTTCATTCATTTTCCCAACACATTGTCTAAAGTTGTCACAGTTTGGTGACAGAAAGATCATTTGACTAAAATCTCGGGGCTTTTTTCATCAGTGATGCCTTTTAAAGCCTTTGAAATTTGACATTGATTCACTGAAATGATATTTTAGTGAAATGGTGTGTTTTTCTTTAATGGTCTGTTTCTCTTCTAAGATACAGTTTCTCCCTGTGGAGTCAAAAGATCTCAAATTTTAATAGTTTAATTAATCGAAAGTGTTTTCATTTTTGGAATCTCTAAGATACCCTCCTCCCGAAAAACATAATACAGAAATTAAAAAAAAAACTCTTCTTCCAAAATATTTTTTAAAATATTTTTAACTACTTATTTGGTATATTTTAAAATTAGTTATTCATTAAATATGATACTCTTTTTCAAAACAATTTTTCCTCCTCTCCTAGCTCCCTCCCTTCCTCCTTTCTTTCTTCCTCCCCCCACCTTTTCTTTTACTTTTATTCCTATCATTATGCACAGATTTTATTAGCATTACTAGTCTTACAAAGTTTTCTGAATTTCTAGGAGT
This sequence comes from Ailuropoda melanoleuca, assembly GCF_002007445.2. Lineage (NCBI taxonomy): Eukaryota > Metazoa > Chordata > Mammalia > Carnivora > Ursidae > Ailuropoda > Ailuropoda melanoleuca. The sequence goes on along the minus strand of NC_048219.1, from coordinate 67,735,231 downwards.
ACAACAGGCCTATGCACCTGACCTTACTCTTCCCATACTTCTTAAATAAGGGCCCAGTTTTCCCTTAAAATCTCTCTAAAGCATTAATATCATAGGATTTTTTTTCTACAAATAAAGGTGCATTTGTTCCCCTCAACAGCCAGTAATTTTTCAGTAGCAAAGCAATTTTCTATAAACGAAAACAAGTATTTTGTTATATGTGGCAATCAGGGTTCAGTAACAGAAGCAGAATCACTAGGGGCTATACATAGAAATCTCACATCTCTTTACATTTATAAAGGGAACTGTATTAGAGATTTAACCTTATACAATTGTGAGAGCTGGTCACGCATTCTCTAGAAGGCTGCTGTCTTTGTGTCTGATGTTAGGGCTTCAAGTCCACAGGGCAGGCAGTCATGAAGGGCAAGGTGGGTGTAACATAAGATATAGGCATGAGCTAGAAACCCTCATATCATTTCTTGTTACTTTTGACTTTGATGGTATGGGTGGCAGGCAGAAGCCAGGGCCCTGTATCATATTGCTATGAACTTGGCTCGAGAGCTGCAGAAGCTGAAGAAGGAACTACAGGCAAGTTGAGCAATTGCAGGCAGGGAGATGAGTCAGCAGATTGGCGATAATGTGTGTGAGCGACAAATGGCTGCTTCCTTTCTGCCTACCAAATCTCATAAGAATTTCTCTGTGGCCTACCCTAAGTAGAAACATCCACAAAGGGGATTCTGGGAACTGAATTTGGCATAGCCAAGTTGACACATGACAAAGCCACAGCAGTGTGTAAAGAAGTCATTCTTGTAGTCACTCTTTGCTGAACCTCACATCCAATCTAACACAAGTTCTATCAGTTCTACTTCCAAACTATATTTTGAATTCATCTTTTTCTTTCCATCTCTATTTACACTTTCTAGAACAAGCCACCATTTTCTCCAACTTGGGACTTCCTGTAATAGGTTTTACTGTTCTGCCTTCATTCACTCTTACACGTCCCCAACTATTCTCTAAAAGGCAGCCAAAGTTGGGCATGTCTCTGCCCTCTTTAAAACCTATGAAATCTTCTTGTTACCCCTAAAATAAAATCCATATTCTATGACAACACAAGGCCTAACATGCCACATGATATCACTCCAGCTTCATCTCTAGTCATTTCCTCCTTGTTCGCTAAACTCCAGTCACACCAATGTCCTCCTGCTTCATTCCTTAAACCCTCTCAGCAAGTTCCCACTTCAGGCCTTGGCACATATAATTCACTTTGCCTGTAATTGTATTCTCTCAGATCTTCATTATTCCGTCTTCTTTTAGTCCTTCAGAAATGACACATTCTCAGAAAAGTGTTCCCTTAACACAATTATAAATAAGTACTACTCTCTAATTCTTCAACTGTTCTTCTCATAACACTATGCTTTTTTTTCACTCTAAACATTATTATAATCTGAAATTCTATAGTAATTTATATTCACTTTTTAAATGTCCCTGCATTTTCCCATAAGACTATACATTTTTGTAAGGACAGAAGCCACAGTTTTTCTCTTCACCACTATATACCTAGAATATAACTCAGTACCTGGCAATAAATAGTCAATAAATGTGTGCAGGATCCATGAATGAATGTGACATTCCTAAACCAAGTGAATTTGTACCAAATAACCAGCATAATTTCACATGGAAAAAAAAAAGAGAGGAGATATATTTACAATTGTAATAGCAACAGCAGAGATTTCAGAGATTTATGGCATATCCACTAAATGATTATGCTATACAATCATTAAAATGATGATTTTTATTTTAAAAAATCATATGGAAATAGAGAAACTACTTATGGAATAGTGTTAAATTAAAAACAAGGGTAAAATACATTTAATATGATTTTAACCAGGTTGTGAAAGATATATGAGAAAGCAAGGGAAAAGAAAAGTATCAATATGCTGATATTGCTTTAGTGGAATCATAAGATTATGATACTTTCTCTTGTTTTCTAAATTTTTTATAACAATAAAAGGCAAAAATAGAAATGTCTAATATTTTTATGTCATCAGTTTATGGAATAGTTTCACAAATATTATTTTAAATGATACTCAATAATCCTATAGGATGTCTAGAACCGTACGTGAAATCTCCATTTTATAATCAAGAAACTGAAGATGAGAGATTGTTAGTTGCCAAAGTCATGCAATGGCAGTAGGAGAGCCCACACTCTAACCAAGCTTGATTCTTATGTCTACGATTCCAAAGCCCCTTCTATTTTGTCCTGCTGTCTTCTAGACGATGCCATACAATAGGTCAGTAGAACATTGAGAACCGAGGGCTAGTGTAGGAATGGCAGTTACGGTGCCACTTCCCACATCTGCACTAGAGAAGAAGCTGCTGATCCACTGTGGTACTCTTTCCTGCTGAGCCTGGAGGTAACTTCAGAATCCTTCCTAACAAAACTCCAGCAATCACTACTGATGTGATACATGATCACTACCGAGAATTCAAACCCATCTAAAAAAGAACAAAAGCAGTGCAACTGGGAAAAAGAGTATGACTAAGGCCAAAAAGTATGGTCAAATTTGTTGGAAATGAAAACAAGTAAACTTAGTGACCAAGAGATTTAAGAAATCATCATTTGGGTTCTACAGAGATAATGAGAATAATAAACAGTATCGAAATACTGAAATGTAATGGTTGAGATGTACTGAGGAGTGGCCAAGAAATTAACAGCTGTAAATTATGTAAAATGGGAAACATATGTTAAATATTATATGTTATATGTGTTTAAGTTGAGACAAGGATTGAAAATCAGTGATAAGAAAAATAAGTGCCATAGAATAGGGTAAAGTTCAGAAAATGGAGAATTCACTGTGAGAATCTGGAATGCTTTCATATGGGGATACAGGAACATGAGGCAGACTCTGAAAGGGAAACATTATTCAAACAGGAAATAAGAAAAAAAGAAAGACATTCCAGGTGAAGGAGATGGCATATAGTATGTGTAGTGTGAATTCAACTCTGTAAAAGTAGAATAAATAACATATTCTGAGAATAATGAGTAGAACTCTAGATTTTGCAATCATAGAATTGAAGACTCTGGAGGAATTCCAGGTACTATGACCACTATCCTTGAACCATCCCCTGATATTATGAACGAGTCTAAAAATCAGAGAGATTGCATTATTTGACAGTGATTGATTGCCAGTCAGAAACCAAGTAAATCATATAATCCAGTTCTCTTAATTCCCACTCCAATGCTTCTTCCACTTTACTCCATGACTTTCAGTTTCGCAGGACATAAAGAATTGCAGAAGCAGTACCAAGTCCTGAAGCAGATAAAGAGTTTGATTTTTCTTCTTTAACTGATGGAGAACCATTGAATATTTTACAGCACCACAGTGATACAATGAAAATTTTATTTTAGACAGATTATTCTGAAAGTGGTATTCTGGGCATTTAAGGATCAGGGAGAGCACTTTGAAAATTTTCCAGCTGTGCAGGTCTGAAATGGTATTTGCCTTAATTAGGATGGGAGTTGCAAATATCGAAAAACAGAGCAGATAAAATACAAGAAATACATCTACAAGCCCTAAAAGCCTTGGGAATTAGTCGGATATTGGAAATCAACAGAAAGGGGAATTCAAATTCAAGTAAAAAAAAGAGTGTGTATGTGCATGAGTATGTATTAGCAGTGTATATATAAATATATATGTATTAATATGCAAGGATCTATTTGGTTATGAATGGTCGGGAAGATGGTGAATTTGCTTCTGACATATTTTGATTGGGAAAATTTGCCACACTCAGTACGAAATGTGGACTCTGTTAAAAGAATAACAAGGTTGAAGGCAGATTTGAGATGAAATGAGACCTTAGCTAAAGTAGAATCTAGAAGACATTATTAGTAGACCACTGAAAGTGCCTTAGGACAAAAGTACATTGAAAGAGTATGGGGGCTTCTAAAGTAAAAAAGCACAAGTGCTATAAGCATTTAGGAGCTCAATAAAAAATTGATTTATTTTTTAGCACCTTACTGGGGTAGAGAAAACTATATTAGTTTGAGGTAAAATGACAACATTAGAAGGCTCTGCTCTTCATACAGACATTTTACAACTCCAAATGTCTCTTCCATCTGTCACAAAAGTGGGTGGAACATACTGTACCATCTTAGAAATTTGAGGGCATTTATATAAAAAGTACTTGGGCAAATGGCAATTTCTATCACAGCAGAAACATATGTAAAATTGTATAGTATTCTGGGAGGCTCACAGAATCTTTCCTTAGAATAAATTCGCTGGAGCAGAGGTCACAAATCTGAACACAGCAAAGGAGTTTCTAAGTCATATTTATTTAAAGGATATAAACCTTCTATTGCATTTTGATCCAGAGGAATGGGGACAGAGTTGGCAGCAAGAAGGAGGGAAAGACCAGGAAAAGCTATTTCCAGGGTGAAAGTTTTGGAACTGAGGTGGAAAAATGAATTTCATTCTGCCTGTCTTCGAGGGTGTGTGAGGTACAGGAAGCTGCAGTTTCAATACACCGGCTCAGGGAAGATGGGGCCCTGATGCTGGGACACCTGTCCAGTCTCTTTACTTTCCCAAGGGATGGAGTAGTTGATAGACTTCTATTCTTTCCTTAAACATGAAGTTTCTCTTCAGTCTTTCACTAACATTGAATTTACCCTAAATTTCCAGTGAAAGGAAGATCAGTACATGTGAGGAGAAAATAGAAAAAAAGGAAACATTTTATTTCTGGTATATATTTCTTTTTGATTCATATGTGGTAATTTATAATGTTGGATAGACCTCTGCCTTCTTTGTTTTAACTCCTCCTAAGTTTTAAAAGCATTTCTTATGGGCTGTGTTTTTTTAATTAATTCAGAAAGTTTGACCCACTTTCAAGTCAAGTTCTCCTTTTATTTTTCTCTGGAAACTAAAATGAGATGTTTGGATTTCTGTTTAATAAACACAAATATTCGGGAGTGTGGTTTGTACAGGAGCAACAACTTCTGTTACTGGTAATTGGCATTTTTCCTCTTTCTCGTGAATCACATTTGTAGAGCTGAATTTAGAAACACTTTACTAGAAACATTGCCAACCTTAATATTATACTTTTTAATATTTTAAAAAGCCACTGATTTAAAATAGTAGAAAGAAAAAGTCATGGCAACTAAAAATGACACTGAGGTGAAATAGCTGGAATCGCTTTGCCTTTTCCCTTGAACAGACAGTAAAAACAACATTTGGATCAGAGAGGCCTCATTCACATTTGATAAGCTCTAGATCTTAAAGGATGTTCTAAATGCATTTCCATTTATTTCTGATGGAATGGTGACTATATCCTAGGAGTTCAATAAATATTTTTAGAATAAAAAAAAGAAGAGAATCGATATATATATATATATATATATATATATATACACATATATATATATTACAATTTTTACAGCAGAGATACAGACTGNTTTTTAAAGACAAGAAACTCAAAAAATTAAAATTAAAGCTTTGTCAGGTGTAAACCTCATAATGAAATGTGTAGCTCGATGCCAAGTCCAATGTGCTGCCAATTCACTTATCTGTGTTAGCAACTCTATTTTTTTTTTAAAAAAGAAAACACCTTTTTTAATGTTTTGTTTTATTCATCCACTTGTCCTGAAAATGAAACCTGGGGGATTGCTGCATGACTGACAGCTCTGGGGTAAACTAGAAGGCTGAGACTTCCACTCATGACCTATCACGTGCCCGAAGCAGCACAACCTGCCATGTAACCACACGGCCACAGTTGGCCACAGCACAGGCTCACTGCTCAGCTCTAGTAGCAGGTGGCTGTTAGCTGAAACCAAAGGCTGACAGTATCTTTACAATTGTGCCTTGATCCTGTGCCTACAAATATAAGACACGGTGATTGTGTACAGAGGTTGTGGAAAGGTCTTTCTGGGGTTTATATTCACATTTACAGTACACGTAGCTTATGTATTTATAAGCACAAGTATGTGCTAACTTTGTTTTATGTGTGTATCTATATATAGAGAGATATAGAAATATACGGGTTTTTTAAAAAAATTTTTAACTACGGAAAAAGGTTTTACACATTTTTTCTCTTTAGGTTACAGCTGTCAATTTGGTTTCGAACGCCAGGTTGGTGTCTATGTCTGGTGTTTTGCCATTTTACAGCAACAGCCATGAAATGAGCTTTCAGATTCTCACATAGGGAGGGTCACAGATCTCTGGGGACGTGACGTCCAGGAACCTTTTGTGCTGCCTATAAAATATAGACCTAGAAATTCAGCAACTGTGGAGCTGTCATCAACAAGAGAGGGAGACCTAGAAGGAAAAGGAATGAATATTCATATAACAAATGCCGCCTAGAGAAGCCGGGAAAATAACTGATAAACCAATATATTTGGCTGAGGTATTACACACGATTGAAAGAAAAGATATTAAAATATGGATGGGTGGAAGGCATTTCAGGAGGAAGTAGTCACCAGATGGTAATTCTAAAGCTCTTTTTCTTTGTATCTCTGACTTAGAAAAATGGTCATAGTGAAATGACCTCTGAGCAGGATACCTTTTTAGAGGATTCTCAAATAAAGAGTAAGTTCATGTTGACGCCACTCCAAAGGTAAAGCGACACATTTGACTCATTTTTATCCAAAGTACGAAATTCTTTGAAAGTCAGGACATAGAAAGAGTTATTTCTGTGAAAAAGTCAGCCACATTTACTGTTTATGGAGGGAAACAGCATGATACAAAAGAGACATAAACGAAGACTTTACCTAGTGATTCTAGAAGCTTGTTTCCCACAGAGAGTTTTGGCCCAAGGCATTTTAAAATTAACTGACTGGGTCAAGGGAAAGGTACCTTCATAGCCTGCACTGGCTAAAACTGGTCATAAATATGTCTGTGATGGCATAATAAACTTTCATTCAAAGCCAGGAGGCCAAGTAACTAGATTTTGAAAGTTACATTATACTCAGGTCTAGAGTTCAGAAGCAAACAACACACTGTGGACGGAGAGATTATCAACTTCCGGTTTATATTAATTTGTGGAAGGTATGCATTACAGGATTCAGGGTTCATATTTTGTCAGTTTGGGGGAATCAAATCCTGTTCAGCAATAGGTTGGGAGCCCCGTCTAATAACTGTTACAGGATTAGGAAATTGCCCCACTGCCCTGATGCCTTTTATGCCTGGGGTTGCACAGAGCTTTGAAGGCCATGGAATTTTTGGCTATGGCCATCAAACTAATATTCATCACATCTTTTTGATCCATCTAACATCTTCTGCTAGGCCTCTAGCTTTTAGAAATCAAACCAATCCATACTAGAATAGAAGCCTGGCCCTTGTTCCTTTTCTCAATCTAGTATTTGCTTTTGGTGTTTTTGCAGCTATTTAGGCACCAGTGTGAGGCTGAAATCTGCCGTCCATCAGAAGCCCAACTGTCGTGCCTGCATTGGAGAACATGCATAGCCTAGAATTTTGTCAAGTTTGCTACTGGCCTTGGAACTGTTGACTTGGACTGTTGGTCCCTACAAAGGTTTATACATCTGTTAAGAGTATTTTCTAAGTTCCTACTGAGACAAATATCAACTTTCTTCATCCACTCACTGGGAACTTCCAAAACGTTTTGGAGTCAGAATCAGCCCACCTATATCAAATTGAAAATCAGTAGAACTGGGTTTTGATCCTGACCCTGATACTAACTGTGCAATCTAAGACAAGTTCCATAAAATTCTGGGCTTCAATTTCCTCATCCATATAAACACTAAATCCCCAATGAGGTTCCTCCCCATTTCCAAAGTTCTTTCATTTTGTGCTTACATACCAATGGTTAAGATTAGTCATAAGAACTGAACTTTCAGAAAAGGGCCTATTTAAGTAGATCTTCTTTAGAGGTGAACAGAAACATCAAAGGAGGTTTCCTTTGAGTGTGTGCAGTCAAATAAATTCAAGCATGACCTGAAATTTTTAGAAACATGATTATAGACATCACTGTCTTTTGTATTTGAAGAGAGTGCTACTGACAGTGATTGCTATGTCTCTGGATGGGAAACTGGAATCATCTAAATGTGCTCAATAACCCTTTACAAACACAGAGAAAGGTTAACCATATTTGTAGAGCTTATCACTGAAGGTAACTTCTGCCAACAGTATGAACCACTGTACCCTCCTATTACTGACCACCAAGTAAATCTGTCTTAAGCTATTGTTCGCAACTGCCCTAAGCTACTATGTGATTGGAAACATTTTTCAGTATGTCCCAAAGTGATTTTAAACCATTTTTATTAGAGATGTTACATTAATCTTATTAATGGCATTATCACTATTGGTATTTAATTGTTTTGGGTCATTGGTAATTTTAAGCCTAATTCTAAACCAAAGATTTAAGCCTAAATAAGTAAGAGAATTGCTTGAAATAACCAGCTTCAAAGATACTACTGAACAAAGCTCTCTATGAAGTTTTTGGACTAATTTAGAAAGTTGTCGAAATTTAGGTATTGAGTTCCCAGCTCTTGTAGAACTAGCAACGGTTCTTCCATTTTCACAGACCCCAAAACATTGAAATAATTTTAACTTTCTCTTTTATTCATATTGGTGGGGAAGCATATCCATCAATTAAGCCTTACTAACTCACTTAATCTTCACATCACCTGTTTTTAGCAATGAGGAAATGGAGTATCTGATAGAATAAAAATTTCAACTCACATAGTTAAAAGTGCTAGTTTTTATTCTAATTGAAACCTAATTAATTCAAAGTTTTAATTTTCAACCAGACTGTAATTTTGTCATTCATTCTTTTGCTTATTTAATTATAGAGTACTATTCAATTACAGGAACTATACTAAGTTATGAGACTGTGAAGATAAGCAGGACAGAATCCCTGCCCTTTCAGAGATAACAGCCTAGAGGGGGAGACATTCAGCAAAACAATTTCCATCATAGTGTGATGAGGGCTATGAAGGAGGGAGCACCATGGCAGGAGAATGTAACTCAGACAGGAGGGATGAAGGATACCAGCTGTCTGCAAAGATTGAGAAGATATTAGCATGGAGGAAGAAAAGGGGGAGAAAAGAGAGAATGGAGTCATAGGGGCCTTGCAGATCATGCAAACAGTTCTGTCTAAGAGGAGCATTGGGTACAAGTTGGAAAAATGATCTGGAAATATAGGCTAGGGTCAATCCTGAAGAGTATCTTATACAATGGTGATAAATTTGGATGTTATTTGGAGGGCAATGATGAGAAATGGATAAATTTTAATCAGTCATGACAGTATGGAGAAGAGTTTTCAAGGGAAAAAGCTAAAAACATGATAAGCTAAGAGCCTACAGAAGTCAGATGATTAAATGAATAGATACTGAAATGAAGGCAAGAGGTCATGGGATTGGGAGACAGACACATTTCACAGATGTCATAAAGTGACAACACATAGGATTTGGATACTGAGTGAGATATTTATAAAAGAAAAGGGATACCTGGACAGACATTTATGGACATTTTAGGTATCTGGTTAGCTATGGTAGAACAGAGGGAGCAAGTTATTCTTGAGGTACACCCAAGGAGATCTAAATCTTGGTAAGCCTGAGAAACAAATCTACTCAAAGTATCTGAATGTTAGAGTCTGGTACAGATACAGCTCTGGGTATTGTCAGGAGTAGATAAGAGAAGAAAATCCAGAGAGAACTTATTAGTAAGAAAAGACCCATAAACACAGTCCTGAGGAACAGGAAGATATGTGTTTCTTGGAGAAAAGAGGGCTATTAATGGCAAGTAATGACAAGAGAATACCTACCTCTAACATTTGTCGGACAAGAGTATAGAATAAGTTTGCATAAGACCTTACACCCTTTTCTTTCAATCCTTGGCTCTGTTATATGTGCTTGTGTGTGGATAGCAGCAGATACCTTAACCTGAAAATCCAAGTTCCATCAAAATCTCTTCCCCTACACATGCCACTTTTTGTCACTCTTCAGGCCTTGAGGGAGTGCATTCTGGTAGGACATCCCCTGGGGAGGAAAGACACAGGGAAGAGGCCCAGTTTGGTCACAGAAGTAGGCTCAGAACCATCTGGGAAAAGAAATATGGTGGCTCAAGTACATAGAGTACTGTAAGTGGGTGGAAAAGAAGGTATGATAAGTAGGCGTGTCCCTTTGGTTCTGATATCCCTCACCCCTGTTGAGAGGGACACATTAAAAGAAAGACACAAGGAGTGATCTCTAATGTCCAAAAACAAAGGCAAGATATCCCACCTAACCTGATCTAGGGGTAGTACTGCAAAATGAAAGCAGAATGAAAACTCAGAATTTTTTTACAGAGCAAAACAAAGTGATTCTAAGATATTAATATAAATTGCTACTGAGATATCAAGTGAAAGATAGGGGTTTAAAGATAATGTAATGTGAAAGATGACGTGTTCCTCTATTGTAAGGTTACTTGATAATATAAAGTCTTGGTTAATTTTTTAGGTGTGATAATGATATTATGAATACTCAGAAGTGTTAATCTTTTAGGGATTCACACAAAAGAATTATGTACAACATATTATGGTGTATAGGATTTTGCTTTACAATAATCTGACTGGGGTAGTGGATGAGGTCATAGATGAAACGGGATTGTCTATATGTTGATAAGAAGAGTGCATGATATTATTCTCTTCACCTTTGAATGTTTTTAAGGTTTTCCATAATAAAAAATAAAATAAGTGTTTGTCGAATTTGGCAGCTATTAAGGCGTTGTTAATCTCTCAACAAGAGCGAAGGTTCTGAATAGTGCTGAAGGTAAATATGAGAGTGAACTCAGTTTCAGAAAGAATCAGTGAGGAAAAGTAGAGAGGGCAAGGGTAAAAATGAGTTTCTGGTAAAAAGGAGGTAGGGTGATGGATAAGCAGAAGCACGGAGTCAAAAGTTAGATGAGCTAACTTTGAATACATCTATATGCTGAAGCAAAAGAGCTGAACATGAGAGAGGAGTCAAACAAGAGGTGACAGATCATGGCCCACCTCTTTCCCTGGGGGCAGCATGCCTATTTTTAGCCATGTTGGCCCCTGCCTTCCCCAAAACCATTCAGCTACTTTCATTTCCTGGTGGGGCAGCAATTACAGAAGTGTGGATGCCAGAGCCAATCTGCCCTAGGCTAAATCCCTGCTGTATGACATCTTCATCAGGTGTCAATCATCTCATTTGAGAAACAGCATTAATAGCAGCTACCTCACAGAGTTATCGTGAGGATTAATTTAGTTAATATATATGAAGCATTAAAAACAGTATCTAGAACCTGGTAAGTAATATGTAAGTGCAGTATTATTATTATTATTGACCACACTGCTCAAGACAGGAAATACTTGAATGGTTTATCTCAGTCAGGATCATGGGATTAAGAATTAGCCATACTTCACTATGGTCCTTTGAAACCTCCCACCAAATTGCTCAGTAATTCATGTAGGCTCAGTCTGTATAGTTGTTTTTCTGCCAGAATTTCCCATTTATCAGTCTTTTTTCTCCAAAAGAACTAGAACTTGTTCTGTACTCCTACCCCTTTTCTGAGGCCCTGACAAGCTCTTAAACTGCAACCCCAGAGGTTTCAATCCTGTTTCTGATGCCTGTGGTGCCTGGCTTGTTTCTCCACAGAATATAGTTGCCCCCAGAACTGTGACACTGACACTCTGCCTGAATTAGACAATGTCTGTTGGTTACATTTTAATGTCCCGCCCTCTCGTGATGTGATAGCAAAATCTAGAATGTGACAATCTAAGGTAAGGATTAGTAGAGTTTAGTTTAAAAAAGAAAAAAAAAAGAATGACTTTAGCATATATCTATAACTACATCAGGAGAGAGAGACAGAGAGAGAAAGGAAAACTCTCAAGGACAAAATATACCATAGTGGGACTGATGGAGAGCTCCTTTTCTAGAATATGTGCCTTTACCCAACTGATATATATGACATATATATATACATATATATGACAAAAAAATCGGAACAGTTCATAGAGTTGATATTTGACATGTTTCTTCTGAAGCGCCTGGAGTAATCTATTATGCATATTAGTACCCAACAGATATTAGTGGGTCATATGTGAACCCATGGGGAATACCTTAATAACAGAAGGGTTTCCCATTTAGAAGGATAGAGTACAGGGGTGCCTGGGTATTGCAGTCAGTTAAGCTCTTGGTTTCAGCTCAGGTCATGATCTTAGGGTTGCAAGACACTGAGCGCAGTGTCTGCTTGGATTTCTTTCTCCCTCTGCCCATCTCCACTGCATGCTCTTTCTCTCTCAAATAAATAAAAATTAATCTTTAAAAGAAATAAAGAAAGGATGGAGTGCAGTATTTCTAAGTATGCCATAACATGAAGCTATTTCTAGGGTAACCAATAGTTCTGGTTTACCTTGAACTTTATCAGTTTTAGCACTAGAAGTCCTGCAACTGAGGAAACCTCTTAGTCCTGAGCAAACCAAAACAGCTGGTCACCCTATATCTGACTTACATATTACACATATATGTCCAAAATTGTTTTTCTAGGGTCAATGATCTTTTAGAAAAATGCCAGATTATCCAGATGAATTTATCTTTTCTCTCTCCCAAACCCCAAAATGAGAGGAAGGATTTTTTTTTTTTAATTTTTAAAAAGGCAACATCTCACAGGGATAAAGAAAATTACCAAAGACAGGGAAAAAAAATATCTTTAAAAGGTTTTAGAAGCTAGAAAGTAGATTGAGAAATAATTCCTGCTTTAGCAGAGCCAAGGAAACTATAAGGAAATGCCAGCAGAAGAGTCCCCCAAGGAGATGTGAGTTATGAACCCCTGAAAGCATCAGGACTTTGAGGCATCAGGTAAAGCAAGTGGGATTGGGAAGCATGGCTTAAAATGAAGAAAGTACTGGAACTTTATATATTGACAGGAAGCAGTCTTTCCTGTGCCATCTAACTCAGTAATAGCACCCTTCCCCACCTTCCAACACATCCCCAGAAAAAATAAGGTACATTCTCTCCACAAGTTAAACTGAAGACGTTCAGGATTTAGGTACACTAGAGGTGGTGGGTATAGGGATGAAATTTCAGGCTGACAAAAGAATCAAATGAAAGTCTGCATATCAATGGAAAATACCCTTAGTATCATTTTCTCCACTACTTTCAGAAAAAAAAAACCCAATAATCTATCCATCGATTATCAGACTAGAATAAAGATATTTTCTGACATGCAAAGACTCAATATATTTACCCCCATATACCTCTTCTTAGAAAGCTACTGGAGTGTGTGCACCAGCAAAATTTCTCTTTCACCAAGAAGATGGAAAGCATGGGGTCCAAGAAGCAGCTGATTCAACATAGGATTAAGGTGAAAGTAAGCCAGTATAACAGCTGCGTAGCAGACCTAAAATTAACCAGTTACAGATTTTACAAAAATATTTTTTTTGGAAAAACAGAAAAATTAGACTGATAGTTCATGATAGGTCTTAACATTTAGAAAAAATAGCTCAGTGATGAATGCATGATAGATCCGATAAAGAAATTTAAAGTGTTCTAATATATATTTATAGTAAAATACACATTTGGAAAAATAAGCCTTTCAGTCATCTCAGGAGAAAATTGTAAGGTATGAAACTTATTCTTAATACATTACTCTTCTGTGCAGTGAACAATATTTACATAGACAAAATGATGTAAACACTAGTGTTTTAACTAAAAATTGTTAGTGTACAAACTCTAGAGGAGAAGAGAGTAGGCTGGACTGTGTAGGAGAACAAAGTCATCATCCACCATAACAAGAAAAGCACAGATGGTATCTGAAAATAATAAATAAGGTATAATCGTGAGCACAAAGGCCCTTTTGGGCCTTAGAGCTATGAATCAAAACAGCCTGAAGAGCTGAAGAAGCCAAGCAGTGAGGATTTGATGGAAGGTGGGGCCATGGGGCCATGTGGAGCACTGTGCAGGCAGAGCAAGCCCTGGGGTCGGGCCCTAGGCCAGAGACAATGTGATATGGAGTCTGTGCAGCCTGGTTTGAGGTGAGCATAGAACTGTACAGAGAAGTAAAATCTTGGAGGGTTTTTTCCAAGCATGTAAAGATTATTATTTTAATCTTAGGAGTATATCTCCCAAAATAGTTACACACAATGTGGCCTGAGGACCCCTGAAAGTCCTTGGGGCTCTCCCAGGGGGTCAGGGGTCAGAACAATTTTCATAATAATTCTAAAACACCACTCACCTTTTACACAACCTTGCTTTAACAGTGTATAGTGGAGATTTTCAGAGGCTACAAAGATGATGAAGATGTCATTTTTTTGAATGGCTATGTGTATTTTTGTGTTTTCTCAAGATGTAAATAGGTATATTTTCAGAGATTAATTCAGTTCATTATCAGTATTTCTACTGGGCTTTTACCAGCTATTTTTGGTTACACTGACTATGATTCTGTAACCTCATTATCTTTCAACAAATTATTTTGAAATCCTAAAGTTTTCTTTCAACCTGTGCAGAAACACATAAAGAACCAAACACACTTTCATGTCTTGTTTTACAATATATTTTTAAATTTTGAAACCTTTTGTAAATTGTTAATTTTTTTCTATGCTTCTGTTTTATACTTATATATTTTATTCTAAAATAACGTAAGCTTTTTTTACAATATATTTTCATTATATTTTAGGATGGATCATTGACTTCAAAAGAGAGATTAGAAGATTTTTTTTTTTTAAAGATTTTATTTATTTGACAGAGATAGAGACAGCCAGCGAGAGAGAGAGCACAAGCAGGGGGAGTGGGAGAGGATGAAGCAGGCTCCCAGCGGAGGAGCCTGATGTGGGGCTCGATCCCATAACGCCGGGATCACGCCCTGAGCTGAAGGCAGACGCCCAACCGCTGTGCCACCCAGGCGCCCCGAGAGATTAGAAGATTTGCTTTCATAACCTGCAGCTACACCATCTAGGTCTAAAGATGCCCAAAATGATGAAGCTGACACATCAGAGTTCTCTGATTCATGGAAAAGAGGAATCTACTCCAAAGAAACTAAACAAAATTGTAAATAAAAAATGAAATATGACAAAGTTACCTTTCTCTCGGCTTTATAGATGTTAAAAATTTACCCTACAATGTCTTCTGCAACAGAAGTTCTGGAATGATATGATGCCAGTAAAATTATGGCATCATTTTGAGATCAATCGTTTAGAGTTTAAAGGCAAAGGAACTGAATATTTTACATATAGGAAAAATGAACTTTTATTTTTTAAATTTTAAAAAAGATTTTATTTATCTATTTGAAGAGAGAAAGAAAACACAACCAGGGTGAGTGGCAGAAGGAGAGGGAGAAGCAGACTCCCACTGAGCAAGGAACCTGATGCGGGGCTTGATCCCAGGACCCTGGAATCATGACCTGAGCTGAAGGCAGATGCTCAAACCACTGAGCCACCCAGGCGCCCATAGATAAATGAACTTTTAGAGACAAAAATGGCTCACCACTCTGCATACCAGAAATGAAAAAGTCACTAAAGTGGCTTAGGGTTAAGTTATATTTTGCATTGGATGAAGACATACACACAATAGTTATAAGAACTAACAAAGCCTTGTAGAGTTGGCACTGCTGACTACCTGTTGGATGAAAATGCAATAAAAGAAACCATGACATTGACAATTTCCAACTACACAGTACTGTTTTGAATTAAAGACTTAACTGCAAACATAGAGTCTGAGTTTATAACCACTCTGCACAATTGTACTTTTGCCGTATAAGTGGACCAATACACAGATGTGTTTGACTATTGTTTTGTTTGTGTGTGTCTGGTATCAACACCGACAAATCACTGAAGAAAATTTATTTTATGTGAATTCTTCGCCACAAACCCAAGCGGTACTGATATATTCAGAGTTGAATACTTCTTGTGAATTTTATGGTTTATTCTGGAACAAGCTCTATGACATTTACACTGACTGTGCAAAAGCAATGGCAGGAAAACCACTAGTCCTTAGTGTGAATCAAGGATGTGGCACCGAACTATACTAATACTGTATTCTCCAATGTACTCCCTGGAGAGGAGTGAGGGAAAGCCAATTTCACTTAAAAATATCCTGGTAAAGCAGTAAATATGACCACTTCAATTAAATATCAACTTTTGAGTATACATCTTCTAAATATTCTGTATAGGAACTGAGAAGTAAAGCACTTCGGGTGCACACCCAAGTATGGCAGTTGTCTTGAGGAAAAATTTGTACAATTATTTGAGTTGTGAGCTGAACAAGCTGCTCTTTTCACAGAACACCATTTTTACTTGAAAGGAAGACTTGTGGACAAACGAGGGTTATTCAGACTTGGTGTGTGGCAATCATTTTATCAAAAATGAAATAAGTGAGCCTGTCACTTCAAGGAAAATGCTGATTGTTATAAATGATAAATTTAGAGGATTCAAGTGAATTATGGAAAAATTATATCTACAACCATGAACTTCACAGGTTCCTAACACATAAAGACTTTTATACATACAGTAGTGATAGTAACAAATGTGATATTCTGATATTGTGTAATGGAATGTGTCAACATTGGGAAGATCTATATAACTCAGTGAACTAATATTTTCCAAATGAATGCATGATGTTTAAAATCATTCATGGATAAAAGATCCATTCACAATGCTAGAAAGACCAATGAATTTTAATATATCAGAGTACAAAAACTTCATAGGTGTGTTTTCAGATTCCACAATACAACTAAACTTTAAGAAACATTTTGGTGTAATAAAAGTTCAAAAAGCACCTTTTTTCCTTAAAAAACCAAAATCTGTTGAACAAAAGTTTTAGTATAGCATTGAAAGGACTATCTTAATTAAATTAAAAAAACAAATATTTAAGGATGAGATTTATAAAGTCTTTGACGTAGTTAAAAAAAAACTCTCTGAAAAAACTATTAAGATACTCCTCCCTTTTCAAACTACTTATCTTTCAGATGCAGGATTTTCTTCATATGCTTCAAAGAAAACAATATATTATAACAGACTGAATGCAGAAGCAGAATATGAGAACCCACCCACCCTCTATTAATTAATCTACACCTTAAAGACATTTGCATTAAACGAATTTTAATTATTTTTCATTAAACGAATGTTATTTTTCATTAAACGAATGTTACAGACATTATAATTTGTCATTGTTATTCTATATGATTTAATAAATAAATATATTTTCACTTTTGCAGTTTTAATTTCTAATACAGTAAATATCAATAAATATACCTACATGAACAAAAAAAAGTTCAGGGGACTGTAAATTTTAAGAGCATGAAGGAGGACTCCTGGGCCACAATAGTTTAAGAACCACTGCATCTAACATGTTATGCAAGAGTATCATGATCGGATTTATTCATTAAGAATAGTTTGTGCAGGGGCATCTGGGTGGCTCAGTCAGTTAAGCACCTGCCTTACGTTCAGGTCATGGTCCCAGGGTCCAGGGATAGAGCCCCATGTCCGGCTCTCTGCTCATCAGAGAAGTCTGCTATTCCTTCTCCCTCTGCTCGTGTGCTTTCAGATCTCTCTCTCTCACACACACACACTCTCACTCTCAAATAAATAAATTTTTAAAAATCTTAAAAAAAAAAGAATAGTTTGTGCAAGATAGAGTAGGATAAAGTGATACACATTAAGAGGCCCTTGCAGTATCCAGTCTACAGGTGATGGTCAGTTAAGCTGGTGTCAGTGGAGACTGAGAGTAGTAAACAGATTTGAGAACTATTACCTGATAAATCTAAGACTTGGAGAAGGACTGGGTATGAGTTAATTAGGGAAGCATAGATGAGGCAGATGCAATGTCAAAGGAATACTCCCAGGTTTCTGGTTCTTGTAAAAGAATGCATCATCTCCCAATCTATAAAACACAGGAAGATAAGAAAGGGGAAAGGAGAGAGAGGATGATTTTTTTGTCATGCTGGGCTTGAATTTCCCATGTTATAGTCAGCTAAATTGTATGCAGTTCCCCCCCCCCAATTTATCTCAAAGTACAATTGACTTGGAAATGATCTTGAGTTAATAGGTAAAATGATTTGTAATTCTGAAGATCTGTTTAGAAGCCATAAAAATATTTGAGTAGGAAGGCTAGTAAGTGGCAAAATTTGGTGGTCGGACTTGCTAACCACAAAACATTCTCTCCTTATTGATGGGGTGATTGCATTTTTCAATGAACTAGTCCCCATAATTGCTGAGAGTGTGCCCTTTTCAAATTGCTAAATGGTTTTCCAGGTGTACTACCCTGGACTCATGCTGAGATACGATGTGGGTGGGATAATCATCATGTTGTCTTTGGTAATACATTCTGTTAACTTGGCAAATTAAAAAGTAGTTGACAAATTCATACTGCTACTAACTTTTGTTGGATATTTTTCATGGTATATAAACTACTCTAAAATACAAATATTATTGATATATTACAGTCAATAACACCTTTGCATCAAAAGGACAGCAGGGGAATTGTCACAAAACACCAATGAGATTTTAACCTATAGTACACATTTTCTTATAACAAGTTCAAAATTTTTATCAGATAATCATTTGTTCATCCTGAGAACAACCCCAACTTGGTATTTATCTTATGTGCCTGTATTAGCTCATTGACTTCCTGAAAATTATATGCTAATCATTAAAGCATTCTACCTTAGTGAGAGACAAAAAAAGAAACTATGCAGGAACTAACAAATAGCCTGCTTAGTACATTCCAGACATTCATGGTGGGCAATTGTATGTGAGAAGAATGAGAAAATAAATGACAAGTGCCCTCCCCCTTAATTTCCAAGGACTGCTATCCCCATCGAAAGCCCCTGTGTGGATGTGTTTGTACACACACATGAGTTATAAGCAAGAACCTTTTTCATTAAGGGTGCGGTGTTTTTCATGCTAGTGCAGCACCTATCTATCTTCTTTCTGGCAGGGCTGTCTGCTTTTCGGTCAGCATCTGACTAAAGATCAATGAGAGAAAGCTTTTTGAAGGTGCTTTCAGGTCCTGCGGCAAGGGAGATGATCAGAAAGCTGCCATAAGCTTCAGACCCACTTGACAAATTAGGAACTATTTTGGTGCTCTATAAACTGCTGTCACATCAGTTACAAACACTAATTAGAGATGCAATACTTTGATAGTGAAAGTGTCCAGTGCATTAAATACCACTTTTGCTTGCTGCAATTAGCTTACACATTGACTTACACTTTGTAGTATAAGACAGTCAGAGATTAAAATGCATCAACCATTATTAAAAAATTTATAAGGTAAATAAGAGCTAACTGTCAAATAGCTTTTTTCCTGTTGCCCTTTGACCCTTCCAGTTCTTATTTCTCAATGCTTTTGCACACAATTTTTTTCAACCAGTTTTCATTTGTCTGAACTAAATGCCATGTCTTATGATAGCCAACCATCCAGCATCAATTAATCAAATTCTGCATTCTGAGAATGAGGTGTGTAAGAAAAACTACCTCTGGTTTTATGGAGCAATTAGCCATTTGGCCATTATAGCATCCAGCAGTCCCAAACAAATAGAATTTTATGCTTTTTCAGTGCAATCTCAGTGATGGGATATTATTGATGAACAAACATTAAAAAATCCATCACGTTGATTTTTGAAAAACTACTTTAAAGTTTTTTTTTAATGGCATTTCCATTTTGGTAGAAGGATAAGTCTGCATTTAAAAAAAATATCTAGCAATAACTGACAGAAGTGGTATGTTTTTAACACAAGGAAAGAGTGGGAAAAAAATGTCAGGATTTTGGTGCTGATTATCTCTAGAGTTCCAAGAATGCTTTTTTTTTTCTTTAACTTTGTGTGTGTGTGCATGTGTATTTATGTTGGGAAGATATATTTGAAATCTTTTCAAAGATGAAAAAGTGTGTGAAATATAAACCTCAACTTATTTATGATGCATTTTTGAGATGGCATATAAAGCATTATTTTAAAGTATACATTGGCTTCGGCTTCTAGAATAAATAAATTAATCACTTTGCCTTCCCTTACTCACCCAATGCAGCCCCCAGGGCGGTGTATTGCAGGAAGTTGTTCCAACAGTGTTTGTTAAGGAATAGACAGCTACGAAATAATAATTCAATAACAATCTAAGTATGAAGCAAAGGTAACATAACAAATGGGCTCAAAAGAAAAAATAAGAGAGTCAAAATAACAGATATTAAAAAAAAAAAGTGAGAAACCTGACACTGATAGGTGAAATGGACAGTTCAAACAACTACTTTCAAACTATTTTGTGTGGTACCTTACATATATTCCTTACAAAGGAGAAACAAAGTCATCCACTTCAAATGCCTAAACATCAAATGTTACTTAATTTTATGGAAACAAGCTCTGGGATCCAAATCTCTCTGTTCTCTTCCCACTTCAGTTTATATCAGGGAGACAGCATATGGTGGAGGACAGCCGAAGGCCTGCAAGTCACCCCTGCAGAAATGGTTTCAATGGCAACACTTTGAAATCCAGTCTAGAAAATGGATGTAATAATTCTCATCACTTCTCTACTTCAAAGACGGCGGAAAGGATTAAAGAGATAGTGCTCCAAATTCAAATTCACGTTTTCCTCCAAACCTCAACAGACTTCTCTGTCATCCCAACAGAGATGATCTGAGTGAGAAGTGCCATTAAGGAAATAGTAGCACACTCAGTAGAGCTCCAGAGGGATTCAGAAGAGCTCTGGCAGAAGTTCCGGGCTAGATATAAACTCGGCCCAGTGCTCATAAAGCACGTTGAAATTCTCAAGTGATAGGCACTACATGGGAACAAATCATTCTTAATTTAAGAGATAAACATGCCATATCCAGAACTAATAATGAAGGGGCTGGAATAAATATAAGACTGTAATGACTATGATCGTTTATCCCTAAATCTGGCTTAGTCTCTCCGTGACAGCTGGAAATATTATGACAATTGTCTGCCCTGTGCTATACAATGCTGACAATGTTCAAGGTTTCTGATGTTGCTCTGACTGTTGCTAAAACAAAACAGACTAAGCAAGATTGATCAGTCTGCAATCAGCCCAGCCCTCTTTCTGCACCTATAGAAACATGCTATTCACCACCTTCAGCAATTAGGAAAAGCTCATATGATTTCCAACCTGTACACCTGCTCTATATGTTTTCGTAGCTAGACATTCAAGAGGCAAAATGTGTGCATAGTATCAGGTCGCCAGTGTTCAATGTTAGCAATCACACTATCTACACCTTTAAGAATAATGAAATTAACAAGGAGGGAAGAATTCTAATCTACTTTTTATAATTTGTCATCTAATTTTTTAGGAAAATATTATTTTCTCTTAATACAAGTTGCTGTTTCAGAAGACGTGCTGTAAAAGATTATTAATTCATCATGCTAAAGTTAAAAATATAAAATGTTTTAAGAGAAAAATCATCTCTGATAAGTTGTGCTCATATTATGAATCTTGCAAGATCACTTGCGTAAGATAATTTTTAATTACTAATTAGAACAGTGTGGAAATGTATATGGAATGTGACTACAAAGAAATGGTATTGGTTCTGATTTATATCAATCTGCTAATCAATAATTTGGATATAGCCCACTTACCATGTTTGACCTCATCCATTCTATACTACTATTTCATTGTTATTTATTCCTTTCCACAAGCCTGCCTAGTGACTTGCTGAAATTCAGATACTCTGGGCCTACAAATTTTTCTGTCTACAAATTTGGTCATTCTAGCCTCAGTGAAATTCACCACTAAACTAATATATCCCATATGTTGTCAATGCAATATATTGAATTAAAATCATATAATTTTAATTTTTATTATTTATTTATTTATTTATTTATTTATTTATTTATTTTTAAAGATTTTTATTTATTTATTTCACAGAGATAGAGACAGCCAGCAAGAGAGGGAACACAAGCAGAGGGAGTGGGAGAGGAAGAAGCAGGCTCATAGCAGAGGAGCCTGATGTGGGGCTCGATCCCATAACACCGGGATCACACCCTGAGCCGAAGGCAGACGCTTAACCGCTGTGCCACCCAGGCGCCCCAAAATCATATAATTTTTATACCTCAAAGATTATTAACTGTAGTCTAATCTGAGTATGTTATGTTTCCAAGGTGAAGATGGGGGGTGGAGGGGCTAGATGTCTTCCCTTACTGGTTAGCACATACTCCTAGCATGAATGAGAGCAAAGGTTATGGCTTAAGGTCAGGATTTTTTTTTTAAGATTTTATTTATTTATTTGAGAGAGAGAGAGAAAGAGAATGAGAGTGTGCAGCAGGGGGAGGAGCAGAGGGAGAGGGACAAACAGACTCCACACAGAGCACAGAGCTTGATGCGTGACTCTAGGTGGGGGCTCAATCTCATCACCCTGAGATCATGACCCTGAGGTCATGACCTGAGCCAAAACCAAGAATCAGATGTTTAACCGAATGAGCCACCCAGGCGCCCTTTAAGGTCAGGAATTAATTTGCCTCTTACCACCTGAATGACATTAAGCTTGTTACTGAAATATTATGACTACTCATTTCTTAATTTTTTCAAATAGAGCTACTACATACACCTATTTGAATAGAAATATATACACAATATATATAATACAATATATTTTATTTGAAAAGGAATATTACTTAGGTTTAATACATATACACACACATACCTATTACATATCAAAATATAGTGCTTAACCTTACATGTTTGCTTCTTTCTACTTCATGCTTTGAAAATATAAAATTGACAAGGTTCATCAAGGGTTATCAAACTAATTTTTGACCAAAAGAACTGTGTTACCTCAGATTTATGACTTTTTTCACCTAATTGGCCAATTACTTTCTACTCTTTTTATTTTTTATTTTATTTTTTTAAAGATTTTATTTATTTATTTGACAGAGATAGAGACAGCCAGTGAGAGAGGGTACACAAGCAGGGGGAGTGGGAGAGGAAGAAGCAGGCTCCCAGCAGAGGGGGGAGCCAGATGCAGGGCTGGATCCCATAATGCCGGGATCACCCTGAGCCAAAGGCAGCTGCTTAAGGACTGCACCACCCAGGTGCCCCTCTACTCCATTTAAAAAGCAAAGCTTCACTGATTTGCATGACATTCACTGTGAATAACAGAATCTCCAAATAACACTGACCTTAATCTCTTAAAAAGAAAGAATTGCATTTTTCTTTCCTCCCAAGTCAAAAGAAGGAGTAGGCTGGAAGACAGAGAAAGAGGAAGATCCTAGGCTCATCTCATCCCACAGACACAACTAAGGAATTATCAAATCATCCTAAATATCCAGAAAATGACCTGAAGACTGGCAAAACAAACTCCACAACTATTTATGTAAAAAAATCAGTCAAAGAACTTACAAAATAAGAGGATGGAAAATATGACAACATATACCTAAAATGTGGGGAGAAGAGGAGTAAAGAATGGGTTTAAACTTAAATACCATCAACTTAATATAGAATCCTATATGCAGAAGAGGGTATATACAAACTGATGGTAAACATATATCAAAAGCCACTAATAAACATGCAAAGAATAAAGAGAAAGAAATCTAAATATATCACTAAAACAATCAGCAAGCTATTAAAGAAAGATAAAAAAGGATTAGACAAAATCTTCAGAAACAACCACAAAACAAGTTACAAAGTGACAATAAATACATATCTATCAATCATTGCATTGAATGTAAATGGATTAAATGCTCTAATCAAAAGTTATAGAATGACACAATGGATTTATAAAATCCATCTATATGCTGCCTACAAGAGACTCATTTTAGCCCTAAAAACACTTGCAGATTGAAAGTGAGGGGTTATAGAAACATCTACCATGCAAATGGATGCTTAAAAAGCCAAAGTAGCAATACTTATATCAGGCAAAAGGCTTTACAACAAAGACTGGGACAAGAGACAAAAAAAGACACTATATACTAATAAGGGTGACAACCTGAAAAGAAGATATAACAATTGTAAATATTGATGCACCCAACATTAGGAGCACACAAATACATAAAACAATCAATAACAAACATAAAGGAACTAATTGATAATAATACAATAATGGTAAGGGATTTTAATATCCCACTTATATCAATGGACAGATCATCTAGACAGAAAACCAACAAGGAAACAATGGCTTTGAATGACACACTGGAACAAATGGATTTAACAGATATACTCAGAACATTCTATTCTAAAACAGTAGAATACACATTCTTTACAAGTACATATGGAACATTCCCCAGAATAGATCACATATTAGGCCACAAAACAAGCCTCAACAAATTCAAAAAGATTGGAGTCATACCATACAACTTTTCTGACCACAATGCTTTGAAACTAGAAGTCAACCACACGAAAAAATCTAAAAAGACCACAAATACATGGAAGTTAAATAATATGTTACCTAAATAATATGTTGCTAAATAATGAATAATATGTTACTGCAACCAGGAAAACAAAGAAGAACTAAAAAAGTATATGGAGGGATGCCTGGGTGGCTCAGTCTGTTAAGAGTTTGCCTTCTGCTCAGGTCATGATCCTAGGGTCCTGGGGTCAAGTCCTGTATCAGGCTCCCTGCTCAGCAGGGGGCCTGCTTCTCTCTCTGCCTGTCGCTTCCCCCTACTTGTGTGAGCGCGCTCTCTCTTTCTCTCTCACAAATTAAAATCTTAAAAGAAAAAAAAAGGACATGAAACAAATGAAATGAAAACACAATGATCCAAAGTCTTTAGGATGCAGCAAAAGCAGTTCTAAGAGGGAAGTTTATAGCAATACAGGCCTATGTCAAGAAGCAAGAAAAATCTCAAATAAACAACCTAAAATTACACCTAACGCAGCTAGAAAAAGAACAAACAAAGCCGAAAACCAGTACAAGGACGGAAATAATAAAGATTAGAGCAGAAATAAATCATATAGAAACAAACAAAAAAGAACAAACAATGAAACCAAGAGCTGGTTCCGAAAAAAAAAAGTCAATAAAATTGATAAGCTTCTAGCTGGACTTATCAAGAAAAAAAAAAGATAAGGGATTCAAATAAATAAAATCATAAATGAGAGAGGAGAAACAACAAACACCACAGAAATACAAACAATCACAAGAGAATATTATGAAAAACTATATGCTGACAAATTTCACAACCTGGAAGAAATGGATAAATTCCTAGAAATACATAAACTACCAAAACTGAAACAGGAAGAAACAGAAAATTTGAAAAGACCAATAACCAGCAAAGAAATTGAATCAGTAATCAAAAAACTCACAACTTAACAACAGTCTAGGATCAAATGGCTTCATAGGCACATTCTACCAAAAATTTAAAGAAAAGCTAATACCTATTTTTCTCAAACTATTCCAAAAAATAGAAAAGGACGGAAAACTTCCAAATTCATTCTTTGAGGCCAGCATTACCCTTAAACCAAAATCAGATAAAGACACCACTAAATAGAGAACTACATGTCACCATCCCTGATGAACAAAGATGCAAAAATCCTCAACAAAATACTAGCAAACTGAATCCAACAATACATTAAAAAAATATTTCACCATGACCAAGAGGGATTTATTCCTGGGTTGTGAGGATAGTACAATATTTGCAAATTAATCAACATGATACATCACATCAATGAAAGAAAGGATAAGAACCATAGGATTATTTCAGTAGGTACAAAAAAAGCATCTGACAAAGTACAACATCCATTCATAATAAAAACCCTCAACAAAGTAGGTTTAGTGGGAACATACCTCAACATTATATCAGCCATATATGAAAAACCCACAGTAAACATCATCCTTTTTTTTTCATTTTATCTTAATTTATTCCTTCTCCAGTGTTCTTCCTTTCTTTCTGTAGAGCTGAATTTTGACCTATATCATTTTCCTTTTCTCCAGAGTCTTTATTTTTTAAATTATTCTTTCTTTTAATTTAAATTCAATTAATTAACATATAACGTATTATTTGTTTCAGGCGTACGAGTCTATGATTCATCAGTCTTATATAAACCCAATGCTCATTACCTTCCTTCCCTCCAGCAACCCTCAGTTTATTTCCTAAGATTAAGAGTCTCGGGGCGCTTGGGTGGCACAGTCGTTAAGCATCTGCCTTTGGCTCAGGGCATGATCCGGCATTCTGGGATCGAGCCCCACATCAGGCTTCTCTGCTAGGAGCCTGCTTCCTCCTCTCTCACTCCTCCTGCCTGTGTTCCCTCTCTCGCTGGCTGTCTCTCTCTGTCAAATAAATAAATAAAATCTTTAAAAAAAAAAAAGGAGTCTCTTATGGTTTTTATCCCTCTCTGGCTTCATCTTGTTTCATTTTTTCCTCTCTTCCCCTATGATCCTCTGCCTTATTTCTTAAATTCCACATATCGGTGAGATCATATAATTGTCTTTCTCTGATTGACTTATTTTGCTTAGATGGCTGCATAATATTCCTGTGTGTGTGTGTGTGTGTGTGTGTGTGTGTGCGCATGTGTGTGTGTATACATTTATATCACATCTTCTTTATCCATTCATCTATTGATGGACATCTGGGCTCTTTCCATAGTTTGGCTATTGTGGTTATTGCTGCTATAAACATTGGGGTGCAGGTGCCCCTTCAGATCACTACATTTGTATCTTTGGGGTAAACACCCAGGAGTGCAATTGCTGGGTCATAGGGTAGTTCTATTTTCAATTTTCTTAGGAACCTCCAAAGTGGCTGCACCAGCTTGCATCCCCACCAACAGTACAGAGGGTTCCCCTTTCTCTGCATCCTCACCAACATCTGTCGTTTCCTGACTTAATTTTAGCCATTCTGACTGGTGTGAGGTGGTATCTCATTGTGGTTTTGATTTGTATTGCCCTGATGCTGACTGATGTTGAGCACTTTTTCATATGTCTGTGGCCATCTGGATGTCTGCTTTGCAGAAACTTCTGTTCATGTCTTCTGCCCATTTCTTGATCATCCTCAATGGGGAAAAACTGAGAGCTTTTCCCGTAAGGTCAGGAACAAGACAAGGTTGTACACTCTCACCACTTTTGTTCAACATAGTATGGGAAGTCCAGCAATCAAACAACAAAAAGAAACAAAGATAACTAAATCAGTAAGGAAGAAGTAAATCTTTCACTATTTGCCAGGTGACATGATACTATATATAGATGACCTGAAAGACTCCACCAGAAAACTTCAAGAACTGATAAATGCATTCAGTACAGTCGCAGGATACAAAATCAATGTATAGAAAACTGTTGCATTTCTATATACCAATAATGAAGTAGCAGAAAGAGAAATTAAGAAACCATCCCATTGGGGCACCTGGTTGGATCAGTTGGTAGAGCACGTGACTCTTCATCTTGAGATTGTGAGTTCAAGCCCCACAGTGGGTGTATAGATTACTTAAAAATAAAATTTAAAAAAAAAAATCCCATTTACAATTGCACCAAAAATAATAAGATACCTAGGAATAAACATACATATATTATATTTATTGAATATATTTTGTATATAAACATATTATATATAATAATAATTTCTTATATATATTTATTCAGCCATAAAAAATAATGAAATCTTGCTATTTGCAATGACATGGATGGAGCTAGAGAATATAATGCTAAATGAAATAAGTCAGACAAAGACACATACCATATGATCTCACTCATATGTGGAATTTAAGAAACAAAATAAACAAAGGGAAAAAGAGGGAGGAAAAGAGAGGGGGGTGGTTAAATAGGTGATGGGGACTAAGAGCACACTTGTCATGATGAGCACCAGGTAATGTATGGACTTGTTCAATCACTATATTGTACACCTGAAACTGATAAAACACTGTATATTAAAAAAAAGGAAGAAAGTCAGAAGGACTTTGAAGGCCATGGAGAGCTATTCTGTGGCTCTGAGATTCATGCTTCTCCCAACTTTCCATTCTAATGGCCAAGTATCCATGGCTCAGCATGGATCCAAGCTTCTGCATGGAGAAAGGGGCTGAGAAGGGACAAATATTGTAGTGCTGTCTTTCATTAATTAAACAAGTATTTCATAAGCACCTACTATGTGTTAGAGCTTATTCCAGGTTGTGGCAATACAACACTAAAGAGAATAGATAAAAGTATCCGCCCTCATGAAGCTTCCTTTACAGATTTATCCTACAGATTATCCTACATAAGGAAAATCACAGAAGCTTCCATCTGACACATGTCCAGCTAAGATTCTATAGAAAATAAAAGTAAGAAAATATATTTTCACCTTTAAAGCTATTAAAGAAATCTATACTTGCCCCTGCAAGGTCCATTTACATAAATAAATGCTGGCAGGTTTCTTTAAAAATCCAGAATATTTTAGGGACACCTGGGTGGCTTAGTCAAGTGAAGGCCTGACTCTTGGTTTCAGCTCATACAACTCTGGATCTCATGGCTCCTGGGATCAAGCCCCACATCGGGCTCCATGCTCTGTGGGAGTCTGCTTGGACATTCTCTCCCTCTGCCCCTTCCTGCTGTGCTCTCTCTCTCTTTAAAGTAAATGAATAAATCTTTTTTTAAAATCAAGAATATTTTAATAATCTGTTTATATTTTTAAATAAGTGGTCAAGATTAAGACAAAAAATTTATTCAAAGTAAAAAGAAAAATTATTAACAGGAAAATAATCAACCATACTCAACTGGGATTTGAAAGTGGGGAAGTATTTAGATGAATATTAGGAGAATGAAGACAGATCGGCAGTGTCCTAACAAAAGATAACACATTAAAGTAAATTATAAATAAAATTTTAAAAATTCAAAATTATTAAAATATGAATTTTAAGGTAAATATGGTTTGACAAGCCACTATTGCAATGCATTAGAGGAATGTCTAATAATTTCTGAAGTAAAATACTGTATCTAATGTCCATTCCCTGATTATGCTGGTTTCCTTTTCTTTTCTCCCTTCCTTCCTTTCATCTCTCATCTTTCTTTTCTCTCTCCAAACTTTTAATATAAATTTAAAGCATCTGTCAAGTTCAGTAGATTCAAGTCTGAGATAAATTCTTATTTCACAAAGTTTGGGGGCTTGGATACTCCCTGGTAATTTACCTAATTTTATTTTATACAGCTTTCAACAGGATAGAATGTTATGTAAGGAGACACA
The DNA here is from genome assembly GCF_002007445.2 of Ailuropoda melanoleuca. Classification (NCBI taxonomy): domain Eukaryota; kingdom Metazoa; phylum Chordata; class Mammalia; order Carnivora; family Ursidae; genus Ailuropoda; species Ailuropoda melanoleuca. The sequence continues at coordinate 67,706,228 of NC_048219.1, read as the reverse complement.
GAAAATTGAAAAATAATTATAATAAAGAAAAGCATTTCCTTCTTTTCTGAATTACAATTTAAATTTTAACAACTGACAGCCTGCCTCTAAAATTCTGCAGTGTGTTGTGGTGGAAAAAGTACTGGACAGGCAGTGAGGGAGATGTTTCAATTCCAGAGAAGCTTCTTTATATCTACATCACCCTAGGGATATTATTTAACCTCCTTGAACCTCAGTTTCCACATCCTCAAAATGAAGGAGTTGAATATGATGACCATTACTATGGCTTATGATTCTATAATTCTATTATGCTAATTTAATATTTTACTTGGAAATATATTCTTTAATAAGGAATGATTTGTATGTATGTGAGAGAAAGTGGAGAAATCCCAATCACGTTACTGGATGACATTACATTGAGAGTGACCAGACTCTCCAGACTGTTTATCATAGCTCAGTCCTCTTGGACTATTTTAACAATGAATCAACCAATCAAGCAAAGAAAAGCCAGGCATGCCTTACCACACAGAAAAGCAGCAATGACATTTATAAACCAGGAAACTGACATGATAGCAGGAGACAGATAATTCACTGTATAAAATTTTCATGTATTATTCTTTTTGTTCTAGAAAATAGTAGACACTTAATGCTATATTTGGAATTCTCATCTCTGCTGTTTTTCTGTGCATAAAGAATAAGACCTTTATAACCCAAGTGTAGTGTATAAAGAAAACACATTTTTTAAGGAAAGCTAAGTGGATCTTTAGTCCAATTCAGTGTAAGTGATGTGGGTTTTTTTTCCCTCCAGTTTTTTGATTATTATGCCAAAGCCCGAAAATTGTCATTATCATTTCACAATTTAAAGTTTTATGTATGTGCTCCTCATAGTGCCTAGCATAGTGTATAACACATAATAAATATTTTGAAAGAGTTGCTAAAACAATTATTTCCTCAAGCTATTGTCTCTTTAAATACATACTATGTTTGGTAACCAATAATCACAGGGAAAAAAAAAAATCAAAGGAATCATTAAGTGAGAATGTTCATCAATAACAAACCAAATATTTATCTTCAAGTTGATGTACTTAAACTGTTTTAATATTGACAGGTCTTGCCAAATATAATATCTGCTTTGCTAGAGAACAGGGAAAAGAAAACATTTCTACTTTACATTAGGATCTGGGGAGAGGGGCAGAGCAACAGCTTGATTGGCTATATCTTCAAAAATCAAAATCAGAAAATGTGAGTGACTATCAGCAACTTTAATTTATTCTTGCTCTATCAAAAATATTTTGTAAGCTATGAATTGAACATTAATTTCTCAGTATAACAATAAATATTTCAGACCAATAGTTGACACTAATGCAAAAAGAAGTTAGTAATACCTTGTACTAGGGTACCCACTCTTACTACCAATGCTTACTGTTGTTCTAAAATTTCCCAACACTGCATTATTAAAGAGATATATAGATAAAGTATAACAGTAGGGAAGAATAAAATAGAATCATTCTATTTCCAAATGATATAACCTTACTAGAAAAACCATCAGTGTTACCTGAAAAGTGAGTGGAAGTTAAAGAACACATAACAGTTACCAGATACAGAGTAAATATACAAATCAATAGCTCCTATGTTACAATCAATCATAAGAAATAATAAAAAAATTAACAGAACAAAAAAAATGTGAAAGGGTTAAGAAAAATATTAAGACTTAGGGAAATTTTTAGAACTAATGAGAAAAATAGGAGACACAAATAAAACTTGAATAAATACTGAAATATGTTACTTGATGGAAAATCCAATTACTCATGGAAAAATGTCAGCTCTTCCCCAAGATTAGCTTATAGTCAATGCAATTCCAGTCATAATCTCAATGTTTAATATGGAACCTAAAGAAATAATCTTACAGTTTGTAAGGAGAAAACGACTGAGACTAGCCAAGACAAAAAATAAACATATACATGAATGGATACCAAAGGGTGCTGTGCTACTGGATATTGCTTCCAATGCTAGATTTGTTTCCTCTTTTTTTCTCCCTCTCCCTTCTTTCACAATTAACAAGCCTAATCTAATGGACATATGCGAACTTCCTTGAGAAAACATTTAGACAGTCTCTATGTTCCATATTTGAGGCTGTATTTGTGAAAAGTCTATAGGCTTAGTACTGTTGCATCATTCTGGTGAATTAATTTATATTTCAGTGACCCACTTCTCTATTCTATTAAAGAGCTGGACTCTCATTCATTCTGTTTTGTTTATATGGCCACACCCACTTTGTTCTAATTAACATTTCCCCTATCAATATTTTTCCATGCTTTTACTTTCATGTCAGGCTTTCCTGTCACTATTTTTTAATTGTATCTCTTGCTAAAATCAAATAATTGGATATACACATGTACAAATACAATCTGTCAGTCCTAATATTTTAACATGTTTTTCTATTAATGTCAGTGTGATTACTGAGATTTAGATATATGCTTATCAGATTATGCTCTCATTTTATTTATAATAGTTTCTCTATGCTTCTCTTTTGTTTTCTTCCCTGAAATTTTTTGTATCAATGACATTTCTTTAATCCTTTCCCTCATTTTATTTATTTTCATTCTACTTCTAATTTTTTCAGTAATTCATCTTAAATTTTTAACATTATGTATTTGATATTGTTGGAAACAAAATTAATCCTGTACTTACCTTCCTATGATACAAGTCTTCTTCATGGTCATCTTCTGTGTCATTTTTGCCTATAATTTAGATCTTTCTTGTTTTCTCACTACAGAAATGAGTTATTATTGTTATTTATGCAGTCTATATCAACTTAGATTTGCCTACATGTTTATCAGTTCTTTGCTCATCATTGCCCCTTGACTCTTACTCTCTTCCTTGTGGGTTCAAGCTCTTTCTTAGTGAAAACTGTACTTTATAATTTTTCTAGTAAGTCCCATGAGTGGCACTCTCTCTTTGTTTCCTTAAAATGTCATTTTGAATTTATTCTTGAAAGACAGATATTTAATTTTACGCTTCTATGTTGACAGTTTTTTCTCATTTTAGTACTTTGAAGTTGTAACTCTACTATTCTCCAGCCTCTGCGGTTGAGGTCGAAGGCCAATTTTTAGTCTAATTGTTGGGCCTTTGTAATTAATTAACATTTTTCTGATATAAAAATTTCTCTTTGTCTTTGATGTTATTCACTTAATTATAATAGGTAGGCATGAATTATCATTTATTATTATTGCTATTATTTCTGGAAATTGTGCATTTTAGGTTTGGAGGTATATGACTTTTATCATTTCTGGAAAACTCTGAGTTATCCTCTTTACTTCCTCTGGAAATCTTATTAACAGATATTGAAAGGGCTCTTTCATATCCCTATTTCTTTGTCTCTCTGTGCTAAATTATGGTATCTCTCCCACCACAGACACACATTTCCCTTCCAGTTCACTTTTTCTCTCATACTCTGGGGACACTTGATCTGCTGTTTAGGTCATTTATTAAGTTTTAAACTACAATGACTATGCTTTTCTATTTTTCAAATTTGTATTTGGTCCCTTTTCAAAACTGCACCTATTTATTTGTTTTTAATCAGTTTTGTATCATTTGTTTTCTATATTTTATCACATGAATTTTAAATACATTTATTCTGTAGTCTCTTTAATAGTACTGTTCCATGTTCCCAAGTTTTGCAGGAGTCAGTTAATTTTCTTTTTTGTCTAAATCTTATTCATGGTAAATTGTTTCATCTTGTGTGTTGTAATTTTTTTGATATTACCTTATCTTATATAAAGCATGTTGCTATTATGGGAATTCCATACATCTCAGCTTTTAAAATCTCTCTCCAGAGAGCTCTGCATTTGCTTCCAACAGACATCAGAGATGTGTCTATGACCAGAGACTAATTTCCATGTTTATTTCTCAGCATGGGCTTTCTTGAAGTACCTGAATAGTGTAAAATTGGGCTCCAATTAATTGGAGAAACAGGTTGAAGATTTTGAATTCTCAGAGGAGATGCTTTGTACCACCCAGAGTCAAAACAAAGGCTCGCTCAATTATAGCCGTTCACAATCCACCTTTCCATGGAAGGCAGAAGTCAAGCTGGGTGGCAATACTGTATCCTGTACACCATCTCCATCACATCTGGCCTGCCATATCATTAGCTGACATGACCACTGCTCTGTCTCTCAGCCACTCCTGTGCTCCTGGTACGTGGGGTTTCCCTTTCTTGCATGCTTGATAGGTTCAGCCATTTTAGTTGTATGTTTGTTTAATTCTGAATATCAAGATCGCAAATTTGCAAAGCTAATATAGTCAATCATTTTATGACATAGAATTCTGAGACCTTACAAATTAAATAAGGACACAGGAAAAGGGCATTAATGAATACGAATGACTAATAAAAATAGAAAATTCTCATTATTAACCAAATAAAGACAAAATAAAATGTTATTTGTTCATTCATCAAAAATAGAAAACACTAAAAAGGATAGTAAAGTGTAAAAAACATGGGCACCTTATATAGTGCACAATTTCTGAAGAAATTTGGGACATCTCTCTCTCTAAAATAAAAACATAATTAACTTTTTCAGTATTTCTTCTAAGGAAAGCAATCAGACTTATCTATAAAATTTTCACTGAGGGGTGCCTGGGTGGCTCAGTCGGTTAAGCTTCTGCCTTCCTCTTGGGTCATGATCCCGGGGTCCTGGGATGGAGCTCTGCATAGGACTTCCTGCTCAGCAGGGAGTCTGCTTCTCCCTCTGCCCCTCCCCCTACTCATGCTTTCTCTCTCTCTCAAATAAATAAATAAAATCTTTTAAAAAATAAGTTTTTTTCATTGAAATATTATTTATGTTCATATTTAAAAATCCTTAAATAATTAATCGTGAAGAACTGGCCTGATAGATAAATCATCACATATGTAAGTGATGGAGGAATGAGCACTTATTGAAAATTAAATTACAGCATAATAAATATTGACGTGAAAAAATATTTATGGTAGAGTGTTAAGTGAAAAATAATATCAAGCACTAAGAAGTACGTACCCAAATATGTAAAACAGTTACAGATTATAACTTTATGTGAAAAAGATAAAGTTTATGCACAAAAATACTAAATATGTGAATTTCCTAATTAGATATGTACATTTATAATCAGAAAACAAAATGATGGATGCTATTTTAAAAATCACATATCCAGTCAGTCCAGTAAACTAGTAGCTTGAAGCTACACAAACTTCTTAACAGTCTTTGGTACTGTTCTCTATTTCAGTGACCCTGTCCTCACCACACCAACTGTGAGTTATCAGAAGCAATCAATGTTTTATTTATTTTTTATGGTCTTAATCAAAGTTCATAATAAATGCCAATAAAAGTAGAAGTAACTTAGTCAATAAACCAAATAAAATTAATGAGTAAACAAACTTTTTAAATGATGAGGTTATAAAGGCAACTTTCTAGAGGACTAGATAATTTTAAAAACAGAGTGTAATGAATCACTGTTTTAAAATGCATTACTATAGTGACATTCTAAAAAGTGGACCAAATATTTCAGAAATTGATCTTTTTAAATGAATAATATTTTGAAATGCAATAATTACAAGTATTCATAAGGTTTAGATTGTACAGGTTATTAATAAAATCAAATAAAAATAGGGATCAATAGAACTTATAATTTTATTTTATTTAAAAAATAAAATTTTTGTCTTTTAAGAAGAATTTCAATTTATCAGTAATATCTTCATAAACCATCCCCCTATAATCCATTTCAACCAAAGAATTTAACTGCATTGCTTCTGCTAATGGCTCTTCAGTTTATGCTTTTTGAAACAACTCATAGGAGAGGAAAGAATGGGAACATTTTCAATGCATTCAATACTACACTTCCTTTCCCAGACTTACTGAGCTCCACCATAAGCGGGTATCAAGAGGGGCTCTAAATGATCTCTGCTAAAGTGCTGGCTCCATATATAAATACAGTCATAAAAACAACCCGGAAAAAAAAAAAAAACTCTAAAACAGGACAGAAAAATCCTCAAGAAGCAAACTATATATGTGACAGGGAAAGCTTAGATACATGTCAAGGAAGTGCCTTCTGCTCTGCTATTTTAGAATATCATCCTACTCTAGAAGTCAGGCAAGTTACGTTGATTAATGCTTGGTACAACATTGCCTTCATATTTTAAAAATCAAATCAATATTCAACAATATAACGCTTAGATCATTGAAAAGGGTAAGTTTTAGGATTGAAAAGGTATGAGCGACCTTGAAGAAAATGCCAAACTTTACTAGGATTTTATGTTGTTATCCCAAAGCTCTTTTTAGTATACTAGAGAACAAATGCATACTTCAGCCCAAAATGTTACAATAATATAAAGATAATTATACTATCAGAATCTGGTGTGAAATTCTGTTGCTTGAATGGTGTGTATTTTTAATCAATCCAAAATCTCTGATTTGGGGATTTAATGCCAGTGATGGCTGTTAATTTCTTCAGAATAGTACTCATCATAAAAGTCACATTTCCATATGAGTTTTTCTTCCCTTCATAAAATCTTATCCCAAGACAGCTAAAATCCTTCTGAGAGCACAAACGGTCAAACCTGGGCTCATAATGCAGAGATAAAACACTCTTTTACGGCAGCATTCATTAAGGTACTAGACAGAGTACAAAAAGCAGCAACAGGGAGCTTTCCCCTAAAAGCTTTTAATACAACTCTTTCCAAGACCCATTAAATCGGCCAGGCACTAACGCCTCTGGCCACCCCCATCTATTGATCCCCATTACTATGGAGCCCCCTACTACAATCCAAGGTAATTTATCTCTGATGAATAGTCTACCAAAAAGTCACTAGTATAAAAGCAGCAAGTCAGAATTCAAACTCTAAGTGAGGCACTTGTCCAGTGTTGTCTATATGTTCCCAAAAAGCCCTTGCTATTATAAATGTTTTGTAAATTTCTTACCCTTGGTTTCCATTTGACCTACCCACACAGGTCCTACTATAGATAACATTTATTGAACACATACTATGTGGCTGCACTGGGGAGACATGTTTTACATATTATTTTTATTAAATCCTACAAGAATATGACAGGCCATTTATCTCCATTTTTGCAGAGGAAAGAAATGAGATTGAGGGAGATTAAGAAAATTTATGAGATCTCAAAGCCAATATGTGATGGAATCACTGTTTGTAAAAGCCTTATAGTGACTCTTTCTATCCACTTGCCTTATATTTTTATTTGGGGCTATGCTATGTACCAGGACCTGTGGTAGACAGACCTTAGCAGTGATGAACAACACGGACATGATCCCTGCGTTCATGGTGCTTCCTGGCCCATGAAAACAAATATGGTACACAAGTAAATTCATATGAATTACAAAGTGTAATAATTACTATGAAGAACAAATTAACTCAAATATATTATTCTTTTTGCAACATTAATAACTGCAAATCCCTTTTTTCATATTTATTTGATGCATTACAGTTTTAATAAGGTACATACATAAAAGATATTTGTCAGTTTCTTTCTAATCAACAGGATGACTCATAGTATATTTAATTCAGATAAGAAGAAGTTCTTTTGAATAAATTATCCTTTATCTGTAGCATAAGCATATATTCTGGACTATACCATTCCAATTATGCTTCTGGTTCCAATGTCCTTCCCAGTTTATCAGTTTGTGTTCTCCAAAGTATCACAGTTTGGGCAATAAATTTATAGGATCATTCTACTTATACAGTATCTAGAACAGTTTTAAATGTACTTTGGAGAGAACAGTGGTGAGCTGAAACTAAGGATTATGTCTTACAAACAATCTACTAGAATCCTTCTATATGTGACTGTATTTAGTTTTCTTCAGAACACCTCACTGAAGTGATAGTTATTACACTTGCTTTACTGGTGAGGAAACTGAAAGGGCAAGGGACATGCTCAAGGTCACAAAAGCTCAAGCCCCTGTCTTTCAGTCTTTGACCATCACACTGATCATCACACACACACACACACACACACACACACACACACACACACACTACATAGAAATAGTCAAGTGATTTCTCTTCGTTCTCAAGCAGGACATGGAAATAGAAAATGGCCTGTTTTTTACCTTGTGATTGATGGCCTTGACTGGGTGAAGAGGAACGCAAATGTCTTAAAGACCCCAAATACAATCTACAAGTTTATACTTCCTAAATGTCTCTCAAATAGCCCCCCTTCTCCACCTTACCCACTTATTCTCCAAATATTGAGTGAGTCCCTCCATGGTGCCAGACACTGTGATAGGTACTAGGATACAACTATAGACAAAATGAATGTAGTTTGTCCCTGCCTATATGAAGTTTACAGTCTAGCCAAAAAAGCAAACAAAACAAGTCAATGAAAATAAATAAAATAAATTACTCCGAATGCTAGGAAATTTAAGAATAACAATTTAATAACTTTCTCATGGGTTATCTTATTCCAATATGCCAACGGGCCACTTCCCATGCCATCAGAAACTTCTGAACACAAAGTTAAAAATGTTTCTCCATTATTTAAATCTCTTTGAGTGCTCCTTAAAAATCATCAGCATAAGTCTATATGATGCAAGTTGCTTTACAATTTGTTTTCTGCCTACAGGCTTTTGTATCCACTTCGCTTTATAGACTAGTGACCTACGATATTTTTTCATGACTAAAAAACTGTGACCTGGAAAATAGGCTCCAAAGTATAAAGTAAGTGCTACAAAATAAAAAATCATATATGATTAATTATAGATCTAAAAACATACCATTAAATCAAATATATATATATGTTATGTTATATATAGTATATACTATTATACATTATATTACATTTAGAAATATATATTTTACTTACATAGCAAATCCTAAAAATGTTATTCTACTCTCTCATCTCTTTGCATCTTTTGCTCAAAGATCTTCTCTGATCCTTCCCAAAATCAAGGCAGAATCTGATTGGTCTGCCACTAGGCTCCTATTAAGTCTTGTTTGTTCAAACCTCTTGCCTACTGTAGCCACTTATCATTTTGTTCTAGGTATTGATATCAGCCGTTTCTAAAGTTTTTTATTATTACATATCCCTATCAGCAAAAAAAAAAGTTGTACACATATTCAATATATATGTCGATTTGTATAATTACAAATGACATACACTTAGTAGTATAGTAATATTTATGCACACTGTATACACAAAATAGAAACTAAAATCATGCAATAAAGATGAAAGTAAACATTATTATCAAGTATTTTCCTTATTTTATGTTACAAAAACCTCAATTTCAATTTCACAGAATGTCATAAAATTTAGTAATATCTTTGTTATCATAATGTGATAACATATACTTCATTTTTTAAAAAATCTTGCTTTAAATCCTTGTGCTACAGGAATTCAAAGATATAATTCTGAATTCAGTTTATTTTGATACCAGTTTTTAATGGTTGTCATAGCTGGAATAGGTAGTTCAAAATAAAAAATCCTGATACTCATTTATGTTTTGGTTTTTGTTTGTCCTTTTCTTTTTGGAGGGAGGAGCGGGGTCCAGACATGGGATCCCAGGTATTACAGGTTTAAGTTAATCATGCTTTTATATTCATGACGTGTTATCAAAGTCGATTTACTGAAAGCCTCTCTTACTTATATATCTATGCTCTTTTATCACCAAGCCCTCATCTCATTCTCCTACCAACCCTCCCAAAGTAATATGTCAATGTTTATCTTTTGGTGCATTTGTGCTCTTATAGAAGTGAATTATTGTTTTGTGTGCACATATTTTTAATTTATATGAATGCTTCTGGTTTATAGATCTCATTCTGTTTCTCACTTTTCCCATTAAGAATTCGATTTTTAAGATCCATTCATGTTGCCATATGTACATTTAATTTTTTCTTCTAATTGATGCATAATATCCAAAAACATTTTTATCTGTCCACTTTTCCAGTGATGGACATCATTTATCTCTAATTTCCCAATACCACACACAAGAGTGCAATGAACACTGTAGAATATGTCTTGCTAAAAGCCTGTGTAAAGAATATAGGAAAATATATACCAGAAGTGAAATTGCTGGAACTGGGCAAGCATGGTAATCTTATTCTCCACTTTGACTTATTCTCCACAAAGACTTTTTTTTTTAAATTCATCAAGGAATTCTCTTTCATCCTTGATGTGAACTAATTTTTCTTGTAAACCAACAAAAATGCATTGTATTTTAAAGAATTTTTAATGGGATCAGAACTCATAGAAAAGTCTTCATCTGAGATATTTGTTATCATTCTACTACAAAATTTTCTAAGTATGACAAAAAAAGAGGTTCTACAGAAGCCAGCTTTTTTTTTTCAAAATCTCATAATGACAGAAATAGTTCTAAATATCTATTTCAAAATGTTCTCTCCATTGCTTAAATTTCCAATGAAAAACAATTACTTTCCTGCTTATTATTAAAAAGCCAGCCTTACATAAGGGAAAATTCTGTGCATATGTGTGTTTAATGTCTGCTAGGTAGCATACAAGCATGGCGACCAGTCATTTTGAAAGATTCAGCAAATTCAGAATATATTTCCTTTTGCAGAAGAAAATTATATAACTTTTCTTTAAGTCTGATGGTTCTATTGATTTATTTTTATTTTGAGTTTATTTTTATTACGGAATAATATACATACAGTAGAGAGTATAGAGGGCATATAAAGTGTATTTAACTATACTGCAATATGAGTTTTCTATGCAAACAGCCAGGTAACCATAATCAGATCAAGATACAGAACATTTCTAGCATCCTCTAAGGTTCCATTTAATGAAACTTAAAAACAGGCGAAACTAACTATTGGTAACAAAAGTCAGTAGCCTTTTCAAATATTTTGTCACAAGATATTCAATTAATATACATATGATACAAAAGAGATTATAACCCACAAATCCACTAAACCTGGCACAATTAAACTCCAAATGATGGAAAGAAACTGAATATGAATAAACAAGTGAGAATGCAACCCTCAGCTCTTCCGTATCATAGAAGTCCCACTCTTCCTTAAGGAAACTTGTACCTTAGTGACACGTGACCATCTCCCCCCCAAAACAAGTTATGGCATTAATGACAATCCATATGTTGACTATCAGGAAATTAATATTTATCTGAATTTTTAATAAAGCTAAAAGTAGAAATTTTTTTTTCAGTTGATAGTTTAGTACAACCTGTGAATATGCACACCTCTTTGGAGACTCCTAGTGTGTCTGCTTATTCCCTCAGTCTGTGGAGCCCTTTGAGAGCTAAACTATATGGTTCGTTGTCATACCTCCAGTCCTTAAGTACCTCGCATGTTACCTGGTTGGAACCCAGGAGGTCATCACTGTTTATAAACTGACTAATTGAATAAATGAAGGAGTCAGTAAGTCAGTCAGTCAGTCAACAAACAAGTGCACAGTGCCCAGAACTCACAACACGTTGGCAGTGGTAAGAACCACATAACCAAAGAAATATAGTATAGTTACCAACATTTTCCTGACATTTCACAATTTAACAAAATCCTACTATCACTTGAGCTATAAAGAAGTAGGTCTTGAACACTGACATTTTCCTTCAGTAATCATCATTTGGATTTTTTTTTTAATAACTTTCAAAAAAATCTTATTTTATACAAGGCTTTTTCAGAACAGTGATTCCCAGGAAAGTGGCATTCAACATTAGGGTCAGGGATTAAGTTCTGCTCACTAGCTCTAACCACACACAAATACTCAGTAATACTCTGGGTTAATTGACGAATTGCAGAATGTCCCTGAACATGGCACAGGTGCCTTTTTTGCATGATGATTCCCTTATGGGGTCCACTAACATAAGCCAAGAGAAAGTAATCAAAACTATTTGCATCTCAAAAGGAAAAATAGGAGTCACTTTTATGAGGGCATTAAACTGAATAAGGGCAGGAATGCTAAAGAAGGACAAAGATACCTATTTTAAAACACGTTTATGCAGCAAAAGGATTAGCGAGTTTTACTGTACTCAGGAGGTAAAACATTTTTTGAGGGGGTCTGGAAAATAACTGTTACCTTAAGAAAAGAACCCATCTCTTTGAATTATAGGAACTCTTAAAAAATAAATAAGGATTGCACTCTGCCAACCTAGGAGGCTGAGAAAGAAGCTAAGCTGAGGGAATGAGTGTTATGTTAGCTGACAAAGTGTGCATTTAGTGTTTACCCACTCCAGGCAAGTCCGTGAACCACACACGGCCTCTTATAATACTCCCTCACCTGCAATGATTAGGGTGGGAGTGGTGTGGGGGAGGGAAACAGGCATCTAAGAAATATACAGTGAGCCGTTGATTATGAACGTTGACCATGTGAGTCATTTCACAGATTTATTAAAAAATCAATGTAGATTCAACCTTATTGTCTTTGTACATAAATTTGACTACATGGCTGAGTCTGTGTTCTGAATATTCCACCAACTTAAAACAAAATAATAAAACTCTATCATTATATTTTCACAGGGAAAGCTGAAATATTGCTGTGCTCTCCCTGCTCAGAACTCTTCCCCCTTTATGCAGATAAGAAAGATCATATCTGACCCATGAAAAACTTCCATTTTGTGGATTGCATATTTCCTGGACTGAAGGCAGGTAATTAGGGCTGCAGGTAGTCAGAGTAAACGAAATACAGTCAAAGCCACAGAATCAGGAAGATATTCATATTTTTTTTCACTCAGAAAAAAATATATAGATGCTATAGTCCTTTACTTGTTCCGATCATTCCCATGATTCACCTACTGGCAAACAGATGGGCAGGAAGATCTAAATTTTCATCTTATTTACTAAACTTTGATGCAATAATTTAAATATTCCCTTAGGCAGTACTCAAACATTTTCGGTTAAAATGTCCAGTGTTCTAGTTTTCCAGTGCTTTCTTCTGCTCTTCTGGGATATGGGTGACGTGCACAGCACACAGTGGTGGAAGAGAAGTGATCTGGAGCTCTCTGCCTCACGGTATGTTTTGCAACCTCACTCATCTCGGCCAGAGACAGGCCAGTCTGGGCTTCCCCGTGGACCAGATGCCTGCTGTGGCAAACTAGCACCATCTCAGGACTTCTGCTGACTTCTAAAGCTACAGCCTGCTGACGTTGTGTCTGTGATCCATTTTTCTTTCCTCAGTTGGCTAGGATCCAACTGTATTCCCTCTCAATATGGTACCTTGTTCTTGAAGGCTCTGCAGACTACTTGGAACATCTGTCATGGCTTCCATCTCTCTCCTTACCGAGCCATCTCAACTCAGATCCTTGTAGCTGAACTATGTGCCATATGCCTCAGCAGAATGAAAGACCACAAGCCCTCACACTTACATTTTCCTGTAGAACCATCAGAGATTGGTTCATTCTATACAAGAACTGAAGACTAAATCTGGCCCTCCTCCTTTCTAAGCATGCTGCCTGCAAACTTTACTTTGATTGAACTATTCAAATTGGCCCTGGAAACCTGAGAGTCCATCCCTTCCCAGCATAGGTGGTAGGGACACATGTCCTCACTGCCAGCTCCCCTGGTATACACCATCACATCAGCCAGCAGAAATAGTCAAATGACATGAAGATGACCCCTTCCTTATTTCCACCTTCTCAATAGCATGCAAGTGCATCTAATTGGCAGGATCTGATTCACATCTGGAACTTTAGCAGTAAGAAACTCTGGAAATGATATATTCTAATTTTCTAGCTTCTGCAACACAGGAAGACAAACTAGAAGCAGAGAGAAACTATCATTTTCATTTCAAGTAAGCCCTTAATTATACTAATTCTTAAAACTTTACATAGATTTATGCCTAGCTAAGAAGACTGCTTACCCTGGGGAATTTTGTGGACATCCTAATGGGAACTTAAGTCTCATACTACTAATATCTCTATAAAGAAACTTCCATTTTATGGGAAAAAAGACAATGATAAATATCATTCTTTCCCTAGGAGAGGAGGCCAAAATGCTGACGAGTCTTCTCCATTCTAGCCTCTGCAAGCTTATAAGGAGGAAGAATGAACAGTCTACTAGACAAATTCTAGAACTTCAACTCCGGGTTCTCCCTTGTGCGTCTCTATCTATTTAGGGAGTAGTTTGTCCTATTATTTAAAAGCCCAATAAGAAAGCCTGGATTTGGACTTTTGCCCAGCAAGTTCTAATGTGATGAAACCTCAGGGGGATTTTAAGCCTTCTGCCATTTCAATTCACAAGAAACTGAAATGCTGCTCTATTTCCTGGATGGAATGGCTCCCAATGTTTTTCCAAAAGCTCAACTATGGGAAGTAGGCCTGCACTCTTTTTTGTGTACATACTGACCTGCAAGCGGAGATCACTTAGATTCAAAGATTTCTGGATTCAGATATAGGGCTCAATGCAATGTGCTTAAAGTTTTATCAGAAGATTTAACATAGAAATTCAGAGCACAGGGGCGCCTGGGTGGCACAGCGGTTAAGCGTCTGCCTTCGGCTCAGGGCGTGATCCCGGCGTTATGGGATCGAGCCCCACATCAGGCTCCTCTGCTATGAGCCTGCTTCTTCCTCTCCCACTCCCCGTTTATGTTCCCTCTCTTGCTGGCTGTCTCTATCTCTGTCGAATAAATAAATAAAATCTTTAAAAAAATAAAAAAAGAAAGAAATTCAGAGCACAGATTCTAGAACAAAATGGCCTGAGTTGGAATCCTGATTCCTCCACTTATTAGGTATATAATCAGGGGTGAATTTCTTAACCACTGTGTTCTGAATTTTTCCTATCTGTATAATAAGGCAAAAGATAACATACAGGACTTTTGTGAAGATACACTGGTCAGTATATGTGAAGTTCTTAGAATGGTGCCTGGCTCCATCACACTTAGTAAGATAATAAAACCCTTTCCACTACTCTTATAAATAGGGCATTCTGAAGTATCTCTTAGTATTCTAAACTTTGCATAGTGATATAAATGTTCAAGTGACAGTGTAATCTCACTCAGGAAAAGGAAGTCGTTTCAAACCACACATCACTGCCACTTGCTAATTTTTCTCTCAAACCAACATTTATTGAGCAAGATGTATCAAGCCCTGTGCAAAGAGCTTCCCCAAGGACCCTCTGAGATACTTAGCATTTCCATTTTAGAGGTGACACACAGATTTAGGTTATTTTCCTGTGAACAAGGTCTAATAAGTTAATAAGTTGATCATATAGGATCAAACCTCAATCTGTCTGAGTCCACACCCAATGCTTTTTCCACTGCTCTTTACTGCCTTTCTAAATAACAACAGATCTGTAGAGTTATTTACGGTGCGTAAGGCAATTGCACATACTTATTTCACTTAATTTAATTCTCACAACTCTATGATAGTGGCTCTTAGTTAGGATCATTCAGCTGCAGGTAACATAGAGCCTGGATGGCAGTTGTTTCATCAAATAGGGGTTTGTTCCTTTCTAGGAGTAAGTCTAGATGTAGTATTGCATCAGGGGCTCTGTGATGCCATCAAGGGCCTAGGCTCCTTCCATCTTCTCCCTCCACCATTCCAGGCATGTTGACTTTGTTCTTACACTGTCATCTTATATTTGCAAAACGTTTCTCATAGCTCCAGGCAAAACAAGGCAGGAATAGGTAGTTGGAGCAGATACTGGGGAGGGAAGGAAGCAAGCAGAATTTACTTCTTTTAGTAAAATACTCCTTTAAGAAGGAAAAAAAAAATCTTCCCCAGAGACATGCCAGTCACATGGTTACACCCAGACATAAAGGTGGAAGATGAGCAGTTAACTTTTTACAGTATCTCCAGTGGGAGGCAAGATAAAGGTGAAGGTTAGAAATAGCTCTTACAGGTGAGACAACAGCAGCATCCACTCCTACATATTATTATAAAATTTTCTCAGATAGGGTCACAGATCCAGAGAAACTGCGATTTGTCCAGTGTCCTAGAGATAATATCCAGTGTTCCAGCGGTTTTAAATAAGTTTTTTGACTCTCCTCTAAAATTTCCACTGTATCACAATAGCCACATAACTAGGTATCATTTTTCAGTTTTTCATATGGGTAGTTAAAAAGAATGGTCCTTAAACTCACTTTGCAGGATATTAATTATTTCTTAATTTATACCACTTTTTTCAAAAACAATAAGAAGGATTAAAATAAAGGTATATATCTAGTAATGCTACACAAATTGAATTTTTTTTAAAAAAGAAACAATGAAGAGGGGAAACAAAATATGCTAACCACAAGATCAATCACAGTTACTGAGATCTATTTTTAAATGTTGTGGACATCTTTAAATGTTGGCATACCTAGAAGGGAAGAAAGAATCAAAATGGGTTTCTACAGCTTCCCCTTATATTCTGGAACCTAGATGGAAACATTCCAAACCTGAAAGACAAACTCTTTTCCATAATTAAATTTACAAAAAATTTAAAATAACTTATGTGCTCTAATTTAACAGAAGGTTGGAACTATGAATTAAAGAAATGGCTAGACAGCATGTTTCTAATGACATCTTCTGTGGGTATCAATTCTCTCAACTAGGCTTTCTTTTTGTATAGACATTTAAACCTTAATTACAGAAGTAACACATGACTGGTGGGAACACACAGACACTGTGCACACGCACACACACCCAGAAACAGATAAATGAAAAGGTAAATAAACCACCTCTAACCCTACCACCTGAAGATAACTGTTTACACCTTGTTGCATATATGTAGCCAATAGTTTTTTTCATGCATAAAATGTATATTTTTCTTACCCAAAATGCTATTGTACCATATATGCTGTTTTTATGTCTGATTTTTCATTTATAAATATATCAGGAACACTATCCCTAATTAATTAAAAGCATCATACAAGATTTTTAATTAAATTCTCATATTCTACCATATGGGTATATATCAGTGTTTTAATCAATTTTCTTAATTTTAGATTTTTAGGCTTAAATTTTCCCTCTATTATAGGTAGTTAAATACTTACCATCATTGCACATACATCTTTGCACACATTTATGATAAATTACTAGAAGTGGAATTGCTATGTCAAAGTGTTAGAGCATTTTTAAACCTTTTGTCACATACTGCCAAATTGATCTCCAGAAATTTATTCTTCTACTATCTCAGCCAGGCTTTTGACAGGAGCTGGATAGCAGACAATTTGAATTATACTGTCTGATGAGTACCACCATGAAGCACTACTATGACATTTGAAACAACCTTCCCCATTCTCTGACCTCAAGTTTGGAGGTGAGATGTAAAGTCCTACCCTGGGAATCAGAAGACAGGGGTTCTGGTTGAGGTATTAGTATCTACTCTACTTATTTAATTGATGTGACTATCAAATGAGATAACAAATATGAGCATTCTTTATAAATGTTATAGAACTTTGCAAATGTAAGGAATTGTATATTCAATAAGGGCACTCTTCTAGGGATATCCCAGAAGGAAGAGACATTTATTTGACCATAATAAGAGAGGAGAAAGAGAATCTCCCTGGAGAATGCTCTTAGGGATGGAATTGTGTGTTCTTAGCTCTCTTGTGTCACCTTTGCTTTATCTTTTAGGAAATATTTAAAGAAATGTGAACACATACTCAATTGTATAGGCTTCTTGCTGGGTGTTGGTCTGTTAGTGATTTTCTCAGAGCCCAAGGGCAACTAGATATTAAAAGACAATACAAGAGAGGCAAGGAGAGCTCTTTACCCTTTTCCGATATAGAAGAGGAAACTGAGCCTGGTATTTATGAACTGCTGCAAGATTCCTGGCAATAGATACTGTGCTTTGTATTATTTTTAAATGACTTTATACATTGAGTGCATTAAAAAGTCACTGAATCTGTTTGAACAGGGCTATTATTCTCACCAATTCTACAACCATTCTTAAGTGAAACCACCATTATCATCATTGTCTTCTCTGGACGCTTAGGCTTTTTTTTTTTTTTTCTATTTGTAATATCAAATAGGATACCATGTTAGAATGATTTATCCCAATATAAATGATGGTGAATAGTCAAAATAGCGAAATACATGCCTGTGACAACGAAGTTTGATGAACCTTAAACAGGAAAGTCCCATGCCAACAATAATTCTGAATAGCCTTTAGTAAGTTGGTCAGAACATGAATATCATTTAATGTCATTTTTTGGTGTCTATCCATTTGGCAGAGAGTGTGAGAGCATATTCCATTTCTGACAAAATTTGACTCTCAGAATCAAAGAATTAATAGCCTGGAGTTCAGGGCAGGAACACTTTATGCTCTAATACTTTTCCATGGAATTTTCTCTTCCTGTTAAATCAGCTGTTCATATATATATATATATATATATATATATATATATATATATATATATTGCCTGCACTTGTCACATCACATGATTCTATGCTCAGACAACCCCTGAAATTCATAGCATTTTTCCAGTGTCACATACTGCATGTCACGCCGGCTGCAACTCGGTACTTTTTTCCTCCAATATTTTAATGCGCAAACTTGAGTAATATATTTCCCAATTTCAAACCCTTCAGCACTGACAGTCCAAAACTCCTGAGGATATAAACTAATGCAAAAGGTTCCGGCAGTGCTGAGCATCTTCAGCTCTGGTCTATCAGTGTCAAGTCCTCAAGCTCTTGAGAAATAATTTTACTTATTAAAACACATTTTCCCTCAAAAATACTGTAGGAAAGACAAAGCTCTCAGTGACCTCTTAGAAAATTGTTGAATTAAGAAAAGAAGTCTACATAACTCCTCCATTTTAAAGTCTAGTGAAAGTATAATTAATGTACCAAGAAAGAACTCTGCTTTTCATTCATAGATTTGAATTATTGAACTGAACCTGTACCTTGGGACTATGTTGCAAACACATTGCTTCCCAGCATTTCCTTTCTCTCAAAAATAAAGATAGACAATGCCAACAAGTTGCATTAAAGAATGTGGCATACCTTTGCAGATTTTGAGCCAATGTCTTAGATTCCTTTAAGATTCCCAATTCCCCCAGGAATTTCATACCCCTTAAATTGAGACTGACCCATCAGTGTAGTTGTGATGAACTCTTCAACAGTGTTTAAAAACCCATTGTGCACAGCGTATTATATTAATTTGGTTTCGAAGAATCAGTGAGCACCATGGTTTGAGATTTCCATTGAGTTATTGTTAATGCATGAGAAAGAGCTATTTGCATTCACTAATTTGGGTCTATTGGTGATTTATATTATTTTGCAGAAATATTATATAACCTGATGACACCTCTCCACAAAAATATTTGTCAAAGCAAAAGCCTTTTTTTTTTAAAGGTTTTATTTATTTATTTGACAGAGATAGAGACAGCCAGTGAGAGAGGGAACACAAGCAGGGGGAGTGGGAGAGGAAGAAGCAGGCTCATAGCGGA
>NC_048219.1:67480266-67686150 GCF_002007445.2 Ailuropoda melanoleuca | reverse complement strand
TTAGGCTTTTTTTTTTTTTTCTATTTGTAATATCAAATAGGATACCATGTTAGAATGATTTATCCCAATATAAATGATGGTGAATAGTCAAAATAGCGAAATACATGCCTGTGACAACGAAGTTTGATGAACCTTAAACAGGAAAGTCCCATGCCAACAATAATTCTGAATAGCCTTTAGTAAGTTGGTCAGAACATGAATATCATTTAATGTCATTTTTTGGTGTCTATCCATTTGGCAGAGAGTGTGAGAGCATATTCCATTTCTGACAAAATTTGACTCTCAGAATCAAAGAATTAATAGCCTGGAGTTCAGGGCAGGAACACTTTATGCTCTAATACTTTTCCATGGAATTTTCTCTTCCTGTTAAATCAGCTGTTCATATATATATATATATATATATATATATATATATATATATATATATTGCCTGCACTTGTCACATCACATGATTCTATGCTCAGACAACCCCTGAAATTCATAGCATTTTTCCAGTGTCACATACTGCATGTCACGCCGGCTGCAACTCGGTACTTTTTTCCTCCAATATTTTAATGCGCAAACTTGAGTAATATATTTCCCAATTTCAAACCCTTCAGCACTGACAGTCCAAAACTCCTGAGGATATAAACTAATGCAAAAGGTTCCGGCAGTGCTGAGCATCTTCAGCTCTGGTCTATCAGTGTCAAGTCCTCAAGCTCTTGAGAAATAATTTTACTTATTAAAACACATTTTCCCTCAAAAATACTGTAGGAAAGACAAAGCTCTCAGTGACCTCTTAGAAAATTGTTGAATTAAGAAAAGAAGTCTACATAACTCCTCCATTTTAAAGTCTAGTGAAAGTATAATTAATGTACCAAGAAAGAACTCTGCTTTTCATTCATAGATTTGAATTATTGAACTGAACCTGTACCTTGGGACTATGTTGCAAACACATTGCTTCCCAGCATTTCCTTTCTCTCAAAAATAAAGATAGACAATGCCAACAAGTTGCATTAAAGAATGTGGCATACCTTTGCAGATTTTGAGCCAATGTCTTAGATTCCTTTAAGATTCCCAATTCCCCCAGGAATTTCATACCCCTTAAATTGAGACTGACCCATCAGTGTAGTTGTGATGAACTCTTCAACAGTGTTTAAAAACCCATTGTGCACAGCGTATTATATTAATTTGGTTTCGAAGAATCAGTGAGCACCATGGTTTGAGATTTCCATTGAGTTATTGTTAATGCATGAGAAAGAGCTATTTGCATTCACTAATTTGGGTCTATTGGTGATTTATATTATTTTGCAGAAATATTATATAACCTGATGACACCTCTCCACAAAAATATTTGTCAAAGCAAAAGCCTTTTTTTTTTAAAGGTTTTATTTATTTATTTGACAGAGATAGAGACAGCCAGTGAGAGAGGGAACACAAGCAGGGGGAGTGGGAGAGGAAGAAGCAGGCTCATAGCGGAGGAGACTGATATGGGGCTCGATCCCATAACGCCGGGATCACGCCCTGAGCCGAAGGCAGATGCCCAACCACTGTGCCACCCAGGCGCCCCAAAAGCCCTTTTTTAAAAATGTAAGTCATGTTACTTATTCTTGCATGTGTTTTTCCATCACAGAACATTAGCCTTCCTTTTAAGATAACAATGATTATTAAAAATTAGCACTGTGCCAAATGAAGGGTCAATAGCAGACAAAAATCATTCAATTTCCCGAAATACAGTAGCCTTGGTATTTTAAAAAGCTGCTGATTGAGAGTACTAGTAAAGATAACATTCTGACTTAAGGATCTGACGTCGTTTCCTTTTTGGAAATATTAAGTCTTTACTTGGTAATAGCCCCTGGTCATAAGCTGCTTACAGTCCAATGGGAGCCTGTGGACTAATGACTGTGGAATAGTCAAAAGGACACTAAAGAGAAAGCACTGTCTAGCAGAGTTAGTGAATTTCAACTCAGTACACCACCCCATAAGGGATGAGACATTTTTGATAAAACCGTCAAAAAGGGAGCTTATCATTTACATCATTTCACATATCTCTGCTGATGACCCTTCCTCCATTCATTCCGAAGTCCCACCTGGCCTGCCACTTGTCAAAAATTACTATACCTACCACCTATCAACATTTTGGAGGGTAGTGGAATGGTAGATAATCGATTCTAATTTATTCTAAAGAAACTGTCATAATATTCAGAGTTAATTATAAGGACTTTAATGCAATGTTGTTTATCGTAGCAAAAATAAGGACACAGCTTAAATTTGAAAAAGAGGAGCTGATTATGGAATGGTATATTCAAGAAACAAAATAATACTAACAACATAATCCTAAGTGTCACAGAAGGATGTTCAAAATACACTGTTAGGTGAAAAAATTATCAATAATATAGACATAAATGTATATATAAATTTAGAAAGGTTTACATCACATATTGAAAATTACTAAGGACCACGAAATTATAAATTATATCCTTCTGTTTGTTTAGAAGTAGGTTTAGCTATCTAAAATAAACTTGTTAATAAAAAATATTTTTTTTTTAGGATTTCATTTATTAATTTGACATAGAGAGACAGCCAGCAAGAGAGGGAACACAAGCAGGGGGAGTGGGAGAGGAAGAAGCAGGCTCCTAGCAGAGAAGCCTGATGTGGGGCTGGATCCCAGAACACTGGGATCACGCCCTGAGCCAAAGGCAGAGGCTTAACGACTGCACCACCCAGGCACCCCAAGAAAAAATAATTTTTTAAAAGAATTTACAAGCTTCCTTAAGGGCTTAACATTCATCAGCCAATAAATATCAAGGTCTTAATAGTCAGGTATAGTGTTATCTGAATGGTTGTATAGTTACTTGCATCACTTTTATTTTGACAGAAAATTATGGAAAATACAACTGCTTAAAGTGGAGAAATAAATCTCTAACAGAGAAATTCCTGATTCCTTGACCATCATTTGGGGAGAATCTTTGGAAGGAGCTTCCAGGAACTTCTCCAAAGATCTTTCTTATAGCCCAATCTGAGTCACTAGTCTTATCCAATGTTTAAGCTTCATGGAGAAGAAAATTTGAAGCAAAATTCTGGAAGTGTAATGGGAACATGAGCTGGCCAATGAATGCAGGTGGTACAGTTAGAGGCCTTTTTCAGATAAGACATATTGCAGACTCAAAATCAGATTTGGTTCTTTTAGCCATTAAAGATCATCCTGCTTTTTAGTAAGCACAAAAATCTAAATTTTTATAACTCTTTTGTCTTTTAATTTACTCACTATATAAAACTATAGAAGGATAAAGAAAGAAATTATTATTTATTACTAGTTGGCATTAGCTCTATAGTTAAGGAAAGAATTGCCACAATTAGGAACACTGATAAAAGGGTGGAAGAAAACAATGAAAAAGGAGGAATACAGATTTGAGGGAACTGAATATCTCACATGGTGGGATGGTAGCTGAGCTATGTACTGTCAGATTTTAAAAGGAAGTCATGTATTCAACTCAGTCTATAGGCATTCTGCGAGGTGTGGGGTACAAAGATTTATAAGCTACAAGCCTTACCCCCACAGGAGTATCCAGTCATCACAATCTATAATTCAATTTGTAAGTTGTTCATCAAATTGCAGTAACTTATTGGAAATATTAAAAACCTGATGAATGGTCTTGTAGAAAATTAGAAAGCTGTATCATCTGAGAAAGCTTTTTATCTATCTTGCATTTAGTAAAACATGTACCTGCCTCTGTAGTTGCCATTAGGTTGAGGAATAACAGAGCAAGAAGCCCAGCGACATGGGTATGTTAAAAACCAGCACCCTCAAGTGTAGACAAGAATGGATTTTTCTATGTAGCATGTACTGTTCCAAATCAAACAGATTCTCTCCGGGTCTCTGTACTTCAGTAGATTTGGGTCATATTACACAATTTTTAGTCTTTTTTTTTTTTTTTGCTCTGTTCCAGGGACTGAGAAGAACTAATACCCTCCCTCCCTCAGGGGTAATATCTATTTACAACCGAGAAGGTAATGCCCTGAAAAGATCTGGGATCTTTGACATATTCAATGAATGTGTTGAGAGTCTTGTTTAAATCACTGTGCTACTTGTGCTATGAAAATATTTGTATTTAAATCAATATATTACTGATTCACTTTTTAAAACGTAACTCTATTCTGAGCAATAAAGATCCATGAAATCGTGACTTTGATGTACAAATTGCATTTTTCTTTTTTTTTTTTTTAAAGATTTTATTTATTTATTAGAGAGAGAGACAGCCAGTGAGAGAGGGAACACAGGGAGGGGGAGTGGGAGAGGAAGAAGCAGGCTCCCAGCGGAGGAGCCTGATGTGGGGCTCGGTCCCAGGGATCCGGGATCACTCCCTGAGCTAAAGGCAGACGCTTAACGACTGAGCCACCCAGGCGCCCCCAAAATGCATTTTTCTAATACAATTAAAATAAACATGAGTATTAAAAGAAAAAAAAATGTTCATCAGCATGTCATGTAAAAAGCTATATCACACTCCATCAAGTAGCAACACAACAGAGACACTAAGACAGAAAACCCCTGAGACACACTGCCTGTGTCCAGATTCCAGCTCCTCCATGATTCACAGCTTTGTGAATGTGGATAATTTGTCTGTGCCTCAGTTTCCTCAGCTATGCTTACTTTTTTAGTTTTTTTTGTGATTAATGATTTATTGTATTAAAAGTACTTATGACAACACAAGCCTTTTATGAATGCTAGTTGGTGTCAGCTATTATTATACCACAAATTGGGAGTGTTCCAGGGACTGAGAACAACTAATACCCTCCCTTGGGGGTAATATCTATTTACAACCGAGAAGGTAATGCCCTGGAAAGATCTGGGATCTTTGACATGTTCAATGAATGTGTCGAGAGTCCGTCGTCTGCAAGACCCCATTCCAGAAAAAAAAAAAATGTATTTCAGCACTGCTCCAGGAGGCACAAGCCTTGATAGTGAGGTCACTGAGAGCACACATACCTTTGTCTGACTGTATCTAATGAAATGAGAGATACTTCAAGGTGCCCAGGGGTTTGCTTCTTTACAAGAGGTCACTAAACAGAAAGTTTCCTACTCTCTTACTGATTTAAGAAGGAAAAACACAAAGTTCACAGCTTAACAAAATGACCTATGAGAACTCACTCATAAACTGACTTGTACAGAGGAAAACCTAAAATGCCAATCCTTTTGTTTCTATCACCTTTCTTTGTTTACTTCTCCATTCTCAGTTGCAGCTGATGGTGTAAATGCAGCATATTTCCTGCCTAAGGCCAAACTCCCAATGTGTTAGTGTTTGTAAACATCATTGATTCCCTGAGTCACTTAGACTCAAAGTATAATTTTCTGAGTTTGAACATCAGGGTCTAGACACAATAAAGTGTAATCTCAAATCTCATCTGTATTTGAAAGTAATTGTATAGACTATGCATGTGACTGTTTATTCAAGCCTTTGAAAAAGAGGCTAACTGGTTAGGTGAAGCCTTAGGTGGGAAATTTTATTTCCAGTTTATCATTACTATTTGTTAACAGCATTCCTGATTTTGGATAATCAGAGGGGAAAACACATACACACAAAACCACGAAGCCATAGTTCTCAAGCAAACTTGAGGACGGGTGGGAGCAGCTGGCCTTTCATTATATAGCTATTTCCCAACAGACTCTTCAGGCTCACAGAGGGTCTTACTGAATTTGAATGCACTGTGTACCATGTTTCTTTCTTTACTAAATCATTTTGCCTATTCTACAGTCTCTGGTAGCAATCTGCTTTTTAAAACACTACTCTAAATAGTTGAATTAAGAAGTACCCATCTTGACTATTTTGGGATATAGAAATATGAAGTTTTCCTTCTTTGTGGGAGACTATGACATAGTATAATAATATAGTATATATAAGCGTATACATAATTACACATTACATATATGTGTATCTGTACATACACATATACTATGAACACCATGCCAGGGTTTAAAAAGCCCTGGAAGAAGAGGCATGTCTGATTCCCCTATCTTATCTTGTGCCCCTCTCTTCTTTACCCCTTGCCTTCCAATCTTTAGGAATTGCTTCAAAAATCACTGATTCTCTTTCTGGCCTTTCAAGGACTTTCATATATACTGTTACATCTATCTGGAAGACAGACACCCTTACCCCATTCTCTACCTGGCTACTTCCAACTCATTTTTGTTCAGAACTTAGCTTAAATAGAAGTTCATTCATTCATAAATTCACTCATTTATTTATTTATTCCTTCAAGCAATAGGTGTTAACTAAACACATGCTAAATTCAGGCACTCTGTTAAACCTACAGCATGTGAACATAAGAGATGAGGCCTGCACTTTCATGGAGCTTATAATCCAATGAGAAAGAAAAACAATGAATAATTACATACAATCACATGTAATACAATAATGGCAACTGGTTTGAAGGTACACAACCGATTTCTATGAGAGAGAAAAATTTTAAAAAAAATCTAATTTATATGAGCCTGTGGTGATTTGGGGGAGGAAGTTTAGGAAGCCTTCTGAAAACTGGCAGTTAGGTTGAGACCTGAAAATTAAGCTGGAAAAATGACAATGGTAAGAGCTCTCCAGGTACAGGAAATAGCACAAAGACCCTGACCACCTTTAAAAGATCAGTTCCACATTTTATGTTCTCAGTGAATTCTATTCTCTTTTGTAACATTAATTACAGCAGTAATTAAACAATTATTTGTAAAATACTTGCCTCTTCCAGTAGACTACAGCATGCCCAAGATCAGCAATAGTACCTGCCTTGTTCCCTGCTCTATCCTGAGCATTGAGCACAGTGAGGGCCTGATCCATGGTGGGTGAGGAACAACCGTCTGCCAATCAATTGCTGGCTAAAGTAAACAGTGTCCATGGGCTGAGGAGGTCAGGATGGGAGATACTGCACTGTTACTTTTAATCAACATTGAAGCCCTAGTCAAATATATGTAATGAAATTGGTTCCACTTTGTCCATTAAAAAAAAAAAAAAAGACTAAAGTATGCATGCTGGGGCTGAGGGTGGGCATTGTGCCAAAGGGGAAAGGCCAGAAGTAGAAATATTGACTCATCCTAAATTCACGTATCACTCCAGGTGACAAAAACTACCATTTGTGTTGTTATTTCCATATAGCACAATATGCTTCTGGCACACAGTAGGCATGCAAATATTTGTACAAAGAATGATAATGAATGAATGAATGGAAAATACTGTTAAAGTTTCCACTTCATTTATTCAGCAATATCCACTGAAATCTACTATGTACATGGAGTTTTGCTGGGTGCTTGAAATACATAGGTAGATCACAAAGAACTCACTGTACTTGAGAAGGAAAAGCAAGATTAACAAAAGCAGTGATGTAAGTGCTAAAAAAGCTGTAACTGTAACCTACTATGTGAGTTGGGAATAGAGAGAAAAGCAGGATAGTTAGCTAAGTCCAAGATGGGTAGCTGACAGTCTTTTCAAGAAAAGGTGAGAGTTGCTATGCTGCATAGGACCAGTAAGAGTTACCCAGGTATACAAACAAGAGAAGGGCATTCATCTCAGCTATTTAGAATTTAAGCCATCAATAATAAAGACTAAATCACTTGGCTCTTCAGCCTTTCCAGCCATATGGGAATTATCTCCCCAAAATGATATGTGCTGTTGAATTTTTCAGGCAAAGTTATTTCATACTGACTTAGATTAATGAATTATCTACATTGCAACTGAAGACGAGAGGCTTAACTCATAATTAAAGGATATGAATTGAGGATATAAATGTATTCCTTAAAAAAGAAGGTAATATTTTGTTTTTGTTTACATCTTCAGTGAACTGTGCTTTCTTTTAGACCTGAATGGATTCAGGGAGGAGTTTTTTTCATGGAAGAACATTTCCAAGACAACAACAGTAGCTTGAAATTTACTCATGATGTTAAAATTGTGGCGAATGTGGCAGAAATGATTCAATGTGACTGAGACCTGTTTGTTGTGAATTGCTAATTAGTATAATTATTAACATTCAGAGAATTGCAAAGCAGGAAATTTCCAGCCTTGACTGCTTATCATTCACATGACAGAACTAAATTAAAATAAAATAACAAAGCCACAGAATAAGTAAAAAAATGTTCTATAAAATTTCTCAGGAAAAATGTATTCGAGAACTATAGAAATTATTCAGCAATGCAGATTGCCATTTTATTCCATTTCTATAAAATATTTTTTAGATATTTCAGAGATAATGTTTTGTAAAAAGGAACATCTACAGAGGCTGTATATTCAATTCCCTCCAGATCACAGTGCAAGAATATATTTTCAATATATGTCCTTTCTACCAACCCCCAAATATCCATTATTAAATATAATGTTGACTCTCCTTTATTGCTCACACAAAAGCTGAGAATTGTATTCCAACGGAATCAATACATATTCTAAGCAGAAGAAAATTTGTGGAAATACCCAGGCATGTTGGAGACTATGAAGAATTTTTACTTATGCCTATTGGAAAAGAAAGAAGAAAGGGAAAAGCACAGTCATACAAAAAAATCCTCATACAAGTACTTTGAAATTGCTTTCTATCTGAGATTCAATTCAAAATTACTAACTAAAATTAATACGTATTCTTTTTTTTTTAAGATTTTGTATTTATTTATTGACAGAGATAGAGACAGCCAGCGAGAGAGGGAACACAAGCAGGGGGAGTGGGAGAGGAAGAAGCAGGCTCATAGCAGAGGAGCCTGATGTGGGGCTTGATCCCACAACGCCGGGATCACGCCCTGAGCCGAAGGCAGACGCTTAACCACTGTGCCACCCAGGCGCCCCTAAAATTAATACGTATTCTTGAGCTGGGAGTTGAATCAAACCCAGAACAGAAGTCTGATTTGGAGTAGTTTTAATTTAAATCAAAAAGTAAATTCAAATCAGTATTTTTCTATTTTGTTGAAATTCTTTTTGAACTAAATCCAAGAAAAGAATTACTTAGGTTCAAAAAGCAGCAGTTAATGAGGTTGACACCATCCACATCATATCTGTGTGGCTATGAGAATAGATGTGAGATTTTTGAAAATTATAGCCCTCCTAGTCTAAAAGATAGTGAGACATATCAAAATGAGCTGGTAGGACTTTCTAAAATGCCTTTGACCTGGCATGTACATATATAGTATGAATTTAAATATATCAGCATTCATTTAGGGCATATTAATAAAAACACAGCTTTTAGAAAAACTGACTAAAGTTTCATCTTTTATATATATAGCTTTAAAAGCCGCATATGTAAGCATATTAATTATACATTTTAAAGTTGATAAGGTACTACTTCATTTATTTACTCGTTTATTCAACACTGAGTAGCTTTTCTATGTGCCACACTAAGCTTAGCACAAGAAATACAAAAGAATGACCTCGAATTGATCCCTGCCTTCAAGGAGTTATGGTCTAGAAAACACCCAGCATCCATTCTTACGGTAATCAAATGATTTAATGTTCTAGTTAATATGGGTCAGACAATAATAGAGTAATTTCATGAACTATTTCAATTTATTTTTTCATTCTTGGGTATCAAACTATAGACCAGCATAAAGGGCATGGAGACTGTTGAGATGATAATTACAGTTCAAAAATAGAAATTTTACACAATCATAAAGGATCAAGAAATATCTAGGTCTGAGCAAATAAATATTATTAAATAATAGTCCCAATATAATGAAATAACCATGAGAGGAAAGGTCTTTGAGGAATGTCTATAAGAATTTAGGTACAACCATGAACACAAGCGGCAATATTAGCTAGAATCAGAATAGAAACAATTCCCTTAGTTACATTTGCCTAATGGTGTTACTATTTTTCAATTCAGAAGTGCAAGTTAAAAGCAAATCATTATTCTGAACTTATTATAAATTATCATATAATAATATGTATAGTTCTCTGAAGTATGGCTTCATCCATTCTCAATTAAACATCTCTACTCTCTTTATATAATCCCAAATTTAAGAAATACTTCAGGTGCTCCTGCAAACAAATGTCTGGCTCCCATTTAGTCATTGTTTTCAAGCTCCCAGTGCCTAGAACAAGCCTTTCTTATTACAGACTGATACTATAATGGCGGTTTTTTTGTGTAGGCACAACACATTATTTCTAAATGCTTGTCTTACAACTTTGATATTATCTAGCATCTTTCTTTTTTTAAGATTTTATTTATTTATTTGACAGAGAGACAGCCAGCGAGAGAGGGAACACAGGCAGGGGGAGTGGGAGAGGAAGAAGTAGGCTCCCAGTGGAGGAGCCTGATGTGGGGCTCGATCCCAGGAGTCTGGGATCACGCCCTGAGCTGAAGGCAGACACTTAACGACTGAGCCGCCCAGGCACCCCTGATATTATCTAGCATCTTATCCAGTTTTGCTCATGGCTTTCCTTAAAAGATATCTTCTCTGGTCAGTAAACTGCATAACCCATGCATGCATGCACCCCAGACAAAAAAAGGCAAGCTGTGAACACTCCCAAAAACTGCAACAATATTCACAGATATATATTGTTTTTTTATACATCCTTACTTCAATAGCATTGGTACTCAGCTTCAACCTCTATTCATTTCACTGGTTTTCATATTCGTCTTTGCTGAATTTAATCTGAGTCTCTTGGTTGTCATCATGCAGACTAATTTAACCTTTCCTTTATTATGAATCCCATACAACATGGAGAGTGCTATCATCAACTTTTATTCCTTGCACCTAAGAAATGAGATGCTGCAGGAAAGATTGAGATCTATGAGGCTTGGATCCTCCTAGATAGTATAATTAACTGAAAAAAAAATCATTTATGCACCCTGTGGTGAATTCCTTAACATGTGATTAGGTTTTTTACTTTTTGTGTGTGTGTGTGTGGTGTTGTAAAATATCACTTTTCGGGGGGAAAAACTACCTTTTATACTCTTCACTATTTTCCATATTTTTTGTCTTTTTACCTACATTCTTCATAATTTCTTAACTATTGTCCAGTTCAGTAATGCTGTATTTGGGTATACTATGCTACTGCTGAAACTATCCACTGATTTCTTCATTTTGGTTATTGTATTTTTATTTCTGGAATTTCTACTTTGTTCTTTTTCAAGTCTGCTTTTTTAGTCTATAGTTTCCAATTCCTGCCAGAATTTTCTTTTTTTTTTCCTGCCAGAATTTTCAAACATGGATTTCTTTTCACTCTTAATCTGATGAGTTATCATTTTAATCTGTGTTTTATATTTCAATATGTCAAGTTTTTGCATATGTGTGTGTTTTTGTTTTTTGTTGGTTTTCTTTCTTTCTTTCTTTCTTTTTTGTCTATTGAGTCTTTTGATTTCTATAATGGTATCTTATTCTTTATATGCCTACTCAAATTTGACAAGTGCTAATGCCTGTGATAGGTACAATCCTAGCAAGAAAGACAGCAGATTTCTTGCTGGAAACAATGCAAACAAGAAGGCTGTGGATCAACATCTTCTAAGTAACGAAAGAAAAGCCTGTCAACTTAGCAAAAATACCTTCCAAATATTAAAGCAAAATAAAAACATTTTCAGATACCAAAGCCAAAATAATTAATCACCAGCAAACATAAAAAATGTTAAAGAAAGTCCTGCAGGCAGAAGAAAAATAATACCAGATGGAAATATGAATCTATACAAAGAAATGAAGAGCATTAGAAATGGAAATAAGTGTATAGATTTTTAAATCTTATATTTAAAAATCTCTTTAAAATATAATTGAATGTTTAAACAAAACAATAACTACAAATTGGGGGGTTCAGAATATCTGTAAAAGAAAAATCAATAACATAAACAATAAAAACTGGGAGTAGAGAACTAAATTATTGTAAAGTCTTATTTGGAATGTAGTTTTATATGATATTGTGTAAAGGTTGGTTATGTACTTAAAGGTGTATACTATATACCTTTAAAAAAACTAAAAAATATTTCTAGCAAATAAATATAATAGATCAAATGGAATCATAAAAACATTTTGAAAAGTAGTCAATCCGAAAGAAAGCAGATGAGGAGAAAAGAAGAACAGAGGACAAATATGACAAACAGAAGACAATTAGTAAGATGTCAGACTTAAACCCAACCATATTTATTAAAAATATTAGATATAAATGGTCAAAACAATCCAATTAAAATAAAAATTTGCCAGATTGGATTAAAAGAACGACTCAGTTTTATGCAGCCTACAATAATCCCACTTTAAGAGTAAGGAAACAGATTAAAAGTAAAATAATGGGAAAGATGTATTCTGGCAACCCTAATCCAAAGTAAGATGGAGTGAGTGTATGAGTATCAGAAAATAGGTTTCAAAGCAAAATATATTATTAAGGATAAAAAAAATCACTTCATAACAAAGAAGGGATCAGTTCTTCAAGAGAGCAGAGCAATTCTAAGAGTTTATACAACTAATAACAAAGCTTCATAACACCTGAAGTAAAAACTGAGGCAACTATCAAGGCAAAGTAGATAAATCCACTGAAAGTCAAGGATTTCAATATTCTTCTCTCAACATCTGATAGAAAAAAGAACAAAAATCTATAAGGATATGATTTGATAAGGATATGATTTTCATTTCATAAAAATGAAAAGGATTTGAACAAGACTATCAACTCATTTGGCCTAATTGGTGTTTATAGAACACGCTGCTAATAATGGCAGAATATGTATTTTTTTTTCAAAAACACATGAAGCATTTATCAATAAATCATTTGAGAGTTTAGTAAGTTGTGTGCAAAAATGATCAACAAATAAAAACATGTTTATATGCACCTAGCATACATTTTAAAAACGTAATTTTTAAAAAATAATATTTACAAATATAAAGAAATACATGTAAATCAATTAAAAAATTTATACAAGCTATCCAGAAAAAATATAGGAAACTTGTGAAAAATCACTACAGAAAGCCTAATGAAGAGATAACAGATACATGAATAGGATAGTACAATATTTTAAAATGTCAGGTTTTCTCAAATAATGTAATTTTAAATCAATTTTATTCACAACCCAAATAGATTTTTTTTTCAAGGAACTAGACAAACTGATACTAAAATTTATAAGAAGAGAAAAGTAAAAGGATAATGAGGAGAGTATTGATGAAGAATAGGGTGAAGATGACTTGCCTTTTCATTTATAGAAACTTATTATACAGCCATAATAGTTAAGCTGTCTAGTATTGCTAATGCAGTGGTAGAGAAGTTCACTAATGCTAGAGTTTGCAGAGTCCTGAAACAGATCCACACAATAAATAAACTTAATATATGAGCTGGTATGGCACATTACAGGGAAATAAGTAATCCTGGACAACAGGATAACCATAAGAAAGGACTGAAACAGAATTGCTACTTTGCATCATACATAAAATATCAATTCAGATTGATTAAAAACTTTAATACGAAAGACAAAATTTTTAGCAAGATGCAAAAGCACTACATGAAGACAATTTGTAAATCTGAGAAGTAAAAAATAAATTGATTAGCAAAAGCCTTCATAGACAAAGGATGTGAATAAAGTAAACTTCTTATAGTGAAATTCTAAGTTAACGCAATCACCATAAAATAAGTTAGTACTATGTCACAAAGCTCAACATTCATATAACCTACAATCCAGAAATTCCACTGCTAGGAACTTTTATACATGTGCACTTGGATACATGCCCAAAAATGTTTGTGAAACTAGAAACAAGGTAATGTTCATCCACAGAAGGCACAGAAAAGCTGTGCTATATTCCTACCTTAGAATACCATACAATCATGAAAAATCATGAACTACAGCTACACGTAATAACATGGATGAATCAAAGAAAACGCTGACCAAATCTAAGATTACATACAGTATGATATGATTTTTCAAGCTCAAAAGAAAGCAAACTAAACAATGTACTGTTCTAGGGGTGCCTGGGTGGCTCTGTCGATTAAGCATTGGACTCTGGATTTCAGCTCATGTCATGATCTCAGGGTCGTGAGATCCAGCCCCCCGTAGGGCTATGCGCTCAGCAGGGAGTATGTTTGAGACTCTCTCTCTCCCTCTGCTCTTCCCCTCGCTCACACTCTCTCTATATAATAAATTAATTAATCTTTAAAAACGTGCCATTCTAATTTTTAAGTAGCATTCACATACTTTCATGTTAATATTTGCATCATAACCTACACCTTTTTATATGCATTCTTTTGTATATTTCAAATATTAAAAAATAAAACTTACTAAAATCTACTGTCCTCATTTTAAAATGATACTCAGCTTCAAAAGAGCTGATTAAGTTTTCCCCCAGCATCATTTTCTGCAGTCAAAATGGATCAATGTCATCTAGCTTCAGTAACCCTTCCATTTTTTCTGCTCTTCATTGTATCAACCTCATCCTATAATCATTCCCCTTATAGTATAGTCCATAAAAAAATAGAAGTTGCTTTTAAGTAGGTGTTGTACATTTGGGGATTACTTTCTAAATGTTTCTTGTTATTTTACTGTTAATATATCCCCAAAACCAAGTGAGTTGTTTGAATAGGAGTACTCTTGCTGACTCATTTTAAGCACACAGTCAAAGCAATAATGCCCAGCAATTTATTTCCCAAATGTATAACTTACTTTTATCACATTATTTAGTACAGAGCATTTGTTCTATCTTTTGAGGATCAGATAGCTAATTTGTGAAAATCACCTTGAATCACATGTCTATTTCCAAAGTGACTATCAACTTTATTCAAATTAAAGTAGGTCCACCTGAATCAAACTATCTGATCAATATAGGGCAAAGAAAGTACCTGGAATTGTAGGTTCTAGTCCTGATTCTGCCACTAACAAGCAACAAATTCTTATGCAAATTAATTCATATTCCAAATCTTAGTGTTGTAATCTGTCAATAGAAATGTTGGTATACTTCTCCCTTAGGTAAACTACTTAATTCTACTTCTAAAATAATATAAATTGCTTGATAAGTTTTTCATAAAAATGAAAAGAAATCTTCTTTACAAGATACAAAGGGATAGTGTTTGATACTTACAAATTATTAGCAAAATTGATACTAAATATTTGGGATACTATCTAAAGTCTCCTTCCAAATGTATTCCCTGTACTGCCATGTAACCATTATTACGCCCCTCTCTTAATTTTGAATTAAATTTGAATCTAAAAGTCACACACACACACACACACACACACACACACAGTAAAATAAGAATACATGATAATGAAAAAGCTTCTTTTCTTTCTTTTTTTAAAATTCTGATCAAAGCCAACTTTAATTTTTTATCTTCACATTTAAGGTCATCTGATGGTCACCAGTTTCCCAATCCTAGCATTGGTTACCAGCTTACAAATCTTAAGGTAAATTCTTCTCATTTACCTAATGTTCAATTTCCATCAGTTTTAACATAGACCAGCATAAATACCATTATTGACTGCTTTGTATGAAATTCATTATCCTACAGATCCCATGTAGTCATGGGATAGAACCAGGAGCCTCCACCTTTTATGTGAACTTCAGTGGTACTGTGTAGACCAAGGCAATTTTGCTTAGGTTAAGCAGGATTTATTTTCCTTTGTAAGAGAACCCTCTTGCAACAGGTTTAATCAATTCTCTTAAAAATGGTGGCTCTTTCAGAAGCAGCAGTTACTTAAATAGAATATTGGATTCAACCTAAAAATATGGGCCCTGGTTAACATTATTCTGCATATGATCATGATAAAAGATTAGGATACTCTTCACATTTCCAAACAAAATCCAATTTAAAAAGCCTGTTCTTACCAAACCCCTAAAAACAGCCATTTGAGAGTAAACCAGCAGAGCATTATATTGCCCCAGTGACGCTGTACGTTTCATTACATGCACCAACAAATCTACATGGCTAGCTTCTGCGTTCCACTTTTATATAATTTATGTTACACCTATTATACCAAACAGCATTTTAAACACTGACATATAAACTCCCTAATAAGATAAAGCAAAGACAAAAGCATTTATCTTATTAGAAACAAGATACACCATCACTTATAGTCTTCAAACATGACTACACTTTAACTTTCATAATTTGACAAAGCATTCATGGAATGATCTGCAGACAACTCATTTTAACAAATTAAAGAACACTTTTAAGCAGACATGACTGTCCTTAAATTATTTATTAGGTAAGAATTTTTCAAACATTACTTGTACCAGCAGAAATAGTGGAGTTAGAGAGTACTGTCTTCTCTATGCTGCACAGTGAGAACCACCAATAGTGTGGTGGAACTTGTGATCTTTTCTAAGGCCACAGATCATATGGTCTGCAGATGTCAGCCCTCACATCTCCCTATGCTTGTGGACTGGTTTGGTGATCCACTGGGTGTCAAGATTTCTTCTGAAAGTTTTATGGAATGGATCAAAGAGGATAACCTCAAAGAATCTGTACATAGAATGTTCACCAACCCAGCAAGAATTCAAGACTCTCAGAGTCCCACAGCATCTCGTTTACTCTTCTGCAACAGACTGAAGACTTTGGGCAAGCAACAGACTGAAGGCTTTGGGCAAGCTTTAGCTAGTTAACACCATGATGGACAGGCTTGCCATAGGTAGCATCTAGGAACTGGACTTTTGTGGCCACAATACTGCACACAAATCCAAAATATGACATAACCTTGCCTGGTTTTGTTTCTCAGTCTGCAGGCTGTATTAGGCTTGGATGGGCCAAGGGCTCTGTGAAGCAGAGAGAGCTGGTGGTACTGACCGCAGCACATCCTTTGAGCTGATGGCTGCCACCAGACAGAAAGGAAAGGGCTAAAAGCTAGTTTTCTTTTCAAAAGAAAGCACATAATCAACAGGATGTGTGGGCAAATGAGAGAACTGATAGAGAACAATTATATGAAACATAGGAGATGTCCTTTGAGGATCTCAAACGCTGGCCTTCTTATCGTTGGTTAAGATGAGGTAGAGAGAGGGAAATAGGAATCTCAGTTAAGTTTTATGATCTGGAGCAGGAAAAAACGTGCTTTTCTTCCTATGGAATAGCCAGAGGGACACAGCAATTATTCGAGCAAAGCCTTGCCTCTCCTGTGATGCCAGAGCAACAGACCAGTAAAGGCTGGAGAAGAGGTGTTGGCTAATGGACCTGAGTCTCACCCCAGTCTCTTTCAGGGAAAATGGGAAGTAGGGAAATATGATAATGCTGAGGGGGGACTGGCAGACATGCAAAGGGCTAGGTAGGGAGAAGGAGTCAGAGTACTTATATCTGACAGTTCAAGGCTATGGCAGGACTGTGAACAACAGCGTAAGATGATAAGGGCCAGCTGAAGAAAAGTATACCGCAATCAATTACAGAAAACACCAGAGGGTGGCAGTGAGCCAGACATATCTTCCTTCATCATACCATGTACATATACATAGATATCGCTCTGGGGGACATGAGGTATAAAGAATTTGACTTCACTGAGTCATCATTTCCTTAAAAAGAATAAGTTTTAAACTAACAGAGGCTGGATTATATTTATCATTAAGACTACGATTCCTTGTAGAAAGTGGAAACAGGAAGAGACTTGCTAAGTAAATTTCTACTTATCAATGGAGAATAAAGCATTTTTAAAAGATATGTTTACAGGAATTATTATTATTATTTATTATTATTATTTTCATTACTTTTGCCATCAGATCACTTTTAATTCTCATGTGTCTTGAAAAGTTTTAACTAAAAACTCAGCTATTTACTTTTATTTAGGATATGGAAATCTGCAAACAATGTCATTCTCAGAATAACAACAATAAAACAGCCAGAAAGCTACAATATCATACTGTTTTTGAGTCTACCAGAGAGTTGAGGTTTTATAGTGAATGCATTAAACTTAGAATCCCACTGTAAGAAGTTCAATTTATTCACATTTAGAAAACCTGAATTCCAAAGAGAGATCAGACTCTTCAAAGGCAGACAAGGAAAGAGAACTGCCTTACCAATGGCAGAGAATAGGAGGAGGCAACTACCATACAAATAGATACATATAAATTACCTAAACATTAACAAATTGATAAAAGCCAAGTTTGGGTTAACATCTTATTTGGAACAACCAGAACCCAGAATAAAAATGCTCTCATTCTGGAGTAAATTCAAACAACAATCTTGGTCCTAAGCTTCTATGATGATACAAGCAAAAGTCTTCTAATTCTAAGAGAGTGTGAAACTTCTGCGAACCAAGACCAATCACAGACACGAGGCAGGGTTTGGCTACTAAGGAGGGGGTTAAGGGTCAGGAATGCTAAGAGAATGTCACTCATAATGTCCAAGTATAAAGTGCTTATCTAAGCCTGGAGGGTGGACTAGGGCACTTACTAACAAGCAACAGCAATCTACTGGTAGGGGAAAAGCAAGAGTATATATATGTATATATATGTGTGTGTATATGCATATATATATATGCATCCAATAAATATTTGCAAGCTGCAGGTAGAGCACAAACACTGAGAAATACCACCACCCTTACAGTACTCTATGTACTGTACAAGGCAGGAAGTAGCAGCCTGCTGCTAAACAATCTGGAGATTGTGATGAACTGAATGTAATGATAGCACAAACAACTCAAACCCAGTCTAACTCCTGACTAGATTGATTCGACCCTTCCAACCCCCAAACTAAAGGCCTCACAAAAAAGGTATAACCTTTGCTATTGCCTAGGATAAATACTATTTCCCTCTGCGTCTCCTGTTATACACATGACTTCTGGAATTCAATAAAAACTGTGAGGCATAGAAAAACAAAATCATTGTTAAGAAATAAGGCAGTTAAGAGAACCAGACTCAGATGTCAAAACTGTGAAACAAAGACTCTAAAATAACAATGGTTATAAATTGAAGGATATAATGAAAAGGACACCACAAATGACTAATGGAAGAATTCCAGCATAGAAATAGAAAATATGTGAAAAATCAAATGAAAATGCTATAAATAAAGGACATAATATCAGAGATGAAGTATTCCTTGGATGGGCTCATCAGCAGATCTGACAAAGATGAGGAATGAATCTGTAAACTTAAAGTTCAACAAAAATTATCAAAATGTAGATAGGAAAGGGTGAAGAGATATAGAGAGATGCAGAGAATTAGGAGAGGGAAGAGAATGAGAACACATATATAATAGCATCAAAATATTAAATACCTAGGGATTTAATGAGATAATCTAAGGATACATCTGATAAATGAGGTGTAACTTAGGTATACTGAAAACTACAAAATATTGATGAAGAAAATTAAAGACCTAAATAAATGTAGAGATATACCTTTTTCTTGAACAAAAAACTCAGACAGAAAGCGGAAAAAAAGGTTGGGTCTAGGTGAGGGGTAGAATTCAACAACTGTGAGGAAATACTGAATATTCTAACATAAGTGAAATTGGGAGTCCTAGAGGAAAAGAGATTGGCCACATATTTCTCCAAAATGCTTAAAGACATCAACCCCTGGATGCAAGATCCCAGGAAAACACAAGGGATCTATATCTCTAGTATGCAAGTTAGAGGCAATTGGAGTGACATCTTTAAAGTACTGAAAGAAAAAAAAAGTCAACTCTTAATTTGCATCCAGGAAAAATATTTTACAAAAATTAAAGCAAAATGGGCACTCTTTCCTAGTCAAACAAAACTTGAGAAAATTCATTTCCAGCAAAACTGCACTGCAAGAAATGCTAAAGGAAAGTCTTTAGGATAAGTATTTAGAATAAGTCCTTAGAATAAGTATTACACCACGTTGGAAATGGATCTACACAAAGAAATGAAGGTACTTGCAATTGTATGAATAAAGATAAATGTAAAAGGTATTTTTCTTATTTTTAATCACTTTAAAGGTATTTGACTGGGACACCTGGGTGGCTCAGTCAGTTAAGCATCTGCCTTCAGCTCAGGTCATAATCCCAGGGTCCTGAGATCAAGCCTGACAGTGGGTTCCCTTCTCAGCAGGGAGCCTGCTTCTCCCTCTCCCGCTCCCCCTGCTTCTGCTCTCTCTCTCTGTCAAATAAATAAAACCTTTAAAAAAAAAGGTATTTGACTGCTTAAAGCAAAAAATGTAACAATGTATTAAAGGGCTTAAACCACACATAATATTAACATATGTCACAACAATATGACAAAGAATGGGAAAAACATTCGAAGTATACTGTTGTACAGATCTGATGCTATTTATGAAATAATATATTATTACTTGAAATTTATCTCTGCTAAGATAAAAATGTATAAACCCTTGGGACAAACACTAAAAAAGAAAAAAAACAGTATAACTTATTAGCTATTAGTAGTGATAAATGGAATCTTTTAAAAAGATAATCAATATAAAAGAAGACGGGGGACATAGAAAACAACTAGCAAGACAGGAAGTTTATTAAATTATATAAATAAATATGCAAAATGTAAATTGATCAATCAGTTGTTGAACCGTCTAACTAAAAGGCAAAGATTTTTAAAATTAGGTAGTAAAGAAAAAACTAACTAGAGGTTGTGCTTAAGAAATTCACTGTAAGTATAAAGGTGAAGATAAGTTAAAAGTAAAAGGATTAGGGGCGCCTGGGTGGCACAGCAGTTAAGCGTCTGCCTTCGGCTCAGGGCGTGATCCCGGCGTTGTGGGATCGAGCCCTACATCAGGCTCCTCTGCTATGAGCCTGCTTCTTCCTCTCCCACTCCCCCTGCTTGTGTTCCCTCTCTCGCTGGCTGTCTCTATCTCTGTCAAATAAATAAATAAAATCTTTAAAAAAAAAAGTAAAAGGATTAAAAAATACTGCAAACACTAATTTTTAAAAAAGCTAGGCTGGTTATATTAATATCAGACAAAATAAACTTCAGAACAGGTTCTGAATTACTAAAGATAAAGGGGGACATTGCAGAATGATAAACGGATAAATTCATAAAGAAGGCAAACCATTCCTAAACATCACTAGATAAAAGTAAATATATTAGAGAAATTAAGAACAAATATAATGTATATTATTATAATATTTATATAGCTTATACTATGTAATAAATAAGCATATGTTATATACTTTTATAATGTACTACATAAAATATTTTATGTACAATGTTTGTATATAAATTAATACCATAAACATAATAGCATCAAAAATATTAAATACTTAGGTGCTTAACGGGATAGTCTGAGGATAAATCTGACAGAAGAGGTATGATTTATATACTTAAAATCACAGTATATTGACTAGGGAAATCAAAGGCCTAAATAAATGCAGAGGTATACCACACTCATGTATCTGAAAATTCAGTATTCTTAAGATCTCATTTTCCCATGATTTTGTCTGTAGATTCAATGCAATTCCAATCAAAGTCCCAAACAAGCTTTCTTGGGGGGTGGATAGGGTAGAACTCAATAAGCTGATTCTAAAACAGATGGAAAAATGAAAGACCTAGAATAAGAGAAGCAACCTGAAGAAGAAAAAAAAAGATGAATTTCTATATTTCTGGATTTCTAGATTTACTATAAAACTATAAAGTACTGGTATACAGAACAATGCAAAAGAATGGAGAGTACAGAAATAAATCCATGCATATACATCACTGATTTTTGAACAAAGTTGCCAAAGTAATTTAAAGGGTAAAGAATAGTATTTTCAAAGATGGTGCTGAAACACCTGGACATACATTTAAAAAATAAAAGAACCTAGACTTTCATAGGTTCATTTAAGTGAATTTAAGTTTTATATAAATACTATAAATTTACAAATTAACTTAAAATGGATCATAGATCTTGATGTAAAATCCAAAACTTTTCAAAGGAAACACAGGAGAAAATCTCTGTGATTTTGGATTAGACAAAGATTTTTTAGATAAGATAGAAAAATCACAATCCATAAAAATTTTCTAAATTGGACATCTTTAAAATTAAAATTTCTGTCCTTCAAAAGATACTATTAAGAAAACAAAAAGAGAAACCACAGACTGAAGGAAATATTTGCAAAACACATATTTAAAAAATAACTTGTTTCCACAATACACGAAGAACTCTCATAACCTAGTAATAAAAAAACAACCCTATTTTTAAAAATTGGTAAAAGATTTGGACAGTTAATTAAAGAGATTCTGATGGTATATAACAACATGAAAGATGCTCAACATCATTAGTCACATGGAAATGCGAATTAAATCCATATTGAGGTATCAGAATATATTTATTAGTTAAAATAAAAAGTTGATAACCCCAAGTACTGCTATGGACGCAGAACAACTGGAACTCTCATACATTGCTCATGGGAATGAAAATTAATACAGCCATTTTGGAAAACAGTTTAGTGGTTTCTTATAAATTTAAACATACAGTGACCAAATGGCTCAGTAATTCTACTCCTAAATATTTATCCAAAAGAAAAGACAACTTATAAACATACAAAAACCTATATGGACATGTTTATAGAAGCATAAAGTCATAAACTCTACATAGCAGAGACAATCAGAAATAAACCCAACTTACTGTTAACACTTACTCAATGCCATGTAACGTCTATTTTTCTAGCTCAAAATAAAGTTATTAAGAATACTGGTCTGGGGCGCCTGGGTGGCACAGCGGTTAAGCATCTGCCTTCGGCTCAGGGCGTGATCCCGGCGTTATGGGATCGAGCCCCACATCAGGCTCTTCTGCTATGAGCCTGCTTCTTCCTCTCCCACTCCCCCTGCTTGTGTTCCCTCTCTCGCTGGCTGTCNAAAAAAAAAAAAAAAAATTTAAAAAAAAAAAAAAAAAAAAAAAAAAAAAAAGAATACTGGTCTGAGGTTATTTCTTATGGAAAAAGACTGATTTCCCAATACAACACCTGCATCAGTTTTCATAAGTTTTTCCATAAAACTTTTAGTTGGATGAAAAGTCTTTCATAATTCATACATACTATACCTACTGCAATCCATTAATAAATAAAAGACTTAAAGAACTTACTATTTTTAAGAAGCTATAGATGGTATCGGCATTAGGAACATGCTGAT
Organism: Ailuropoda melanoleuca; assembly: GCF_002007445.2. NCBI lineage: Eukaryota > Metazoa > Chordata > Mammalia > Carnivora > Ursidae > Ailuropoda > Ailuropoda melanoleuca. The sequence goes on along the minus strand of NC_048219.1, from coordinate 67,663,254 downwards.
CACGAAAGAAACTGGGTCAAAAAAGGAAACGAAAATCTAATTTAAATTATTAGAAAGTAAGTAGAAGATACAAATGATTAAAAAAAATGAACACTTCTTAAAAGTGATAATCACAACCAATTTAATGTCTACTATATAACAATTTTTCAATAAATACTCATGAATGAATGCAATCTAGAAGAATAGCATAGTGGGAAATTTTTTTCAAATATAATATTAGTAGGTGCATGAAAAACATCATGATAAACCCTTGGGTTGAATATATTTTAAAATTCTACTTGAGGAGAAATCCTAATTCTCTGATGTTCCATTTACCATGTTCCAGTCTCTGATGGGTTTGATACAAAGAAGTTGCCCTTAATTACACTGTGGACAAGGTGAGTGTTTGCTTTTACTTATTTGGTGACCATGAAAGAAGAAAACTAAAGAATTCTTTACCTAACTGCCCTTTTCCTGAGATCTAAATTCAAGCTATCCCTGAATATCAACTTCCTGCTTCTTCCTCTTTGGTTTCCAATATAGATGCCTTAGAGTTCTAGAAGTGTGCTGTTCAATATGGTAGCCAATAACCATATGTGGCTATTTAAATCTAAAGTTAAAAAAAATGAAAAATTTACTTTTTCAGTTGCACTAGCCCATATTAGTGCTCAAAAGCCACAAGTAGTTGTGCTTACTCTATTGGACAGTGCAGATTGTAGACTATTTCCATCATCACAGACAGTTCTATTGGTCAGCACTGATCTAGAATCAGTAAGTTTCCATCAAAAGTATCTACTTAAGGGGCACCTGGGTGGCTCACTTGGTTAAGCGCCCGACTCTTGATCTCAGCTCAAGCCCCACTCAAGCCTCAAGTACCTACTTAAAATAATGATACTCTTCCTCAGCTGTTACCCCCTCCCTATTCCTACCTCTACAATGTCTTTATTTTCACATGAAATTGTTCATCGTGATATTTGGCCTGAGGAAGTCAAGTGTCTGTGTGAGATGTCTCTATTCCTTCAAGGTTTCTCCATAATAGATTTAGTTAACATCGAAACAATTGCCTTTCTAAAATGGATCATTTTTCAATCCTATGGCACTGCTACTTTCCGGAACCCTACTCTGAAAAAAAAAAAAGTGTATTAAATGTGATGGGAGATTAAACCATCATGAAATGCAACTAAGAAAATTAATTCCAATTGTCCTGCATAAAAGTATCATCAAATGGACTGAATACTGGATGAAAGTCTTTGAGTAGAGAAACGATAAATAATTCTGTTTTCAGCTCAGGTTTGGTGTTTCATAGGCTGCCAAAAAGTTCTTTTTTCAGCTTGGTTTTATTTAACAACTTTATTAATGATTTGAAAAGAGGATTAAACAAGCTCCTAATGAAACTCATTGATGAGGCTGACTGGAAAGTGTTACAAATGCAACTGATGACAAATAAATTACCTAATGAAATGCAGGGGGCAATGACTAATGACAAAAGCACCCTAAATGATATTCCACTTGGTAAAAATTACCGCTTAGTACTAAGGATGCCTAATTCAAAAGAGAGTGCCAATGCAGACATAAGGAAATAGTTTTTGGCCTTTGCAATATTAAACTCTGCAATATACATACAAAGGAACAGTGGGTTCTATTCTCTCTGATTGAAGCTCTATTGACCGATATAGACAAAAATAATTATTTTTTAGCCATGGCACTATCATCTTAGGTATGCCTGGTTAATCAATAAGTAGTAAGTTAAAATAAATTTGACTTTCTTTTACTGAATTGATCTTCATTTTATGTCAGGTATAATTCTCTTGACATAATCTCTTCAAGGTTCATCCATGCTGTAGCATGTCAGAATTTCCTTCCTATTTTAAGGCTGAATAATAAACCATTGTACATACATACCATATTTGTTTATCCATTCATCCATTGACGAATGCTTTGTTTCCATCTTTTGGCTTTTGTGAATAATTCTGCTATGAACATTTGTTTGAATCCCTGCTTTCACTTTCACTTTTTTAGGGTATACACACACAACAGTAGAATTGCTGAATCATACATGACTTGTTTTTCTTTTTGTTTTTGAGATATAAGTGACATACATTATATTACTTCAGCTAGACAACATATTGATTTGATATTTGTATTGTGAAATGATAACCACGATAAGTTTAGTCAACATCTCTCACCATACAAGGTTACAGAATTTTTTTTTCTTGTAACGAGAACTTTTCAGATTACTCTTAGCAACTTCCAAATATGCAATACAGTATGTCAACTATAATGGTCATGCTGTACACTACTTGCCATAACTTATTTATAAGGAAGTTTGTACTTTCTGACTTCCTTTATCCATTTCACTGACCCCTAACTCCCATCTCTGAGCTTGTTGTTGTTTTGTTTTGTTTTAAAATTCCACATATAACTGAGATTATATAGTATTTATCTTTGTCAGACATATTTCACTTAACATAATACCCAAAACATCCAACCATGTTGTTGTAAATGACAGTGTTTCATTTTTTAATGGCTGAAAAATAATATTCTATGTTATAAATATATATATGTAATACCACAAGAAATGAATTCTCCTCTAGATTCTTAAGAAAGGAACACAGCCTATCTGCACCTTGATTTTAGCCCAGTAAGACACATTTCAGACTTCTGATCTCCAGAACTGTAAGATAATATATTGTTATTATTTGAACCCACTTTTGTGGTAATTTGTTACAAAAACAATAGTAAACTAATTTGTGTAAGTTTATAATTTTCATCAAATTTAGAAAACCTGGGGACATTACTTTTTCATACATTTTTTTTCTCTTTCACTCTTACCTTTCCTCTTGGGACTCTAGATGTGTCAGAACCCTTTATATTATTCCAGAAGTCACTGCTGCTATGTTCATCTCCTTTTTTATTCTTTATTCTCTCTGTACTTCACCTTAGTTAGTTTCTATTAGTATGCCTTCATGTTTGCTGACCTTTTCTTCTTCTAATACACTTTGATTCTATCCAGTGTATTTTTGTTTTAGATGTTTGAGTTTTTTTTTTAATCTTCTAATTCTGATAACACCCTACTTATATTTTCTTCTACCTCCTGAACAATGAAAAATAGTTATAATATCTCTACTAATTTCCTCTTCTAGTAGTTCCGTTGTCTCTGCAATTTCGAAATCTGTTTCTATTGGTTGTTTCTACTCTTGATTATGGGTCTTATTTTCTGGCTTCTTTTCATTCCTGGTCATTTTTTTATTGGGTCACAAATATTGTCAATTTTACCTTTTTAGTTTCTGGACTTCGTTCTATTTCTTTAAATGATATCCTATTTCTTCCTGGTATCCAGTTAGTTATTTAGAGTCAGTTGGCTTATTTCAAGATCTGAGAAACTAGTTATTTAGGATTACTTAAGCCCCATTATTAAGGCAATATCCTTCAATATTTAACCAAATCTCTATGTAATTCTGTTTATGAGTTTTTCCACTTTGGTCAGTGGGAACACAAACCATTCTCAACTTAAAATGAGCTCAAGAAATTATTCTCCCACTTCCTCTGACAGATTTTCCCCAGCCTCAGATAGTTTTCTCTCACACATGTGCCAATCAGTACTTAGGCAAAGACTTGAGAGAACCCATATGCAACTCTCTTGATATCACAATCTCTGCAGATTTCAACTCACTAAACTCAGTCTCATAAATTTCAGTTACTTTGACCTCCCTAATTTAATTTCTGCCAGCTCAATTCACTGACAACTTTGAATTCCCTCTCTTTGCACTGCAACCTGGAACCTGCTTACAAGAAGTAATCTGTTTCTTGTACAGGGATCAGTTTATATGTTTCCTTTCTCTCAGGTATCATGGTCTGATTATTTTCCAATATCTGCGAACTGTTGTTTTAATGATTTTTCTGGTTCCTAGTTACTTAAGGTGAGAAGACAAATTCTGTCCTTTTAACCAGAGCAGATGTCTGTCTACTTTAATATTTTATATTTATTGTAATAAAATTGTTTATAATATCCCATCATCTTTTTAGTGTTTGTGTGATATGTAATGTCCCTTTGTCATTCTTGATATTAACTTTTGTGCCCTCCTTCATTTTTTTCTCCATTAATCTTGGAGGGGTTTATTAATTTAGGTTATCTGTTAAAAAAAAAACCTAACTTTTGAGTTTATTGGCACACTCTACTATAAATTTGTTTCTATTTCTGTAATCTCGTTTATTTTGTTTTTTCTTCAAATTCTTTTTTTTTAAGATTTTATTTACTTATTTGACAGAGAGAGCGACAGCCAGCAAGAGAGGGAACAAAAGCAGGGGGAGTGGGAGAAGAAGAAGCAGGCTCCCAACAGAGCAGGGAGCCCGATGTGGGGCAGTAGAACTCAAACAGACCAAGAAAACAAAAACAAAAACAGAATTTTAAAATGTGAAGAAAGCTTAAGGGACCTTTTGGACAACATGAAGTAAAATAACATTTACATAATAGGGGTCCCAGAAGGAAAAGAAAGAGGCAAAATATTGATTTGAAGCATTAATAGCTAAAAACCTCCCTAACCTGGAGACAAAAACAGACTTCCAGGTCCAGGAAGCCCAGAGAGTTCTAAACAAGTTGAGCCCAAAGAGAATCACACCAAGACACATCATAATTAAAATGTCAAAAGTCAAAGAATTTTAAAAGCAGCAAGAGAAAAACAACTTGATATATACAAAGGAATCTCCATAACACTACAAGCTGATTTTTCAGCAGAAACTTTGCAGGACAGAAGAGACTGGTGTGACATACTTGATGTGCTTAAAGGAAATACCAACCAAGAATACTCTTCTTGAAAAAACTATCATTCAGAATTGAAGGAGAGATAAAGAGTTCCCAGATAAAGCAATAAAGGAGTTCATCACCACTAAACCAGCCTTATAAGAAATATTAAAGGGACTTCAAGCTGGAAAGAAAACACACTAGTAACAAGGAAACATGAAATTTAAAATGTCACTGGAAAAGGTAGGTATATAGTAATGTTAGTGGGTTAGCCACGTATAAAGCTACTATGAAGGTGAAAAGACAAAAGTAGTAAAATTAACTATAACTACAATAATTAGTTTAAGGATAATTATACAAATTTTTAACTGTAAAAATATGAAAAAACATGTTAAAAATCATTAAAAATATAAAACATAGGGGGAAAGTGAACACGTAGTTTTTAGAATGTGTTCAAAATTAAATTAATTTTAACCTAAAATAGACTATTATACATATAAGCTGCTATATGTGAGCCTCATGGTAACTTCAAAGCAAAACCCTACAGAAAATACACAAAAGATAATGAGAAAGGAATTTAAACATGACGTTAAAGAAAGTCAACAAACCACAACAGAAGATATGAAGGAAAGAAGAAAGGAACAGAGAGGAACTACAAAAACAATCAGAAAACAATTAACAAAATGGCAGTAAGTACATACTTATCAATAATTACTTTAAATTCAAATAGACTAAATTCTTAAACCAAAAGATACAGAGTGGCTGAAGTGATAAAAACAAACACACAAACAAACAAAAAACAAGACCCATCTATATGTTGATTATAAAAGACTAACTTCAGATCTGAAGACACACAAAGACTGAAAGTGAAGAGATGGGGGGGAATAATCCAAGCAAATGGAAAGGAAAAGAAAGCTGGTATAGCTATACTTAGACAAAATAGATTTAAGACAAAGACTCTAATAAAAAGACAAGACTCTAATACAATACAAAGAAGGGCCATAATGATAAAGGGGTCAATCCAAGAAGAGGATATAACATTTGTAAATATTTATGCACCTAACATGGGAGCACCTAACTGTATAAAGCAAATATTCACAGACCTAAAGAGAGAAATCAACATCAATACATTAATACTAGAGACCTAAATACCCCACTTAAACCAATGGATAAATCATCTAGGCAGAAATTGATAAGGGAATATCAGCCTTAAATGACATCTTAGACTAGATGGACATACTAGGTACAGAACACTGGATTCAAAAGCAGCAGAATACACATTCTTCTCGATTCCACACAGAACATTCTCCAAGATAGACACATGTTAGGCCACATACAAGTCTCAATAAATTTAAGGAGACTGAAATTATGCCAAGGATATTTTCTGACCACAATGGTATACAAGTCAATAATAAGGAAAAAACTGGAAAAATAACAAATATGTGGAGATTAACCAACATGCTACTGAAAAAACAAATAGCTCAACTGAAAAACCAAAGAGAAAACCAAAAAAATACTTTGAGACAAAAGAAATGGAAATACAATACTATAGTATCTATGGGAAGCAGCAAAAGCAGTTCTAAGAATGGAGTTCATAGAGATACATGCCTACTACAAGGAACAAGAAAAATCTCAAATAAACTAACTTTAAACCTAAAGAAGCTAACAACAGGACAAATGAAGCCCAAAGTTGGTAGAAGGCAGAAAATAATAAAGATCAGAGAAGAAATAAATGAAGAGACAGAACAATTTTAAAAATAAAAAAGATCAGGGGCGCCTGGGTGGCTCAGTCGTTAAGTGTCTGCCTTCGGCTCAGGGTGTGATCCTGGCATTCTGGGATCGAGCCCCACATCAGGCTCCTCTGCTGGGAGCCTGCGTCTTCCTCTCCAACTCCCTCTGCTTGTGTTCCCTCTCTCACTGGCTGTCTCTCTCTCCGTCAAATAAATAAATAAAATCTTTTAAAAAAATAATAAATAAAAATAAAAAAATAAAAAAGATCAATGAAACTAAGAGCTGGTCCTTTAAAAAGATAAACAAAACTGACAAACTTCTAGCTAGACTCACAAATTAAAAAGACAGACAGAGAATTCAAATAAATAAAATTGGAAATAAAACAGAAGTTATAACTGATACCAAAGAAATACAAAGGATCATAAGAGACTACTGTGAACAAATACATATCAACAAATTGGACAACCTAAAAGAAATGGATGAAGTTTCTAGAGACAATCTCCTACTACAGTCAATAAGAAAAAGAGAATCTGAACAGACTAGTCTTACTCTTACCAGTAAGGAGATTGAGTGGGCAATCAAAAACCTCCCAAAAGGGGTGCCTGGATGGCTCAGTCAGTAAAGTGTCCAACTCTTGATTTTGGCCCAAGTCATGATCTCAGGGTCATGAGCTCAAGCCCCACATGCAAGTCTGTACTCAGTGGGGAGTCTGCTTGAGATCCTCTTTCTCCTTCTCCCTCTCCTCCTCCCGTACCTCGTGCACCCACAAAGCAATCAATGGCACATACCACATTTACAAAATGAAGAATGAGAATCATATAGTGATCTCAATAGATGTAGAAAAAGTATCTGACAAAGTTCAGCATTTATTTATGACAAAAACTCTCAACAAAGTAGGTACAGAAGGAAAGTATCTTAACATAATAAAAGCCATACATGACAAACCCAGGGTGAATATCATACTCAATGGTGAAGAGCTGCAAGATTTTCCTTTGTAAGATCAGGAACAGGAAAATGGTATCTACTCTTGCTACTTTTATTCAACACAATATTGAGTCTTAGCACAGCAATTAGGCTAGAAAAAGAAATAAAAGCCATCCAAATGGAAAAATAAGTAAAATGGTCACTATTTACGGATGACATGATATTATATATAGAAAGCCCTAAAGACTCTACCAAAAAAAAAAAAAACAAAACTATTAGAAGTAATAATAAATTCAATAAAGTAGGACACCAAATCTGATGTGTTTCTACATACTAATAACTATCAGAAAGAGGAATTTTTTAAAAAGATTTATTTATTTATTTGACAGAGAGAGAGAGAGAGACCATAAGCATAAGCAGGAGGAGTGGGAAAAGGAGAAACAAGATCCCCACTAAGCAGGGAGCCCAATGTGGGGCTCGATCCGAGGACCCTCGGATTATGACCAGAGCCAAAGGCAGATGCTTAACCGACTGAGCCACCCAGAAGCTCCTGGAAAGAGGAATTTAAAAAACAGTCCCATTGACAATTTCATCAAAAAAAAAAAATACTAGGAATAAACTTAACCAAGAAGGTAAAAGACCTATACACCAAAAAGTATAAGACATTGATGAAAGAAATCAAAGAAGACATAAACAAATGGGAACACATTCCATGCCCATGGACTGTAAGAATTAATATCATTAAATGTCTATAATAACTAAAGCAACCTATAGATTCAATGCAATCCCTATTAAAATTCCAATGGCATTTTTCACAGAATCAGAACAAGTAATTCTAAAATTTGTATGAAACCACAAAAGACCTCAAATACCCAAAGCTATCTTGAAAAAGAAAAAAAAAAATTGGAGGTATGACTCCCTGATTTGAAACTATACTACAATCAAAACATATGATAATCAAAACAGTATGGTATTGGAATAAAAACAGATCACTGGAATAGAATAGTGAGCCCAGAAATAAGCACACACATAAATAGTCAACTAATTTACAACAAAAGAGCCAAGAATATATAATGGGGAAAGGGCAGTTTCTTCAATAAATGGTGCTGGGAAAACTGGACTGCTACATGCAAAACAATGAAACTTGATCACTAATTTACACCACATGCAAAGATGAACTCAAAATGGATTACCAACTTGAATATAAGACCTAAAACCATAAAACTCCAAGAAAGAAAACATATGCTGTAAGCTCCTTGACATAAGTCTTGGCATCAAATTTTTGGATCTGACTCAAAAAACAAAAACAAAAACAAAAAACCAGCTTCTACACAGCAAAGGAAACCATTAACAAAATGGAAAGGTAACTTACCAAATGGGAAAAAATATCTACCAGTCATATATACAACAAGGGACTAACATCTAAAATATATAAAGAACTCAACTCAATAGAAAAAAAAACCAAAAAAAACCAAAAAACAAAAACAAAAAAACAAGCAATCTGATTAAAAAATGAGCTGCAGATCTAAATAAATATTTTCTAAAGAAGACATATGGATGGCCAAAAGGCACATGAAAAGATGTTCAACATCACTAATTATCAGGGAAATGTAAATCAAAACCAAAAAGAGATATCACCTCCCCCCATCAGAATGGCTATTATAAAAAAGACAAGAATAACAAGTGCTGGCAAAGATGTGGAGAAAGGGGAAACCTCATGCACTGTTGGCGGAAATGTAAACTGGTACAGCCACTATGGAAAACAATATGGATTTCCTCAAAGTATTAAAAAAAATAGAACTACCATATGATCCAGCAATCCCACTACCGTGCAACCAAAAAAAAAAAAAAAAAAGACAAGAGAACATTAATTTGAAAAGATGTATGCACCCCAATGTTCACTGCAGCAATATTTACAATAGCCAAGATATGGAAACAATTTAAGTGCCTATTGATGGATGAATGAATAAAAAAGATGTAGTACCGAAATACAATGGAATAAAAAGCCATTAAAAAAAAGACTGAGATCTTTCTATTTGAGACAACAAGGATGGACCTTGGGGTATTACGCAATATGAATAAATCAGACAGAAAAAGACAAATAACATATGATCTCTCTTATATGTGGAATTCAAAAAACAAAATTAAAAAATGAGCAAACAAAACCAATCTCAGATATGAAGAACAGACTGGTGGTTATCAGAGGGTGAAGGATGGACAAAATGGGTAGAGTTTAGTTGTATGGTGCTAGACTGTAACCAGACAGTGTGGTGATCACTTGGTAGTATATACAAAAATTGAATTATTATGTTGTATACCTGATTCTAATATAATTTTTATATTCTAATTTTAACTCAGTGGGGAAAAAAGGATTACAGAAAATAGAAGTGAAAGATAAGAAAACAAGAGACTTTTAAGAAAAATAGAGGCTCAGTGTTGAGGCCATGAGAACCAACATTTAACAAATAAAAGTCTAAGAGTAGAGATCAGAGGGTGCAGAGGGAAACGTTCTAAAAAATAATGTTAGAAAAATACTATAGAAAGTTGAACGTACGCATTCGAAACAACCAAAATTCATTCAAAACAACATATAGTAATACTTGTAATACACCCAGCCCCATAGAGTTTCAAATTACCAGATATCAGACAAATTCTAAAGAAAAGAAAACAAATTAGCACATATGACCTGGTGAAGTCAGAGTGGCACGGGACTTCCCAGGGGAGAACAAAGAAAGCAAATCTATGACAAGACTAAAGACTGCAGGTCAAAAGCTAAACAGCTAGCATAGAGAACGACCAGCACAAATAGGAAGAAGAGATGGAGGTATGTCAGAGGTGTGTGGGAGAAAAATGGAACTAATGGATCATTTGATGTACTTAGGAATTTGGAAAAAAAAAGAAAGATATACATTTAAACATTTGGCAAACTATAAAAGAAGATCTACAGAAATATAGCAAGTGACAAATGAAGACAATTATTGATCCCTGGAAAACAAAAAGTTGCATAAAACAGAAATTATAATCATAATTCATTACATGAATGATCAGGGAATAATATTTATATGGTCATAATAATGTAATAATGCAACCACTGATTTAACTAACATTATATTATTATTAAAATGGGGAAATGGTGGGTTCTAGGCTAGAATGGCAATGCTGAAAGACTTAGAACTCACCTCCATAGAACAGACCAAATTATACCTATATATAGAACAATTCCTCCGTAAGAACTGAGGGCTGACTGAACTGAACAGCAAGAGGACAGCAAGAGATTGAAACATGAGAGACTATGGACTATGAGAAACAAACTGAAGACTTCAGAGGGGAGGGGGTGGGGGAATGGGATAGACTGGTGATGGNAAAAAAAAAAAAAAAAAAAAAAAAGAGGACAGCAAGAGAGACGGAGACATGGCAACAAAGGGAAACTCCACCCCCAACCCTGTGAACTGCAGTGGAAAGCCACCATCGTACTGAGGTACTGTAATGGATTTCTCTGTTCTTGGGCACAGGAAAAACAAAACAAAACAAAACAAAACAAAACAAAACAAAACAACAGAGTTTAAAAGAGCAACTAGCATATAAAACTGACAGCACTAGAATTGTGTTAAACAGTGGAGGAGCTGCAGCAATGGTCTCCAGGTCAGAAGGACTGGAGAATGATACTGTTTATGTACCCCCTCTACCTTAAAAGTGCAGAAGAGAGAAGATTTGGCCCTGGGGTGTCTGGGCAGCTCAGTTGGTCAAAAGTCTCACTCTTGGTTTCAGTTCAGGTGATAATCTCAGGGTCATGAGAGTGAGCCCCAAGTGAGGCTCTGCACTCAGAGTAGAGTTGGCTTGAGATCCTCTCTCTCTGGCCCTCCCCCTGCTCATACGCATTCTCTCTCTCTCAAATAAATAAATCTTAAAAAAAAAAATTCGGTCTCCATAACAAGCCCCAGATCCCCAAGCCCATACGAGCCCTTGTCATGCTGGGGCACAGAAAATAAGCCCCATGTTTCCTTTCCTTTTCCCTTTTCTTTCCTTTCCTTACCATTTCCATTTTTCTTTTCTTTCCCCTCCCTTTTCCCTTTCCTTTTCTTTCCTTGCCTTTCTTCTTCCCTTTCTTTTACTTTCTTTTTTCCATTCCTTTCTTTTCTTTGTCTTTTTAAAATTTTTCTTTAAAAAGCTGCAGTTTAAAACAGCAATTAGCAAATAAAACAGCCAGCCCTAGAACTCCACCAAGCAGTGGGGGGAGCAGCCGGAAAGCTCTCTCAGGGGAAGAGGCTAACACACATGGTCTACACTCTGCATCCACCTTGAAAACACAGACACGTGGACAGTCTGGGAGTGCTAACCAGCTTGCCACCTCGGTGAGGCCCAGGCTCCTAACCCACATTAGCTCCAGCCATCCCACTAAGGTTGCCACAGGGTAGTGTACAACAAGACATCCCTGGATGCACTCACTACAGTCCCAGACTTTGCACCAAGGTGACATAGGTGCAAAACACTCCAGAACACTCCAAGCTCACACCATTTTGGCTTCATATGGCATGCTAGGGCACCCAAGTGCAGAGCTCCAGAAATTCTCGGCCGATGTCTGCTTCAGATCCACCCACCCTTCCAGTATGCACCTTGTGGGGAATACCCCAGAACAATCCTGCCAGCATCGGCTTCAGCTTCAATCTCCTGGCCAAGGCAGCCTCTGTGCTGAATACCTTGAGCCACCCTGGCTGGTACCCAACTCAGCATCTGCTGTCCCGTCAGGTCACCCTCAATGTACAGAGCCCCAGGACAACCTGAAATACAACCACTTAAGCTTCAGCTGTCTTGTCAGATCATATTTTGTGCAGAGAGCCAGGGACCACACTGGTTCATGCCCATTTTAGCTTTAGCTGTGCTGCCAGGGCATCCTCTGCACAGAGCACCCCATGACCTCCCAGCCTATATCCTGCCTCAGCTCTAGCTGACCTTCAGAGCACCTTCTGTGCAGAGAATCCTGGAGTACCTCAGTTTACATACACTTCAACTTCAGCTATTTGTCAAAATGCTCTCTGTGTGTACAGCCCAGGTCCCCCTGCTTGCACCTTCTTTAGTTTCAGCTATATTGCCAGCGCACTCTCTGTGCAGAGAACTTAGGGACCACCAGGGCTGTATGCCATATCTGCTCCAGCCACCCTGCCAAAGCACCCCCTGCACAGAGTGCTCCAGGACACCCAAGCCTGCTCTCATTTCAGCTTCAGCTGTCTTGCCAGGGTGTCCTCAGTGCATGGAACCTCAGGACACCTGGCTTACATCTACTTGAACTTTAGCTGTCCTGACAGGGCTCCTAAGATGTGGAAAGCTCCAGGACTAGAAGTTCATGCCAGACACAGCTCTAGAAAGCCAGCAAGAAGTCACTAAGCACACACAGTCTATGTAGGGGATGATAAGACACAAGACCATTCCTTCAAGTTTAGGAGAAGTAGTTTCTAATCCATAGAAACAAACACAGAAAGTCAAGCAAAATGGGGAGACAGAGAAATATGGTCCAAAAGAAAGAACAAGAAAAAAAAAAAAAACCTCAGGAAAAGAACTAAATGAAACTGAGATAAATAATAGGCCTAATAAAGATTTTAAAGTAATGTTCTGTAAAAATTCACAACAGGCTGGAGAGAAGAGTGGAAGAACTTAGTATGACCTTCAATAAAGAGAGAAAATATTAAAAAGATCCAACCAGAGTTGAAGAATACAATAACTGAAAAAAAAAAAAAACCACTAAGAGGAATCAACAGAGTAGCAGACGGAGAAGAACATAGCAGTGATGCAGAAGACAGGGTAATGGAAAGCACCCAAGCTAAACAGCAAAAAGAGAAAGAATTAAATTAAAAAAAAATGAGGACTGGTTAAGAGATCTCTTGGATAGCATCAAGTTAACAAACATTTGCATTATAGGGTTCCCAGAAGAAGAGAGAAGGTGTAGAAAATATGTCTGAAGCAATAATTGTTCAAACATCCCTGACCTAGGGAAGGAAGTAGACATCCAGGCCCAAGAAACAGAGTTCCAAACAAGATGAACCCAAGGAGGTCCACGTTATGACACATTAAAATGTCAAATGTTATGAATAAAGAAAGAATTTTAAAAGCATCAACAAAAAAGCATAAGTTACCTACAAGAAAAAACCTGTAAGACTATAGGCTGATTGTTAGCAGAAACTTTGCAGGCCAGAAGAGAGTGGCATGATATATTCAAAGGTCTGAAAGAAAAATAAATAAATAAGTAACTATAAGCAAGAATACCTGGCAATGTCATTATTCATATTTGGAGGAAAGATGAAGGTTTTCCAGACAAAAGATAAAGGAGTTTATCACCACTAAACCAGCCTTACAAGGAATGTTGTTGCAGGGACTTCTTTAAGTGGAAAAGAAATGGCCATAATTAAACTTAAGAAAATTCTGAATAAAAAGATGTAAAATATGTTAGCATATACATAAAATGTGGAGGAGGAAGAAAAAAAGAGAGAAAATGAAAAAGAAAAAGTTATTTTTTCTTTTACTATCCTTTTTTGGAATGTGTTTGAACTCACATGACCATCAGATTAATATAGACTGCTATTTATTTAAGATGATATATATAAAACTCATGGTAACTCCAAACCCAAAATCTACAGTAGGTACACACAAAAAAATAAAGAATGCCAGACATAACACTACAGAAACACATCAGTCACAAAGAAGAGAGCAAGAAAAAAAAAAAAGAGAGAGATAGACAGATAAGAACTAAAAAAGAAAAAAAAAAACCCAAAATTCAGAAAGCAAATAACAAAATGGCAATAAGTACATACCCATCATTAATTACATTAAATGCAAATGGTTTAAATGTTCCAATCAAAAGACCTAGGGTGGTGGAATGTATAAAAAAACAAAACCCATCTACATGTTGGCTACAAGAGACCCACCTCAGACCTAAAGACACATATATATAAACTGATGGGGCACCTAACTGGCTCAGTACATAGAAATGTAGAACATGCAACTCTTTTTTTTTTTTTTAAGATTTTATTTATTTATTTGACAGAGATAGAGACAGGCAGAGAGAGAGGGAACACAAGCAGGGGGAGTGGGAGAGGAAGAAGCAGGCTCATAGCAGAGGAGCCTGATGTGGGGCTCGATCCCATAATGCCGGGATCATGCCCTGAGCCGAAGGCAGACGCTTAACCACTGTGCCACCCAGGCGCCCCAGAACATGCAACTCTTGATCTTTGGGTGATGAGTTTGAGCCCCCACGTTGGGTATGGAGACTACTTAATAAAAAAAGAAAAGAAAAAGAAAAGACATATACAAACTGAAAGTGAAAGGATAAAAAAGCATTTACTATATAAATGGAAGAAAATAAACAGGGTTAGCACTATTTATATAAGACAAAATAGACTTTAAAACAAACACTGTAACAAGACAAAGAAGGGCATTACATAATGATAAAGGGATTAATCTAACAAGGGGATATAAATATCTGTGCACCTGACACTGGAGCACATAAATACATAAAGCAACCGACATAAAAAGAGAAATTGATGGTAATACTATAATAGCACAAGACCCTAATACTACATTTACATGAAATGGATAGAACATCAAGGCAGAAAATCAACATGGAAATGGTATCTGTGAATGACACATTAGACCAGATGGACTTAAGAGATATATCCAGAGCATTCCACCCACAAACAACATAATACACATTCTTCTCAAGTGCACACAGAACATTCTCCAGGGTAGATCACATGTTAGGCCACAAAATATGCCTCAATAAGTTTAATAATATTCAAGTCATACCAAGCATCTTTTCTGATCACAACAGTATGGAACTAGAAATAAATTATAAGAAAAAAAAATGGAAGAAACACAAACAGGTGGAGGCTAAACAATATGATACTAAACAACCAATGGGTCAACAAAGCAAACAAAGAAGAATAAAAAATATATGGAGACAAATGAAAGTGAAACATAATGGTCCAACACATTTGGGACCCAGTGAAAATAGTTCTAAGAGTTAAATATATAGTGCTACAGGTCTATCTCAAGAAACAAGAAAAAGCTCAAATAAAAATCAAATCTTATATTTAAAGGAACTAAAAAAGAACAAACAAAGCCCAAAGTGAGTACAAGGAAGGTAGTAATAAAGATTAGAGCAGAAATAAATGACATGGAGGCTAAAAAAGCAGTAGAAAAAACTCAACGAAATCAAGAGCTAGTTCTTTGAAAAGATAAGCAAGAGTAAATTCTAGCCAAACTCATTAAGAAAAAGAGAAAGGACCAAATTAAGTAAAATCAGAAATGAGAGAGGAGAAGTAACAAATGACACCACACTAATACAAAGGATTATAAGAGAATACAACAAAAAATTATATGCCAAAAAATTGGACAACTTAGAAGAAATGGATAAATTTCTAGAAATATACAATCTTCCAAAACTGAATCAGGAAAAAATGGAAAATCTGAACATACTAATTACTGGTAACAACATCAAAACAGTAATCAGAAAACTAAAAAAAATAAAAGTCTAGGACCAGATGGATTCATAGGTGAATTCTACCAAACATTTAAAGACAGTTAGTACCTATCCTTCTCAAACTACTTCAAAAAATAGAAGGGGAAGAAAAGCTTCCAAACACATTCTATGCGGCTAGCATTACCCTGATTCCAAAACCAAACATACCACAAAAAAAACAAAACAAAAGTACAAGCCAATGTCCCTGATGAACACAGATGCAAAAATCTTCAAGAAAATGTTAGCAAACTGCATACAACTTACATTCACCATGATCAAGTAGATTTATTCCAGGGATGCAAGGACAGTTTGATATTCACAAATCAATTGACATAATATGCCACATCAACAAAACAAAGCATACAAATCATATAATAATCTCAACAGATGCAGCAAAAGCATTTGACAAAATCCAACATCCATTTATGATGAAACTCTCAAAAAAGTGGATTTAGAGGGAACATACCTCAACATAATAAAGGCCATATATGAAAAAACAACAGCTAACATTATACTCAATGGTGGAAAAACTGAGATCTTTTCCTCTAAAATCAGGAACAAGACAAAGATGTCCACTCTCACCACTTTTATTCAACATAGTAATGGAAGCCCTAACCACAGCAATCAGACAAGAAAAAGAAGTAAGAGGCATCCACACTGGTAAAGCAGAAGTTAAACTGTCAATATTTGCAAACGACATGATACAATACATAGAAAATCCTAAAGACTCCACCAAAAAAACTACTACAAGTAATAAATAAATTCAATAAAGTTGTAGGATACAAACTAATACCCATAAATACATAGTGGTTCTATACACTAATAATGAAGTAACAAAAAGAGAAATTAAGAAAACACCACTACTTACAACCGCACCAAAGAGAATAAAATACCTAGCAATAAACTTAACCAAAGAGGTGGAAACTGTGAAACACTGATGAAAGAAATTGAAGATAGCACAAAAAAAATGAAATTCCATGGTCATGGACTAAAAGAATTAATATTGTTAAAATATCCATATTACCCAAAGCAGTCTACAAATTCAATGCAATCCCTACCAAAATACCAACAGTATTTTTCACAGAACTAGAACAAATAATACTAAAATTTGTATGGAACCACAAAAGACCTCATGTAGTCAAAGGAATCCTGAGAAGAAAAACAAAACAAACAAAAACAAACAAAAAGCTGGAGGTACTACACCAGATTTCAAGATCTATTACAAAGTTACAAAGCTGTAGTAATCAAAACAGTATGGCACTGGCACAACAACAGACACATAGATCAGTGGAACCGAATACAGAGTGCAGGGGGAAAAAACACAATTATATGGTTAATTAACCTATGACAAAGGAGGCAAGACTATACAATTTGGAAAAGACAGCCTCTTCAATAATTGGTGTTGAGAAAACTGGACAATTTCATGAAAAGGAATGAAATGGACCACATAGCAATGCTGTACACAAGAATAAATTCAAAATGGATTAAAGACCTAAAGGTCTGACTATGGACTCTGAGAAACAAACTGAGGGCTTCAGAGGAGAGGGGGGTGGGGGAATGGGATAGGCTGGTGATGGGTAGTAAGGCAGGCACGTATTGCATGGTGCACTGGGTGTTATACGAAACTAATGAATCATCGAACTTTACATCAAAAACCAGGGTGTACTGTATGGTGACTAACATAATATAATAAAAAAACATTAAAAATAATAATAAAATAAAATAAAATAGAAAATATCAAAAAGTATCATATACATTAGAAAAAAAAAAAGACCTAAATGTCTCACATTTAGGTGAGACATATGAGACCTGAAACCATAAAAATCCTAGAAGAGAGTATGGACAGTAATTTCCCTGATATGAGCCATGGCAATATTTTTCTAGATATGTCTCCTATAGCAAGGGAAAGAAAAGCAAGAACAAACTATTGGAAGTATATCAAATAAAAAGTTTTTATGCAATGAAGGAAACCATCAAAAAACCAAAAAGGAAACCTCCTGAATGGGAGAGAATATTTGCAAATGATATATCTGATAAGGGATTAATATCCAAAATATATAAAAACTTAAATAATCAACATACACACACACACACACACACATAAACACACACACCAATCTGATTTAAAAAATGGGCAGAGGACCTAAGTAGACATTTTTCCAAAGAAGACATACAGATGGCCAATAGAAAAGTTGCTCAGCATCACTTATCACTAGGGAAATGTAAATCAAATGTAAATCAAAACCACAATGAGATATTACCTTACAACGGTCAGAATGGCTAAAATCAAAAACACAAGAAATAACAAGTGTTGGTGATGTTGTGGAGAAAAAGGAACCCTCATAAGACTGTTGGTGGGAATATAAACTGGTGCAGCTACTGTGAAAAACAGTATGCAGGTTCCTCAAAAATTTTAAAATAGAACTACCATGTGATACAGTAACTCCAAACACACAGCCATAAAAAGATGAGATCATGCCATTTAAGACAACATGGATGAACCTAAAGGGTATTACGGTAAGTGAAAAAAGTCAGACTGAGAAAGACAAATAACATATGATTTCACTTATATGTAGAACCTAAACAAACAAACAAAAACTGAAACCAATGAATGAACAAACAAAAAGCAAAATCAGACCTTCAAAATATATAGAACAAACTGATGGTTGCCTGAGGGAGGGGAGTAGGAGAACGGGCAAAAAGGGTGAAGAGGAATGGGATATACAGACTTCAGTTATCGAATAAAAGGCACAGCATAAAGAATAGAGTCAATGATGTAATAGTGTTGTATGGTGATAGATGGTAGCTACACTTGTGCTGACTATATCATAATATATGTCAAATCACTGCTGTACACCTGAAACTAATATAACATTGTGTGTCATCTGTACTCAATAATAATAATAATAGTAAGTAAATATATGAATGTGGAAATTGTGGGAAATAAAATGGGAAGTATAAAATGTTCACAAATATAGCAGGAAGTCAATATCTGAAATTGATATACCAATTTGTATTGATTTGTATATTATTGGTTGTATTAATATGTATATTATTTATAATTCTAGCAGTAAATTTAAATAAATATATAAAAAGAGTTGCGGGCATCTAAAGGCCATAATCCAGGTCTGCCTCCAATCTCACTTTTCTTGATCTCTACCACTGCCTATTTCCCTTTTAATCCACTCACCAAATGTCAGCTGAGTTTTCAAAATGCACATCTTGCCATTTTCACCCAACTCCTAAAACACATAGAGTTCTCCAAGGGCTTCCCATTACCTTAAATTCAAATCTTTCACAGGGTGTTGAAAGGCCATGCATAGTCAAGTCCTTGCCTCTTATCACTTACCACTCCACCCTTTCCCTTGCCATCTATGCTTCAGCCACACTGACCATATACTAATTTAAAAAATACCAAACTACACTGGGGGTTTGATATATGCTGCCCCTATTGTTTCAAAATATTACCCCACCCCAATTACCACATCCCTTTTACACATATACCTTCTGTTTCATTATAGTATCTCCTTTTTCTTCTTTCAAACCCCAGCTCAAGGACTTAGTTTGGGGGTAGATATTGATGACCCTCTCAGTACATGGAGATCCTCTGCCCTGAACTCTCCTTTAGGGCACTTACTCAGTTTTCCACGCTTAACTGACTGTCTGCCCCTGCGTGTCTTCCTCCCCTGCCATTAGACTGTAACCTTCAGAAAATGACAGATACTGTTTCTCTTTACTTGTTATTGCACGCCAATATGTAGTACAATACTTGGAACATAATAGGTGTTCCATAAATATTTTATGAATGGACAAATTAAAAATAGTCTAAACATCCAACATCTAGTTAAGTCTTACCTAGCTCTGCCACTTACTAGCTATGTGACCTTAAGCAAATCACTTAGCCATTCTGACTTCCTCATCTGTAAATCATAACAGTACACAGTTCAAAAGCTTATTATAAATATTATATAGAGGATAATACATATAGAGGTAAGTTTTGTTGTGTACATGCTATATAAATGTAAGCTTTCTTTTCTTTTCTTTCTTTAAATCATTAATGATAACCTTGTCATATATCTGATCACAACATGTATTCTCTAAACTTAAAAGTAAAAAGGAAAAGAGATGGCACCTCATCAAGAGTAGTGTGCTTCAAGGGGCAATAGAATATCTCTGTTCCCAGAGTAAAAAAGACAAGACTTCCCTAAGCTTTAAAGTTTTCAACCCAGTTCATCCTTATTCACATACTATCACCAAAACAAGTTTAACTGCGGCACAGTTCATAAGGACAAAATATTTCTTTTGTGGCTGGAATAAATGAGACACATAATCTCATCAAATGTATATTCAGTAGGAATTTCACTTTGCCATCTGTGGGTTTCACATACTTCAGTGTTAACTCTGAATTTCTAACAGAAAATCAAGCTCTCAAGGACATTAAACGAATTTGTGACATGACAGTAGGACACTTGCTGGGAAGGTAAAATAATGAACAAATGAGATTTTTTTCATCTATCTAGGAGATTCATCTGTGACAGATGTAATAGTGATAATAATTTAATCATAATTATGCTATTATGCCATATTATTATGACAGTTAAGGTTATAATTTAATGTTACACCCTTTTAATTTAATAAAAGTTATTAATACTTTAGAAATCTTTTACTAGTAAAGATTTACATCTAGCCAAGATATTCTTTCTTTCTTGATGATATGAAAATTATATGCTCAGATAAAAAATAACCCCATGGCTTGAGTGACAAACTAGGTATTAAATTTAGATTCCAAACATATTAATTCTGGGAGGTCTTAAGTAACTCCTTCAAATTATCACCCATGCATTTTCCTTCTCTCTTCCTCTCTGAAATACTTGTTTACTGCTTCACCAAGGGTGCTTATTTTAAAAAATTTCCCTCACCAGTTATTTATCTTTCTGCATGTACTCTTTTGACATCATCCAACTGTGTTTCCTTCATGCCCAGACTGGAGCTGAAGTAAAAACATATATGGACATAAGACACGGGTCTGGACAGAAAAAGAAAAAGAAGCTAGTGTGATAATGCTGGCAGCTTGCCAAGTCTCTACTATTCTGATATGATTTCCCCTGAGTCTGGCTAGAAAGATAGCTGGTGGCTTAGCCATTCTAAATCCCATGGTAACCCCTCCTGAGCAATCTCCCTCTTCATTAGAGTACTGAACCCAGGTTTACAGAAAGCACTGCAGGTCAACGCAAGCCCTCCAAAGTGAGTGAAAATATCAACTCAGTTTCTATTCAGTCAAATCAGTGACTAGATCAGTGCTGCTGAAAATTTAATGTGATGAATCACCTGGGTGATCTGGTTAAAACGCAGATTCTCATTGGGTGGCCCTGCATTGGGTTGGGATTCTGCATTTCTAAGCTAAAAGACCTGGAACATACTTTGAGAAACAACGACCATGAGTATCCTCTATACCAAAAATGTAATTTCACTTATGCCATTAACTGATCTGCTTCTCTACTTTCTCTTTTCCACATCTCCTATATTCCCACATTTTTACTATTCTGGTTACATTAAAAATTAAAAAAAAAAACCCACGTAATTCAACCTGGGATGAATCACACTTACATACAATACCTCAAGGAGTATTCTTTGATTCTATATTTTTTTCTACTTTAAGAAAGAATGGCATGGTTGAACACACATTGGCTATGTAATTACACAGCACTGGGTGTGAATTCCAATTATAGCTTTTAATAGCCAGGCAGATATTAGGACAAGTTATTCAATGTCACATCAGTCTTCCCATCCACAGAATGGAGATAATAGCATCTTACTTCATAGGATTTTTGTGAAACCTGAATAAAATAACATAAAATAGTCCCTGAGATACTATAAATTCTTGATAAATGTTGGGAAATAATGACTAGATATATTCAGCTCAATAGAATTACTCAGTATTATAAAAAAATTATTTTTAAGTTGGAATTTAGTGTGCTAAGTATGTCAAAGTATAAGCAAATGCTTTTTTAAAAAAGAAAAAAAAGAAAAATCAAGGCATTATTAACTGTTATATGCTTGGCAAAGAGAGTCTATTTTTAAATTTTGAATTTCATTTCAGATAAATTATTTTGTATTATAAAGTGGCTGTGTGGCAGGTTTTTTAATCAGCTTTCACCGCCTTTGAAATACATTTGTTAATTGGAAACAAAATAAGTGGCTTAAAATTTCTGTGGATGCAGCAACTCTAGTTAATATTTTCTAAATGGTGCTTGAAAATAAATATGTATGTATCAAAAAGTACTTGATAAGCCGCTAAATATGAAGAAAAACACTACCCTGCCCAAATCACTAGTGCATCAAGATATATTGATGCATTGATAGAATGGTCTCTAGTAATTTGCTGCTAATCAGTTTTAAGAAATGGATGGCAGCAAGGTACTTTTAAAGAGTTCTTTTGCAACTGACAAGAATTTGGATTATGTGAACTGACTCACCATTTAAATTCAACAATACAGAATGGTGTGCTATTGATTCAGACAGTCCTTGACCTCAGGGATAACACTTGCCTTAGCTGAGGAAGCCAACTTTTAGTTTGGAATGTGCTGTCTTTCACTATCTCTGCCTTTTGACAACAATAAAACACAGAGATTAGGAAAGCATACAATGAGTTAATGCAAGAAAAGGCACCCAGCTTTACCTAAACTGCTCATGCTAGGGAAGAATGACAATCATCTATCCTAAAGAAAATCAAGCCAGGCTGGGGGAATATTTTTAACTACCACCCCCCTGCAATTTGATTCACATTTTGAGGTAAGCAGCTCTGGTTTCTTTTCAATGTCACTATTGTCTTTAGAATGAAAATACAGTCTGAATTTCCTACAATGTCTTAGATTTGGGGTATGAAGTATGCTGCTGGCATGTGATTCACACTGTCTAAGGATGTACCTGATTCAGAATTGGAAAATTGTTAAACAAGTTTGGAGAACAACTTTCTTAGTGGTGCCTTCTCTTTTCACTCTCACAAATGGGAAAATAGAACACTGTGAGGAAGAGAGCATGTTTTCTAAAATGGTCTTCTCCAATTGGAGAGATGCCAAATCTCATGGTTGAGATCAGAGCTTTTCAGCTTAATATTTATTATTTCCTCCAGGTAGCAACAGTTTCTTGTTCCCCTCTGTCCCTTCTATTAATTTTTTTTATTTCTCCTTCCATCTCTAGATATGATGGATACATACATACCACATTCTCATCCTCTCTTTCTCTTACTCTATTGCTCTCATCCCGTCTTCCCACCACTACAAACTTGCATATGGGTGAAAATAAAGAAGTACATTATATATCCATCGGAATTCATCTACAGGGCTTCCAACTTTGAAAGGGACTATTAAGCTTGATGGTTTCCTTTTTAATGGTATCTTCTTTTGGTTCATACCATAAGACAGAAAATGGCATTCTCAAAAAAGTTTCCATAGCCTGCAGTACCACACACACACACACACACACACACACACACAGAGGAATCTGCTTTAAAATGTAGTCAACTCTTGGGGTGCCTTGGTGGTTCAGCCAGTTGAGTGTCTGACTCTTGATTTTGGCTCAGGTCATGGTCTCAGGGTCATCAGATCCAGCTCCAGGCTGGGCTCTGCACTGAGTGGGGAGTCTGCTTGAGATGCTCTCTCTCCCTCTCCCTCTGCCCTCCTCTCTTTTTCTCTCTAAAATAAAGAAATAAATCTTAAAAAAATAGCATCTGGCCAACTCTTGATTATTCTGCAAATAGGAAATCATGGAATATACACATTAAATATTTCAATACATTCATTGAAATCCATAGATAATTTTTAAAAGTCTTTTCTTGGTCTACCTGGGTGGCTCAGTCAGTTAAGTATCTGCCTTCAGCTGAGCTCATGATCCCAGGATCCTGGGATCAAGCCCCATGTTAGGCTCCTTGCTCAGCGGGAAGTCTGCTTCTCTCCATCTCCCTTTGCCCCCACCCCCAACTCCTGCATGTGCTCTGTCTCTCTCTCACTCTTGAATAAATAAATAAAAATGTTAAAATTAATACATAAATAAAAGTCTTATCTAATTCAATCACTAACTTTCTTCTCAAATTTTCATCAAATTGCTCAAAATAGCAAATGAATTCATTTGAAGTCCAAAAGCTTTGATCACTTTCTGACCCTTTTTGCAAATGCTAAAATGCTCCCTTCCCCAAAACAATCAGTAAAGGATTAGGGGAAAATGCTAAATTTAGACCCAGATAATACAGGTAAAACATATTTTGATCCCCAAATTAAAAATGAGATGTGCTTTTCCAACCAGGACTGGGCAGAATGGTACCTACAAAGAAGGGTGGTGAGAAGAAGGGCTGTTCGGCCATCAATGAGCTTGTGACCAGAGAATACACCATCAACATCCACAAGCTCATCCATGGAGTGAGTTTCAAGAAGTGTGCCCCTTGGGCATGCAAAGAAATCCAGAAATTTGCCATGAAGGAGATGGGAACTCTGGATGTGTGCATTGTCACCAAGCTCAACAAAGCTGTCTTGGCCAAAGAAATGAGGAATGTTCCATACCATATCCATGTATGGTTGTCCAGAAAACTTAACAAGGATGAAGCTCTATATGCTGGTTACCAAGGTACCTGTCACCACTTTAAAAAATCTACAGTTAATGTGGATGAGAACTAACTGCTGATTATCAAATAAAGGAATAAAACTGCCAAAAAAATAATAAATATGTACTTTCTATGGCTATGTATCTAATTATAACATTGTTATATGATTATATACATACATACACAAATACACATCATTTACACATACACTTATTGTGACAGAATTTTTATTATGTATCAGCTCATTTCTTCCACCAATAATCTCATTCCATATACGATTCACCTAGAAAGCCCTACACTTACACTAAGACACCTCGAATGACATAGGTGTCTTTTGCAAAGTCTCCCAAGAATTCAGGATGGAACACTTAAAAAAAAAAAAAAAACACCTCTTGGAATTGTAATCTACCTGTATGCTTATTTTGGTGCCCCTTCACAATGTCAGGTTTTTGAAAGTAAGATCACACATGCACACAGTACATATTCCTAAAATTTTAAAAAAAATCTTATTCTAAGAATTTTATGTGCCAAACTAATAGGCAAACTGCTAAAAAGAATGAAACAAATTCCTAATATTTTATAAGTTCACAAATCCTATCACCTCCAATGATTAGAACCTAAAGCAAACGATGCCCCTATTTGCATGTGCGTGTGCATTTTGCATGGCAAAAGTATGCATTCAAGTACTTTTAGAAGTACTCAACATCTGCCAAAGCAAATTGGGGCAAAATTTATGCTTAAAGAGTCATTTAAAAAGTGAGTGAGCCTTGCTAAACCACACTGTACATATGGGAAAAAAAAAACATAAATGGTGTGAAAGCACAACGCAATCCATACTTATTTTATTATACAAGGACCTAACTGTTATTTACCTAAGATTAGTGATATGCCATGATTACTCTCTGCCTAGGAAATCACTACATGAAACAGTTCAATATCACAACAGGGACATTGCTGCTTTGATGGGCATAATTTTAGGTAAGGTAATTGCTTCAAGTGACCTTCCTACTTTTTTGAGTGTTTCCTAGTGTATTTTCAACATAGCATTGTCTACAGCTGAAGTTCTCTTCATTATTTCCACTTATAAATAAGAATTTTCCCTGTTATGTGCACCAGCCATTTGAATTCTAAAAATTCAAAACAGTAAGTCATTCTACGTTCTTAACCACAAAACAAAAATAACTGCTTATTATTTTATTTATTTGTGATTATACATATTTTCTACTGCTGGCTGTAAAGAGAAATCATAATGCAATGCCCCAGCTTTAATTTTAAGAAATGCAGGCAGCAATTTTGGGCAGTTAGTCTTTCTTACAGACTAGTGTCTTTTGATATATTGAGAAGACTACAGAAGCTGTTACGATGATAATGGAAGAACCTTATACATTTTCATTGACATCAAGTTGCCACTGACATCACAGGATTGACAAAGTAATGGTTTTCACACATACTTACATTGACACCATAACATCAGAAGTGTCAGACACAATGGAAGTGTCTCCTACAAGATCTATTGGTATTTAAAAAAAGGAAAAAAATAAATGCAGAAGGTTATGATAATATATTATGTCTCTTAACATTTCTAATTGTCCATAAATGCATCTGATTTATAATGAACTTCTATTGCAGATATCACCTTTTTTCATACACATAAATTTGGGGGAAAGGGAAAGGTGAGAAAATTGGAGGTGATGAGTGTTAAGGCTATTGTGATAGATGTAAAAATATACTTAATCTAGAGCTAACAGTTATAAAGTACAAAGTACAATTGTTCAAAACCAGGAACAGACTGTGGTAATGAGAAAATAGTCAAGGAACTCACACCAATTTGGTATTTTAGGTTAATTGCTTTATTATTAATACAGAGAGGTTGCACATTAGTTCTGTATAATTAGACAGAAATTATGCAGTGTTTGGTAATTGTAGCAGAATTCTGTAGTTTGCTATAACTTCATGCTGAACCAATATGAAAAGATAAAGTATTACAATCTTTAAAAAGAGACACATAGTTGGCATCAGAGTATAACATGAAGCAGAAGCTGATATATGACAGATTTTCATTATTTCTGTGAGGTAAGTTAACTTGATCGTATCTGCATGACAGGGTATTAATAAGATACTAGGTGATATTTTTAGTGTAACTGGAAGTACCATCAGCAGCCAGAGCTTTAACTTGTTTTCTTTCCATTTATAGGCACTTTATTTCTGTATTACCTGATTCAGTTAACATTCTTAAATTAAGACTCTTAAGAAAAACAGCTGGGTGTGATCTTAGTTAAAATTATGTTTATCTGAACAATAATTTCTTACCTCTTTTAAATGCAGTACCTTCTATGTTTCAAAGCCAAGTATCAGAGATAGGCAGATGACCAAGAGAGACATGGCCCTTGTCCTGCAGACCTTACATACTTCCATGGGGACGACAAAGCTCAACAGGTAATTTCCTAGTGGTTATTTAATTACAGGACAGTTGGAAGGTATCTTGGAGAAATCATGGTGCTGAGAGAGCATATAAAAAGGCAGATCTGAACTAGTCTTGGAGATAGGCAAGGCTTCTCAGAGGGGATGAGAAAAACATTCAGAGTACAAGGAACGATTCTACTTGAAAGCCTTGAGACACCAAGCATGAATATGGAAGATCAGGCTGGCACTCTGTGTTCCTTTAAAAATGTGTTTATTTTCATTCTACATATTTGAGGAAAATACACCAGAGTGAAGGAAGCTATGAAGAAAGAACATCGTCCACTTTCCTGTAAATTGGCCACTGTTGCCAGCTCGGAGAATCTAATCTGGAGAGCCTCCATCATGCTGCCATTTTGCCAGTTTTGACATGGGTGTCCCTACCTCCTCCACAATTTATCTCAGAGTATTTCTGCTTAGAAGAGCAATGATTGGGTTAATTTTTTTAAGTGAATTTAGTTCTAGCTAATTACCTCATTTACACCTTGAATTTATTTGTCCCTGAAATTCCAACTGGAAAGGTGGCAAGTTATTTTTTTTTTTAAATTGTGCCAGGGTGGAACTACAGCAACAAATAAAATACACATAGTCCTGCCCTCATAAAACTTATCATCCAACAGGAAGTTAAATAAAGCACAGCAAGCACCAATACATAAAACTGTGAAATTATAACATATTTCTAAAATATAAATTAGCATCTTGGAGAATGCAAGGATATGAGAACTAATTAATTCTGCAAATCTACTCTCTGCCAGACATTATACTAAACCTTAGAACTATATATAATATATAGGCTGTGGAGCTCACAATTTCAAAACTAGATTTACTGCAATTCAGCTAATGTTTATTGAGCACCTGCTATATAAAACACCGTAGTTCTATTTTTCTTCTTACCCAGCTTCCCCACTCCAGCCTCCTTGCTGTTCCTTGAACATGCCAGGCATGCTTCCATCTCAAAGCTTTGCACTTGTTTCACCTCTGGGAATGTTCTTCTAATCCTAAATTACCTCTAGGATCATTCCCTCACTTCCCTTACCTCCTTCTCCAATGTCAACCTCGCAGTGAGGCATTCTTGGCCACCTTGTCTAAAATTGCACCCACACTCCCCTTCTCTGCTCCACACTTAATTTTTCTCCATACAAAAGGTTTATTTACCATCTAACATGCTAAATATTTTACACATTTTATATATTTGTTTACATTTATTTCCTATCTTACCTATTACTTGTAAGCTCATAGTGTTCAGTGACATATCCTATGACAATGGGGTCAATAGCACTATTTTTATATATACAGATTATAAGGAATTCTTAATTGATTTGACAGCTTGATCACTTGCTGGAGCTGATAATCCTTTTTCATCTTATTTACCAAATTAAGTTTGGATAAATTAGGCCAAATTTAAATCAATAACAAACCACTGCAGAAAATGAAAATTTGTTAAATATGGAGAATAATAAAATTCCATTTTAAAAATTAATTTTTAATTTTTTCTTATGATAAAAGCAATCATGGGACCCCTGGGTGGCTCAGTTGGTTAAGCATCTGCCTTCAGCTCAGGTCATGATCCCAGGGTCCTAGGATCAAGTCCCGCATCAGGCTCCCTGCTCAGCGGGGAGTCTGCTTCTCCCTCTGGCTTCCCCTCACCCTGCTTGTGATCTCTCTCTCTAATAAATAAATAAAATCTTTTTTTAAAAAAGCAATCATATTCACTACAGGAAAAAATATAAAAACAGATAAAATAAAATAAATTCCAACCATATTCCCAAAACCCAACTATAATCATTGTTAATACTGTAAGGATTTCTATACCAAAAACAGGATCATAGTATTCATACTACTCTATAACCTATTCAATATTTTACATGCATAGGTTGCTCAGGCCTCTCCTGGGTGGGCTCTGACCTGCTTCACAGAGGGACACCTGACATGCCTTGGCGATGCTCATAGACGGCCCACTCAGTGCCCACCCTCACTAATGAGTAACCAGGAGGTATGGAGGTGTGAACTCCCCACAGGGGAAAACTGACCAACTGACACCAGTAGACACATTCTTCCCCCTTTCTATTCCCAACTCCCACTTTACAAAGTCCAGATACATAGTTTTTATGGCTTCTTAAGGACTCAGTCTCACTGGTCTCATCATTGGTTTCACTTAGTAGTGAGCATATCAATAATGACTTCTCCAAATGTTGACTCTTCCTTCTTCCGTGCTTCACTCTCCCTGTCTCTCACTTCTTTTTTTTTTTTTTTTTTAAGATTTTATTTATTTATTTGACAGAGAGAGACAGCCTGCGAGAGAGGGAACACAACCAGGGGGAGTGGGAGAGGAAGAAGCAGGCTCCCAGTGGAGGAGCCTGATGTGGGACTCGATCCCAGAATGCTGGGATCACGCCCTGAGCCGAAGGCAGACGCTTAAGGACTGCGCCACCCAGGTGCCCCCCTGTCTCTCACTTCTGCTTCCTGGGGTTACACTCCCTAATAAAATAACAGCACATAAATTATCTGTTATTGGATCTGCTTCCAGGGAACCCAAGTTAAGACACCTCATTTTCCCCCTTAAAATATATATTAAACATGCTTTTCTATCACTGTCAATCCTTCTATATAATGGAAATTGAGTAAGATCATAACCCTGTTTATCTTCTTTATTGCTTTTTACTCAGTACCTAGAGTTGTGTCTGACATATAGTAGGTTCTTGATACATTTTTACTGAATATAAGAGCTTATCATTGCTGTAAAGTGTAAGTCTCCCTTACTTAAATCTTTGCTAGATTATATATACCTCAATTATGTTGGTTTTGTTTTTTGTTTTTTAAAAACTCATGACCCTGAGATCAAGAACCTGAGATCAAGACCTGAGCTGAGATCAAGAGTTGGACGCTTAACCAACTGAGCCACCCAGGCACCCCTTTATACCTCAATATGTTTATTCAGACATAACTAAACTGTCAAGTTGTTTTACCTAATTTTACCTATTTTAATCTGCTATGGTTATACAGCAAAATCTTGGCTCACGCATGATTATTTTCTCCATTCTTAACTTCTCTGGGTCAGAGGACATGCACAATATCAGGGATGTTTTATACGCATTTGCTATTAAATTTGAATAAATATTATGACATTCTATTTATTTTAATTTGTTGGCAATTCTTCTAGGACACCAGGATATTTTCATAACATTGACAGAGGAAAAAGGCATAACCTGTGTTCACCTGTTCCATCAGTTTAAAAACCACATGTTTTTATGAGATGGCAATGAGGCTGACCAGTAAATTTAAGCCAGGAAATTTAAAAATAAAAATTTGAACCTTAAAAATTCTTGCTGCTAAAACAAAACAAAACAAAACAAAAGAAAACAAACCTTTTTTTTTTTTTAATAATAGGATCTCCCCTGCCATATCCCCCCCAACAGTAATTTACTTTTCGTGTCACAGAACTCAGCACCAAACAAATCACACACCTTATCCACAGCTATAAGCTCAAAATGCTCAGACTCATGTTTTTCACTATAAACCATGGGCAAAGTGATTCAAGGGTGTTTTTTCTGATAGTAAAAGAAATCCTGGAAACTCTTTACAATTATTCCTGCATGGATCAATGTGGCATACAGCAATAGTCCAGAGATCAGTATGAGACATATTTGAACATGAATCCATGCTGACAGAGAAATACTTTCTATTTGTCGAATACTTGAAGTACCTCATTTTCTATGAACTGGATTATCTCTTCATAAATTGTGGGCAACAACTAAGATGAGTTTAGCTCCTACTTTCGTTACTGAATATAGCCAGCTGATCCATGAGTAATAGAGACAACAGAGTAATCAGTTTCAAACCCCCCCCCAAAATGTTTATTGCTTGAGAAAATAATCAGTCCATTCTCTGCATGAAAGGAAAATCCACACTCAGAAACCTATTTGCTACAATGAGTTTGATTGAACGCCCCCATACCAGGCTTGGTGTTACAACTTTATGTTGGAATCTGGAAGATTGCTCTTGCTTAGTATCAAGTTAATTATTCCACATATAAATTCAAATTGATAGATCCCAGCTAGTCAGCTAACAGCCTTTATCACACTATTCTATATCAATCAAAACAATGCCATTGAGCATCACTACAGTGAAAAAAAAGACTTTTTTTTTTCACTTGAAACCTTTTTTGACTACCTCAAAAGTTCTTTGATATGTGATAAACATATTTAAATACATGTTTTCACAGCCCCTTCAAATGTTTGAATTAAATATGTATCTTTCAGTGGGGGCAATAAAGCCATAACACTGATGAAAAATAAAATCACCAGGTATCCAACAGGGTCAGTGGGTAAATCAGGTTTCATGGGCTAGATGTAAACCACAGTTCTGTCCATTGCAGAACTTGAGGGATTGAAATAAAATCGACGTATATCATCAATTCATTTCTGCTTTAACATTGTTCAAATTTCTCCTGGCATTTAAAAAAGTACATATTGAAAAGGAGAATATACACCAATGCAGGCTAAGGACAAATCCTGAGCCCTCTCAAGTATAAATGTGTTTAATTTGGTATTTTTAGTTCTGTGTCTATGGAGAGAAAGAAATTTGTGCTCAACCCCAGTCTACAAATTTCTGTATGCCTATTGACATAATATGTAGATGTCCTTGGCCAGATAAAAAGACAAAAAGAAAACTGCCTGCCTGCCTGCACAAGCCAGGAAGAACTGCACACCCTCTCAAAGACCTCTCTCTAATCAAAACAATTCTCCAAGGCTGAACGATGGTCTGAAAAAAAGCTAAGAGAAAATAACAAAGAGAAAAAACCCCAAACTTGCACATTTTTGACCTACATCTGTTGAAATATAATGTCTTACAAATAAACAAAAAATATGAAATTCTGATAAAATGTTTTCAATGATGTTTATTTTTTTTTAAAAAAAAGGAAGAAGGAAGGGGAAAAAAAGAAAGAAAGAAAAGACCCAATTATGAGATAAACATTTCCAGAGGAACAAAAGCTATAGCATTCATGATAAATTGCTCTTTATTTCATTTTAAACCATAGATACGGTCTTACCTTCGTATATTAAACTGTGACAGATTCTATTCTTTTTACAGCAATTTTGCTTTTTCTTATAACTGTACACATCTGGAGTCCAAGAAGTGCTCAACTGATGGATTTCAAGCATATTTTGCAGCAAATAGCACCTCTAAGCACTCTATGTAAGTTCTTTGTCTCACTTCTAAGGTTAACTATGTGCACTAATTTTAACCTTAATTTTTTAAATATGAAGGAAATTTGATATGAAACTTGGACTTGACTTCTTTAATGACTGAGTTCTATTAGGCTAACTCTCTAAAAGGGGTACTGCCTTAAAGATTATCCTTCTCTTTGAAAAACTGAGTCCATCCACATAGAGTTTTGGCAACATAAGAGATTACTGCCATATTCTCAAAAGCTACCCTGCTTCCAGAATCCTAAATGATCTTCATTTCCTAAATCAATACATTCCTTATGCACATTTCCTTGAAAATGTCAATTCTGTATATTTAGATTTAACAAATACTTTATTCTAGCTCATTTCATTTCTTTTGATTACTGGAGATTGTTCTGACATCACGGGGAGATGTGTAAAGACAAACAGTACATGCCACACTTTACCAGTCATGTCAGTACCACTACTGAATGAGCTTTTCAATGCTAGGCCACATGACAACCATGCAGTTTCTGCCAGACATAAAGTGGACTTGTATTCAGTTGGCATTTCAGCACTTATGTGGAACACAACCACTTTTTAGAATTACAAGGTTACTTAATTGAAAGTAGATTTTAAAATTATAGTAGTTGTTAAATACTAGGAGCTAAATTTTCACTTGTGTACTTAAAGCTGTTATTTGGAGCTGAATCGGGCAGGCAGTTTAACAAGCAACAGGAAATGTTTAAAATCACCAAGATCATTATCCAGTGAAATTAAAATCCCAAACCAGAGGGCTCAGCATTACATAGGAATTTGCAAGTGAAACCAGCATCATCATCAGGAACACATCTGGATAGGTAAGAATATTAGATAATACTTCATCTTGGGCGGAGAAGAGAGGCCAGGAAGTCCCCAGCCTGAGGAAAGTCATGTTTTCTGGGGCTGCAGACATGGACCCATGTATACAGTGTAAGAGGACTGTCAGTTCAGGTGAAAGGGACTGTGTTAGTGATTCTGTAATGTGTGCTCATGTGCACATGTGTATGTAGATCCTTTTTCCCAGGCCTTTTACCTAGTCTACAGACAGGGTAGAAACAGATGTAGAGTATTAGATCGATTGTCCTGAATTGACAGCAGCAAGCAAATGGCACACTACAAAGTAGTGGGAGGCAGAGTAATGGCATCCTAAAGATGCCCATATCCTAATCCCCCAAATCTGTGAATATGTTTCCTTAAATGGCAAAAACGGACTTTGCAAATATAATTAAGATGGAGAGATTATCTTGGATTGTCTGGGTAGGCCCAATAAAGAGTTCCCTAAAAGGAGGTAGGAAGGTCAGAGTCAGAGAAGGAGATGTGACCGTGGAAAGAGATCAGAGAGAAGAGAAGACACTATATTGCTGGCTTCAAAAATGGAAGAAGGAATCACAAGCCAAGGGATGTACGTTGGCTCTAGAATCTGGAAAAGGCAGAGAAATGATTCTCCACAAGAGCCTTCAGAAGCAATCAGTCCTGCTAACATCTCACCAGTGAGTTACCTGATCTTCAGAACTATAAGATAAATTTGTGGAAATTTGTACAGGTATTTTATGGCAATTTAAAAGGAAGTAGCTTACATTCCTTCAAGAAACCCTTACCCAGAGCCCACTTTCTATAAACAGTGGGAACCAAAATGGCCTTAATGTTCCACTCAGCTGCCTTAGACAGGTTTCTTCCTGACGTCCCAGTTTTTAAGTGCAAGTACTTTAGAGAACTTGCCACTGAAACACTTTCGCTGCCCCCTTTGACTTGCAAATCTTCTCCCAGCCTTTTCTTTCTTTTTTTTATTTAATTTTTTTAATTATATTATGTTAGTCACCATACAGTACATCCCTGGTTTCTGATGTGAATTTCGATGATTCATTAGTTGCGTATAACACCCAGTGCACCATGCAATATGTGCCCTCCTTACTACCGATCACCAGTCTATCCCATTCCCCCACCCCCCTCCCCTCTGAAGCCCTCAGTTTGTTTCTCAGAGTCTATAGTCTCTCATGCTTCATTCCCCCTTCTGATTACCCCCCCTTCTTTATCTCTTTCTTCCCCTACTGATCTTCCTAGTTCTTATGTTCCATAGATGAAAGAATTCATATGATAATTGTCTTTTACAGGTTTTATAACACAAAGATGTCTTTCCCAAAGACCTGGGAGCTACCCTTTTGAAATGTAATCACCATAGGAAATAGTGCCTCTATCTCCCAGTCTCTATGCAGGGGTAGAAACCTAACTTCCATAAGCACCAATTAGCAAACACAAAAGCCTTAATCTCATTGACCAACTTCTCCCCAAAGTCCTCCCAATACTTTTCCACTGGCTTCCACAGAATCCTTTTTTGTGTTTTCAACTACCTGTTTCCTTGGGTGTCAGTTATTCCATTTTTTATTGTTGTTTTCTCTTTTCTATTATTGGTTTTATTCCATACTAAGAATGCTTGGATCTTAGTTGATGGTTATAGGTTGATTAGTGTAATTGCTAATCCTATTTTATTTTATTTCTTTTATTCAGTTTTCCTCTGTAGTTGTTTCAGGTCTTTTATCCTAACAGGACTTTTTTCTTTCTTTCTTTTCTTTTTTTTTTTTTTTTTAATGGAAAGGCAGATGGAAACTTCTGTAGGCTTTCAGGTATGTGAGTACAAAGTCGATAGGAAGGCTCTAGGTTCTCTGGCAGTGGAAAATTTTGGTATATTTCAATGCTAGGAAGAACTGCCTTTCCTTCATATTTCACTCCACATTTACTTAGGGAATACAGCATTACTTCCAACTTGATTTGACTTCTTCCTTTCCTATACTACACAGCATACTCACCACCTGGTGAAACTTTCTGCAGAAAAAATTATCATGATTGTGAATGTACAGGATGGAGATGATGGTGCCATCTGGGCCCAACCTTTCTGATTGTCCCCCCCCACCCCACCCCAGCCTACTCAGGCTCTTTCTGATTTGACTCTAAGATTATCCGGGGGTCCTGCTCATAAGAGTGATCTTATTCTGCTGTATTGAGCCAATGGATCACTCTTCTCACTTTTCCTCATCATTCTCCTTTCACTCTTTGAAGATTTCCTTGAAATCCTCAAGTACTGCTAGCTTTCTCTTTTTCCAGCAGTATTATGGTATCAATCACAGTGTATGCATATCTTCTTTCATTCTATTGGAAATTCAGGGAGAGAGATAGTAGTAGACCCACATGTTCAAGTTGTCATTTCAGAGCTAATCTTCTGTTCTTAAAATGTTCTGTTAGATATTTCCACCAGATTGGGCCTCAGCCTCCCCCACCTAGACATTCACCTAGCTTCTTTTTCTCTTCACTGATTATTACCAAAAAGAGAGAGAGAGAGAGAAGAAGGGGGAAAAAAGAGAAGAGAAGAGGAAAAAGAAAAGAGAAAGGAAGGAAGGGAGGGAGAGGGAGAGAGGGAAAAGGAGAAAAGGAGAAAGGGAGAAAGGGAAGGAAAAGGAAGGGAAAAGGCAAAGGGAACGGGAAGGGAAGAGAAAAAGGAAAGGTGAAGGGAAGGGAAAAGGAAAAGGAGAGGAGAGGTGAGGGGAGGGAGGGAGAGGGGGAAGAAAGGAATAAAGAAGAAGGCAAGCCTCTTTCTTTTCTGTGCCAAAAAATTCTGCTTTCTTTAGCCCCTATCTGGAGCCCTGGGCCTTTGTTCACACTTCTGAAGACTGAATTCTCTCCTAAACATTAATGAGTCTTGTAGTAGGGATCTCACACCACCTACTTCTTCACCAGTTTCTGCTAAGGAGAGAAATAGCTCCATCTCCCTGTTGGTACAAGTTACACCATCTCTATTAGAGGGCAGACACAGATACAGGTGGTATGAGTTTTAAATATCATTTTTCCTTCCTCTTACATTTTATCTTCAAATAAACAGAAAAATCTTATAGACAACCTTATTATACATGATGTGGAAAGAAGTTTGTCAAAATATATTAGAAGAAAAATGCCATTTGATCCTTCCTTCATCTTTTCCCAACACATGGACTTGGCTCTTTTGTTCATAACAATATCCAAGTTCTATTCTGACTAAAGAGCCCCAAGAGGCCAAAGTGAGTGAATGATTACTATGCATTAATATCTCTTTCCTCTAATAATTGTTCACTGGACTTATTTCCACCTAAAAACACATTTTTCCTATGCACTTTCTCAATATGTAGAAAACAGTAGGAGTGAAAAAATCTTTTGTCAACAGCTATCCAAGATTATGCAGCTAGGAGGGTGGGACTGAGGATAACAATGGCTTAGAGACATTTATCTTAATTATCCACTAAGGTAATAAAATATTTTCCTCTTTTGATTTAGAAAGCAACAATGCCTGGGGTTTCCTAGGTGAGAAAGGAAAAATCTATTAACATAGCTTACTGACTTGACCTGCCAACCCCAAATCCTTTCTTTCCCTCTTCCTTCCTTTGCTCCTTCCCCCTTTCCCCCTTCCTTCCTTCCTTCCACTTATAAGTATTTATTGAGTATCTAATATGTACCAGGAATTTTCCTAGGGATTGTAAACATGAATATGAATAAGAAAGGGCACTGGCTTTTCAGCTCTTGTAGGCCAGCAGAGCAAACAGTTATGACCATGGACAGTGATGATGCAGCCCCATCAGTCTAACAACTGCTACAATTGAGGTGCGAAGAAAATACTGTGGGAACACAATGATCGCATATTTCATTAAGATGATTAAATCTGATCTTTAAAGAGTTTTGTTTAGTTAAGACACAGGGAAAGGCAGAGCTACCAGTATAGTATGTGCAAACACTTAGAGTAGTAACAGGACAAGCGTTATTTGAGGAGTGGTGAAAGTTCAGTGTGAATGGAGCACTGAGCAAATAGACACATGCCACAGGTGATAACCATAAGGTACAATGAGACTGAATTGTTATGAGCTTTGTATTCGAAGTCTAGGCATACGAACCATACCCTTACAAAGCAAAGGTTTATAAGCAAGTAAGCAACATAATAAAATGTATCTTTTAGTAAAGTAACTCTTAGTCTGCTCAGGCTGCCAAACAAAATGCCATCGACTGGGTAGCTTAAACAACAGAAGTTTATTTCCTCCCAGGTCTGGAGAGTAGAAGTCCCAGATCATGGTGCCAGCCTGGTTGGGTTCTGATAACAGCTCTCTTCCTGACTTGCAGAGGGTTACCTTCTTGCTGTGTCCTCACATGAAAGAAAGAGAGAGAGAGAGAGATGTGTTCTCTGGTGTCTCTAAAACAGATAATCCCATCATAAAAAGCTCTACCCTCATGACTTCACCTAAATTTAATCACCTTCCAAAGGCCCATCTCCATATACATCACATGGGGAGTCAGGGCTTCTACAGATGAATTGGGTGGGTAGGGAGAAACAACACAATAAGAGGCCATAACAGTAACTCCAGTGGGGATGTGGGACACAGACTTAAATGAAGTTATGAATGCTGGTAAAGTCAGTTTGAAAGAGTTTTTATTAAGTTAACAATTAAGCAAAGTAAACCAAGTCAGTATAGAAGAAAAAGATAATAATTTTATAGTTATTTCTGAGATAAAAGTAATAGGTTTCGTTACTCATCTGATATAAAGAGTGAGAAAGAGTGATAATTTAAATATAAGAGGATTTAACTGACAGCACAGATGGATAGTGATAATAGGCAATTGTGTAGTTTGTCCTTGAACTTTGGCGTCTCACCTCTTGGTGGAATCTCTAAGGTAGCTTCACTATAGCATTTCATTCTCCACTTCTTAACAGTAACCATTTAGAGTCAATCACCAATTCTGTGGCTTTTGATTAGCTTTCTTGCTTTCAATCTAAACAAATGCAGCAGCATTTTATATGTTGAGGAAACAAGTCATTTGAGTCTCAATGCAGAATTCCCAACAGAATTGATTTTCCTTTGCGTTGGTTTGGAAATCAATGCCTGTGCCAAATTCTGTAGATCATGAGCAGGGCCCTAGCATTCTGGGGAAGTCAGGCTAGGTCAGCTCAGAAGACAGATTGAGAATCTTGGCTTGTTGACTCTTGGCTAGATTTTATGTGCCTCTTTATAGGTTGAGAAAATGCAGCTGAGCTTTCAGAAGCCAAAAAGAGTCAGGAAGAGCATGAAATCTCACCAATTTAGTGAGGTCATCTGAGTGTTCCTAGAAAGAGAAATGAGAAAACTTGCAGAAGATCAAGTCTCTCCAGAAGAGGAAGAGAAAAGTGAAAGGAGAGCAAGTCTGAAGAGGTAATAGGGTCAATGAAACAGGATGAGTAGCTTTTGCTGCGCAGTGGGTTTATTTTAAGGAAAATTAAGGGGATTAGAAAGCACTTATTGCTCCCTCCAGTTATGTGCTAGTAATGCAAGAAAATATAAAAGCAGTTCAAACTCTGGGCCTTCCCACTAAAGATATTTACATTTTATTCTTCTCTTTTCAGCATTTCCAGCCCCACTCATCTTCTCTCCTTTCTACAAATCTATTCAAAGTGGCATCAAAACACAGAACACTTTCAAATGTTCTGTTCTTCTCCTCCCCTATATTCTGTATCCTATCATTTAGACCTCTCATTAATATATGTATGGATATGTATGCTCCTTACAATGCATTTATCTTAACTGTAAGCTTCGTAAGAGCAGAGGCTAAATAAAAATAAGTACCTCCAGCCTCCTTCTAAATGCCTAGCACAATGCCATATCCACAATGAGATCTTAATATTAATTGATGTTCAGTTCTGGCTGGGATGACTGCTAAATAACAGTTTTATGAGTGAACAATGAAGGCATGCTTTATACATTGCTATTTGGATCTCTAAAGCAGTAATATAACTCGATTACTTATTTTAGTACTGAGCTTTTTCATTTAACATACAAAAAGCAGAAAAAGAACCTGACCCAGGGATTTTTTTTTTTTAATACTTAGTTGACCCTGTATAAAGCATCCCTGGTTCCAGAATACTTTCCTAGACTCTTCCATCTCATTAAATTTATGCCCTTAGGAGATCAAAGAAATACATTAATTTGCCAAGCACTGTATTTTTTTAAATAATCATGTATTTTAAAACATTATTTTTATTGGTATCTTCAACTCAATTAAATAGACATTTATTTTAGAACCTACTCTATGTCATTATTTTGTTACTATGATGGAGAAACAGGAAACATGCCAGGATTTGGTTTTTAATTTCAGTGAGGAGAAAACAAGACATGTAAACACTCAAAATAAAGTTAAAGAGCATTATCAAGTGCTATGCAAAAAATTTTAAAAAGCACCAGAATGACACTTCAACGAGGATTATATTATAAAAATCAAAAAACAAACAGAGACCAGACCTGAAAATTCCCTG
The DNA here is from genome assembly GCF_002007445.2 of Ailuropoda melanoleuca. Taxonomy (NCBI): domain Eukaryota; kingdom Metazoa; phylum Chordata; class Mammalia; order Carnivora; family Ursidae; genus Ailuropoda; species Ailuropoda melanoleuca. The sequence continues at coordinate 67,623,810 of NC_048219.1, read as the reverse complement.
AGAAGACCAAAAAAAAAAAAAAAAAAAAAAAAATTTTCTGTTTTNGTTTTGAATGTTCCTGGTTTGCAAACTGTCTTTTGGCATGTGCACAATAAGCCTGTACTAATTACTACTTCAGTGATTAACTGGTTGTATTTCTGTTATTCCTGAACTTTTAACAGTTCATGGCATCAGATGTGGGAGCCAAAGAAGATCCCCACGTGCTGATACCCATAGCACCCACTGAGCTCACTGCTTCCTCACTGAACCTGGTGTTTGAGGGTAGGTCTCTCTTGGATCCCAGCTCTGTTCTCTTTATGTCTTGAACTCTCTGACTTTATTGTGCATACCCATATTTATCTATTAAAGCTTCCTGGTCAGTCACTCTTCAGTGCAAAAGAACACAAAGAAACATGTGGAACACCTATTGAAAAACAGGGCCCCTTCTACTTAGGATAGCTTAGGGAATCTAAAGGCAAAGATGGATTACATCTCGTCTAAAACTCTCTCCACTCCTCTTAAAAACTCCTGCTTCCTGTACACGTACCACTATTAACTAGGATCTTGTGCCTTTTTGTAAAATCGATGAACTTTTGGAATTGTAGTAGCTTGAATTTAAATAAATCCACCAGAAGGGGCATTCTTAAAAAAGAGGATTCCAAACCTCTCAGAGACAATGGGATTCATTCTTTGATTGTTATGCAGAAGCTTCAAAAAGACAAAACAACTCCAAAAATAGCTCTAAAAGGATCCTTACAGCAGGCAGATTAAAAAAAAAAAAAAAAGGTCTTTAGTAAAACTCTTTGGCCATCTGAGCAGGTAATCTTAACTTACTACATGGGCCAGAAACACAATTTAGATGCAACTATTCTTTACAGTTTTAAACCTGAGATATGGCTAAAATTTTTAAAACAATTGTTATCAGATCTCTGTGTCTGTCTATATGTTTATGTAAATTTATGTATGTATATTATGATATGTTACATTTTTCTACCTCCTGGTGTTAGTGCCAAAATTAATTTATAAAGAGCTGTATTTAATTGGCTTAAAGAAAATCAAGCATTTATATAAATCAAGTTTAGTCTCAGAAATATAGAAACTAACTGAAATGTTTTTCAAATTCACATAATCTGGGACAATCTTTGAAAAATAAAAGCTAGTTCAAGTTTTGTTGGTTTAATAAAAGCAGTCGTATCTTCAAAATTTGTCAAGAAGAAAAATAATTTAGGATGATCGGTGGCTGTTTGATGTCTAATCCAAGTATAACTGTTAAAAACAAGTTAATTTAAATATGTGTAAATAAAAGTTTATATTACGTTAAACTATATAATGGATATTCACTGAATATCTAAATCATAAATGTCCCAAGGTAAAATGATTGTTCCAAAATAAGGAAGAAAAAAAAGACCATAAACTGAATGGATATAGGAAGCTGTAGAAGGTATGTGGAAAAGAAATCTTGAGAAAGGAATTTTATGTGGCCATGTTAAGAATGGAATGAATTTATTTAAGTTAAAAAAAAAAGAATTTTAATATCAAAAGTTTACTAGTGCAGAATTAGAATTTTGTTTTCTCCACATTAAAAGGACAGATTTCTTAGATTATTGGTCTGCTCTTAACAGAACACAGTAAACGAAAGTTTTTCTTTAATGTAATCTGTCTAGATAACAGTCTATTGTTTTGTCTTTATCAGGTTTTGATTACTTAAGAAAATTGAGTCTTCCCTATTTTAGAACTAAAATTTTTACAACTATGTAACTTTTTGTATATGCTAAATTTCATGGGCAGGATTGTCAAATAAGAAACGATGTTAAGCTTTCCATAGAGTTTATTTGTACAAAATTCCTAAAACTCTGGGATGTCCTGGTATAATGCTATCAGTCATAATTTTAAATTGTATGTCACAGAAATAACTAAATTTCCTTGTCAACTGCATTATAATGAACTCTTATCATATCTTCAATCATGACCATTTTTAAATCTTTTGTCATGTGCAAACAGTTATTGTTTTACTCTGATGCTTTTACAAAAATGTTTCTGCAAAGTTTTATCTTCAAACAAATTCATGGAAAAGACCTGCACAAACACTCTAAAATGAAGGTTTCTGGTAGCTTTAAGAACCTAACACTGGGGGCGCCTGGGTGGCTCAGTGGGCACGTGGGTGGCTCAGTCCTTAAGCCTCTGCCTTGGCTCAGGGCGTGATCCCAGGATGCTGGGATCGAGCCCCACATCAGGCTCCTCGGCTGGGAGCCTGCTTCTTTCTCTCCCACTCCCCCTGCCTGTGTTCCCTCTCTCGCTGGCTGTCTCTCTCCTTGTCAAATAAATACATAAAACCAAAAAAAAAAAAAAAAAAAAAAAAAGNAAGGAAAGAAAAAGGAAAAAATCCTAGCAGTGAACTGGGTAAGAATTAATAAAACTCTATTGGACTAATGATGTACTATATGTTGGTTAACTGAACATTTAAAAAAAAAAAAAAAGAATTGTAGTAAAAAAAAAAGTTGATTCATAAAGATGCTGACTTAAGATCAAGCTAAACGAGAATTAATTAGGTAACACTGAGTGAACTAACAAACATGATTATAATTTTAATAATTCATTTAAAACATTGCTGGTTTTTTAAATGTTTTGTTTTCCAGACTTAAAGGACCCATTTTTCCTCCTCTCTTTAAAGCTATCTATAACTTATAGCAATTTGATAAAATGTATCTTTACAACAAAGGTTGAAACATGTATCTCTTTCTCCCTACTTGATCCCTCCAGAATTCAGAAACTCAAAATAGTCTTAATTTTCATGACAACATATGTATTTACATAACTTCAATAAGAATCTATTCTTGTAACAAGACACAACAGAACAAGTGCTTGGCTTGGCTTCCAAGCCTTGAAGAGACTTTTGAAAGTGCAATCTGAGATTACTTAAGAGAAGTTCCAGCAAAGCAGATTTGAAAGAGCCAGTATGGTCAATGGTTTTTCTTGCTATAATTATGTAAGTAATCAGGTCAAATTTATTGAAACTAGAATTAATTTGCCAACCATTTAGTCTTATTTGTTATCTTTGATTGAAATGGAGATGATTATAGAGAGAAAAATTATGTTTCAGGATATACCTTTGTGGACATCAGAATCTAGTGCTATTAATTGTCTTTTAGAATCTGATTTCTACTTGTAAACTGGACTGGATCCTGAATTCTTTTAGTTTCCTTCTACATTTGGCTAGAACGCTCCAAACTAACATTTCTCATTTTCTCCCACTATTTTGATTGGAGTCACTATGAAACTAAAACTGCCCTTTTCCCCGAGCCATGCAGGTTAAAGCTGGACAACTTGATAGAAACTTCTGAGATCACGACAGCTCATGTGTGGACATCTTCATGTCTGTTGCTATGTGACCACTCGGAAGAACCACCAGAGACATTCCAACTGCAAACCAGGAACATCTGTCAGATTGTCACTACCTGCCCTCACCCTGTCTGAAGATGCTTAGATCCTGAAACCTAGAAATTCTCTCAACTGGCTGCTCTCCAAACTCAGAAACTGAATTTAAAATTTGCTGGAACTATTAACCTTTTTCTTTTATTTCCACAGAAATGCCTCTCGGTAAATTACCTGACTGCTCACATTATATAGAGGCCTAATGTAGGTGGAGGCTTACCTGCAATACTGCCTTCTGAAATAAAACATCCTCATTTTCATCCTGTCCTAAGTAATCATAAGGATGTGTGTTTGCTAATACAGTATGTTGTGCCTATGTATAGAAGTAGAAAAAATTAAAACCCAGTTATACATTATCAAAAAAAATTGTAGAGTGATTCAGAGTGTGGGATTGTATAAAACCTCGGTACACACGAGTCTCCACTTTGAGGAAAGCGCCATTGTCCTCTCTAAGTCAAATGGCTAATGATCTCATGAACTGGGCAAAAAGATCCTTGGACTAGGCCAGAAGAGGCAATTATTTTATAAAGCGTTGATTCTAAAATCAACAGGACAACTGGCATCCAGAGCATAGACTGTTGATGTGGACTTTCTAAAGACAGAACTTAACTAATGCATGCCAGGAATAGTTTCCTTTGTTAACATCAAAAGAATAGTTGATCAACCTGTAACCTGCTGGTACCAATCTACAGTTTGTTTTCCTCTTTTACCCAAGAATTTTAATTATCCCTCTTCTTTCTCATAAAAACCCCTTGCTTTCACCCGACAAGCAGGACACTCTTCTGGTTTTGCCAGAATCTGTACTCCCTGAATTACAATTCTGAAACCCCAAATAAAGGTCTTTGTTCTTTTCAGTTCCACCTCCTTTTCTTGGTTGACAAAAGGTAAAACCTGAATCTGATTATAATGCCATTGAGTTATTTAATTGGTTAAATCTTGGGCTCCAGAGAATCTTCTCTAGAGAGTTTTTCAGTCCTTGGCTATTTTTCTCCTTATAATCCTCATGTTAAACTCTCTAATGCGAAATATACTCTTGAGGGTTTTATTTTATCTATCTATCATCTATCTATCTATCTATCTATCTATCTATCTATCTATCTTCAAGTTTTTATTTAAAATCCAGTTAGTTAACATACAGTGTAATATTAGTTTTAGGTATAGAATTTAGGGATTCGCCACTTATATACAAACACCCAGTGCTCATCACAAGGGCCCTCCTTAATATGCATCACCATTTTGTCCATCCCATGGCCTATCTCCCCTCCAGCAACCCCCACTTTGTTCTCTATAGTTAAGACTCTGTTGTATGGTTTGCCTCTCTTCTTTTTTCCCCCTATGTTCATCTGTTTCATTTCTTAAATTCCACATATGAGTGAGATCGTGTGGTATTTGTCTTTCTCTGACTGACTTATTTCACTTAGCATAATACACTCTAGCTCCATTTACATCTTTGCAAATATTAAGATTTCATTCTTCTTAATGGCTGAGTAATATTCCATTGTATATACATATACCACATCTTCTTTATCCATTTATCAGTCGATGGACACTTAGGCTGTTTCCATAATTAGGCAATTGTTCATAATGCTGCTATAAGCATCAGGGTGCATGTAGCCTTTCAAATCAGTATTTTTGTATCCTTTGGGTAAATACCTAGTAGTGCGATTACTTGGTCATAAGGGAGTTTCTATTTTTAACTTTTTGAGGAACCTCCATATTGTTTTCCATAGCGCCTACACCAGTTTGCATTTCCACCAACAAATGTTGAGAAAGTTTTCCTTCCATTTTTAGTTTTTGGAATAGTTTGAGAAGAGTAGGTATTAACTCTTCTTTAAGTATTTGGTAGATTTCCCCTCTGAAGCCATCTGACCCTGGACTTTTGTTTGTTAGGAGATTTTTGATTACTGATTCAATTTCTTTTTTGGTTATTGGTCTATTCAAGATTTCCATTTCTTCCCGTTTTAGTTTTGATAGTTTAAATGTTTCTAGGAATTTTTCTGTTCTTCTGGGTTGTCCAATTTGTTGGCATGTTGTTTTTATAATATTCTCTTATGACTGCTTGTGTTTCTGTGGTGTTGGTGTTATTTCTCCTTTCTTATGAATTTATTTATTTGGGTCCTTTCTCCTTTTTTTTTTTGATAAGTCTGGCTAGGGATTTATCAATTTTATTAATTTGTTCAAAGAACCAGCTCCTGTTTCACTGATCTGTTCTATTGGCTTTTTAGTTTCTGTATCATTTATTTCTGTTCTAATCTTTATTATTTCCCTTTTTCTGCTGGCTTTAGGCTTCATTTGTTGTTCTTTTTCTAGCTCCTTTAGATGTAAAGTCAGGTTGTTTATTTGAGATTTTTCTTGCTTCTTGAGGTAGGCCTGTATTGCTATATACTTTCCTTTTACAGTTGTTTTTGCTGCATCCCAAAGGTTTTGGACCATTGTGTTTTCATTTTTATTTGTTTCCATGTATTTTTTAAATTTCTTCTTTGATTTCCTGATTGACCCATTCATTCTTTAGTAGCATGTTGTTTAGCTTCCATGTGTTTGTGATTTTTCCACATTTTTTTCTTGTGGTTGACTTCAAGTTTCATAGTGTTGTGGTCAGAAAATATACATGGTATGAGCTCAATCTTTCTGTCCTTGTTGAGGCCTGATTTGTGACCTACTATGTGATCTATTCTGGAGAATTTGTCCCATGTGCACTTGAGAAGAATGTGTATTCTGCTGCTTTAGAATGAAATGTTCTGAGTATATCTGTTAAGTCCATCTGGTCCAGTGTGTCATTCAAAGACACTGTCCTTGCTGATTTTCTGCTTAGATGATCTGTCCATTGATGTAAGTGTAGTGTTAAAGTCTCCTACTATTATTATATTATTATCAATGAGTTCTTTTATGTTTGTTATTAATTGCTTTCTGTATCTGGATGCTCCCAAGTTGGGGGCATAAATATTTACAATTGTTAGATTTTCTTGTTAGATAGTCCCCTTTATTATGATATAGTGCCCTTGTTCATCTTTGGTTTAAAATCTAGTTTGTCTGATACAAGCATTGCTACTCCAGCTTTCTTCTGATATCCATTTACATAATAAATGTTTCTCTATCCCCTCACTTTCAATCTGCAGGTGTCTTGAGGTCTAAAATGAGTCTCTTGTATGCAGCATATAGATGGGTCTTGTTTTTTTTATCCATTCTGAAACCCTATGTCTTTTGATTGGAGTATTTAGTCCATTTACATTCAGAGTAATTATTGATAGATATGTATTTAGTGCAATTTTATTACTTATTTTGTCATTGTTTTTGGAGATTTTCTCTGTTCCTTTCTGGTCTTTGTCACTTTTGGTCTTTCTTTCCCACTCAAAGAGTCCCCTTTAATATTTCTTGAGGGGCTGGTTTAGTGGTCACAAACTCCTTTAGATTTTGTTTATCTGGGAAACTCTTTATCTCCCCTTCTGTTCTTACTTGATAGAGTACTCTTGGCAGTGGACTTTTCCCATTCAGCACATTGAATATTTCATGCCACTCTTTTCTGGCTTGCAAGTTTCACTTGAGAGATCTGAAACTAGCCTTATGGGTCTTCCCTTAAAAGTTAGGGACTTCTTTCATCTTGCTGCTTTTAGGATTTTTTCTTTATCAGTATATTTTGCAAATTTAACCACAGTATGTCTTGATATTGGGCTGCTTTTGTTGATTTTGTTGGGAGTTCTCTGTGCCTCCTGGATTTGGATGTCTGTTTCCTTCCTCAGATTAGGGAAGTTTTCTGCTATTATTTCCACAAATAAACCTTCTGCCCCCCTTTCCCTCTCTTCTTCTGGGACTCCTATGATAAGAATGTTATTATGTCTGATGGAGTCACTGAGTTCCCCAAGTTTACTCTCATGATCCCTAATTCTTTCTTTTATTCAGCTTCATTATTTTCCATTATTCTATTTCTATTTTTAAATAATTTTTATTTTGTTATATTAGTCACCATACAGTACATCCCCAGTTTTTGATGCAATGTTCCATGATTCATTATTTGCGTATAACACCCAGTGCAGCATGCAATATGTGCCCTCCTTAATACCCATCACCGGCCTTTCCCAATCCCCTACCCCCTCCCCACCGAACCCCTCAGTTTGTTTCCCAGAGTCCACAGTCTCTCATGGTTCATTCCCCCTTCTGTTTACCCCCCCTTCATTCTTCCCTTCCTTCTCCTACCGATCTTCCTATTTCTTATGTTCCATAAATGAGTGAAACCATATAATTGTCTTTCTCTGCTTGACTTATTTCACTTAGCATAATCTCCTCCAGTCCCGTCATGTTGCTGCAAATGTTGTATAATCGTTCTTTCTGATGGCTGAGTAATATTCCATTGTATATATGGACCACGTCTTCTTAATCCAGTCATCTGTTGAAGGACATCTTGGCTCCTTCCCCAATTTAGCTATTGTGGACAATCCATTATTCTATTTCTATATCACTCATTGATTCCTCTGCTTCTTCCAACATTATGATCATTACATCCAGTCTGTTTTGAGTCTTAATTATTGCATTTTTCATTTCCGTCTGATTGTTTTTTGACTCTTTTATCTCTGTGGGAAGGGACTCCCTGATGTCTTCCACACTCTCAAGCCCAGTGAGTATCCTTATGATTGTTGCTTTAAATTCTAGATATCTCTTTTGATTAGATCTCTGGCCATACCTTTTCTTGTTCTTTCTTTTGGGATGAATTCCTGCATCTTGGCATTTTGTCTAGGTCTCTATCTTCTTTTACTCCTAAGAGTAAAGGCTTTATGAAGAAGAGGTCATATAGTGTCCAGGGCCTGGCACTTCAGGGACTGTCTCTGGTATGTGCTGTGTGCACTCTGCTGCTGTGTTTTGGCTGCTTTATGCCTCAGGTCAGTCATCCGCAGAGCTTCTCCTTTCCTGCAGTGGGCAGTGTTTGGATCTTGACCAGAGTGTGGCAAGTTTTAACTAGGTGTGCTCTGGTCTGCTTGTTAAATGAAACCTGATGCTACTTCCACTAGAAATGAAGCCTTGCAGAACTCTTGTCAGGAGACGTGGCGTGGGCAGGGGTTTCTTCTGGTCTTCTGGGGAAAGGACATGTTGCACTGGTCCTTAGGCACACTTGTCTGAGAAAAGCAGTACCAGCAGTACCAGCAGAGCACAGATGAGTGGGACTTGGTGTAAGCACCATGCTGTTTATTAAGTTGCTGCTGGGTGAGGGAGAGAAATGGCACCAACCAGCTCCTTTGTACCCTGAGAGGGATCTTCATGCTTGCTGCTTTCAGCGAAGCACCCCTGAGGAGTGAATAATTCCCCTCATGCATCCTAGGCATTTATCAGATTACAGTCTGTCTCCAGGTTGCTTGCCTGCCTGGAGCAATGCAGTGCTCTTTGGGTTCTTGTCTCTAAAAGTCAGCCCAGCCAAGCCACCTGACTTTTAAAACTCTAAACTTTAGAGACATGCTGTGACAGGGGGGCCTGCGCTGGTCTTCTGGGGGAGGGTCTTGCCACGCTGGAACAGATGCATGTTTGACCTAGAAGGGCAGCTGCACCACAGTGCAGGGGCACTGGATTTGGAGCAAGCAGACTAAAATGCTAGTGTCCGGGTTAGCTGACTTCAACAGGTGTCTCTGCACCTATGCTGAGGGACGAGGGAGGGAAATATCACCTACTTGCTCCTTCGTCCCTGAAAAGGCATCTCTGCAAATGTTACCTCTCACAGATACTAGAAGAGTGAATAGTGTCTCCCTGTGCACCTTCAGCAATCCTCAGATTGTGCCATCTGCCCTGGGGTTGCTTGCCCACCTTCTCTCCAGGAATAGGGCAGTGCCCTCAGGTTTCTATCTCAGCCTAGTCCATCAAACCTCTAAAACTCCAATCTTTGAGCCCCTCTGATTATAAAAACTCTGGTAAATCAGCCCCTCTCATTTTCCCAGCCAATGGCTTTGGGGAAGTGTGCTTGTGTGTACCCCGTGCACTCTACTCTCTTTCACTTTTCTCCACAACTAGGGCTCCTTCCCTTTGGCAGCTCCCATGATCCATTTTTTCCCAAACCATGTCTCCACACCTCCTCTTCCTCAATGTGTCCCTTCTCTCCCTCTAGTTGTGCTGTCAAGCTTGTTCTGTCAGTCCTCACATTGTCTGGGGTATTCAGAATGATTTGATAGTTATCTAGCTGTGTTCCAGGGACAAGGCAAGCCTAGGATCCTCCTACTACCCTGACATCTTAGATCCCCCTCCTCCTATACTCAAGGGTTTTAAATCCTGTAGGCAGCCACTCTCACACCAAATGGCATCCATCAGAATCAGACAACTGGATGAAATCAATAATAACCACAGAAATAGCAAAGACAGTTGAGTCTGACAACTCAACTGGTGGAAACACTGAATATGTGACTCTTCAGCCTGACTAAATCAACAGTGGTAACCAAGAGTAACGCTATACCGATTGGTCATATTCTCAATCTGTTGAGAGAATGACCGAAAGGGGAGGAAATTGTTACAACCAAAAGTAAAGAGAGACCAGCCTTGAATATTCCCTGTACAAACAAAACCAATTTAGTCATATAAACAAAGCTTAATTTAAGCTTATCTTCCAAGGCTAACTTGATCTGGGTCATTTCTTGCTCATGCCTCTGAAAACCATAAGGAAAACTTAAACTTATTTCCCAAGGTTGATATGAGGTAACCACTAACCAATTCCCTATCATTTAAGGAAATTCTAATATTATAATGAATTACTATGAAGAATAGTCACTGCTTTCTCACTATGTAAGCTGCTGTTTAACAATATAACCCTGAGCCTCATTCTATGTTTCCATTTTAGTGCTCCAACTGGCAAACTGTCTTGTGGTGTGTGTACAATAAACTCTTACTAATTACTACTTCAGTGATTCATTGGTTTTACTTCTGTTATTTTCGAACTTTTGTCAGTATAGAATGTAGATTCACTGTGAGCCAATCAATGAAAGAAGAAGAATTCATGAGCATGGCGATATCTAAGCAGATCAAGCAATGAATAAATGGAAAAGAAGGTTAGAGAATTCTGAGGAATTGGAGGGAGTCAGAGGGGTGTGGGGAAGTAAAAGCAAGGAAAGGAAATACATATAGCCTGCTCAAAAGGTCATGAGTTCCTATCCAGCTGGGGCAATCTGGGAGATCTGATGGGAACAAGGGCAGATAGGCTGATCTAGGAGGCCAGAATATAAAGGACTTCTAATATTGACTTATTTTAAACGTTATTCAGTAAATTAAAAAGCCTAACCTCCTAGCATAAATATTCCATCCTTCCACCATGAGACTCTATCATTGGAGGTAACTCTTATAAATGCTTCAGAATACAACAAAGCAATCACTCTGCTATGGTTTGGAGTCAGGCCGACATTGCTCTATTTCTTACTACTTATAACTTATGTGATACCAGGCAAATTACTTAAACTTGCTGAATATCATTTTATCTACAAAATGGGGATTGTATTACCTAGTTCAAAGGGTGCTATAAAGATTAAATTAAATGATGATGTGATATTGTGACTTAAAATAAAAAAAATACATATTTAGTCTGTTTCTGGCACAGAGCTCCTAAAACCATTGGAATTTCCTAAGTGAGGAGAGCAATAAAGGTGTCTTTTGTTATGTTAATTATCTGGCTTTTGGAATGCCCCCCACATAGGGTTGCCTAGGAACCAATCTTAGAGGGTTGGGACCTTCAGCTCCACTCTCCAATTTCTGGGGAGGGGAGAGGGGCTGGAGATCAAATCAATCACCAATGGTCAATAATTTAATCAACCTTGCCTATATAATGAAGGCTCCATAAACACCCAAAAAGGAGTAGGTTTGGAGAGCTTCCAGATTGGTGAACATGTGGAGATTTGAAGAGAGTTTGCGCTCAGAGAGAGCATGAAAGTTCAGTACGCTTTTCCCATACCTTGCCCTCTGCCGCTGTTCCATCTGGTTATTCCTGAGCTATAGTCTTTTGTAATAAACCAGTGATCTAGTAAGTAAAATGTTTATTCAAGTTTTATTAGCTGCTCTAGCAAATTAATCAAACCCAAGGAGAAGGCTGTTGGAACCTTTGGCCCATAGCTAATTTGGTCAGAAGCACAGGTGAGAACCTGGGCTTTCCACTGTTATCTGAAGTGAGAATAAGGTCAGTCTTGTAGGACTAAACCCTTAAACTGTATGACATTATCTGACCTTATTTCCAGATAGATAGTTTCAGAATTCAACTGAATTGCAGGACACCCAGCTGGTGTCTAAGAATTGCCTGGATATGTGTAAAAACCACTCCCTACATGCATGCGCATGCACACACACGCACACTTGCACAGACGCACACACTGGAATCGGTTATCAGAATTTTTGACACATACAAAGTTTATAGCCCAATACCTAATACATGTTCAAAAACTGCGGGCTACCATTATTGCTATGACTGTTACTCTCTTTTGATGAACTAGAGAAGCTACGTTACTTTGTAGAGCTTCACACACCCATTTTTTTGGGCTATTATCAAAATCAGGTGAGGCAACTCTGAGCATCACTAGGTGCTCAGCAACTATGGCTGTTTCCATGATTTTATTACAATTTCTTTACTGTCTTTGTGTCTCTACTATCTATCTCATTTGATATATGTGACATAACATGCCATAACTATGACTTAATATGCCATAACATGTGACATAATACACATGATATAATATAATTGTTGAATAATAATTTCATATTATTGAGTGACATCTATGTGAAAGCTACAGTACTAGAAGCTACTGATAAATTAGAACAGTTTTTGGCAAACTATGTTTGACAGATCAAATCTGGCCTGACACTTCTTTTTGTAAATACAATTTTATTAGAACACAGCCACACCTATTCTTTATGTATTGTCTATAGTTGCTTTTGTGCTACCACACCAAAGCTGAGTCGTTGTGACAGACTAAGGCCTAAAACCTAAAGCATTTATTATATAGCCCTTTACAGAAAATGTTTGCCAATCTCTAAGTTACAGTATTCTTATCGTAGAGAAGTTTTTGATCTGGCACGCTGTACTAAATAGACATAAATATCTAAGTCAGAATATATATTTCATTAAGAGTAGTATTCACAGGTTTCATAGAAGGAGGTAACTAATCCAGTAAAATCAATCACTAAAAAAAAAATTATTATAGCAGTAGCATTTGGAACTGCCTTTTATTAAAGCTAAGATTTATTAATTTCATTTGGTTATTTGTTCATTCAATAAATATCCATTAATAGCCTCCCATATACCAGGCACTATTTTAGGTGCCTTGAATTTAGCAAGAAACAGAATGGACTAAGACCTTATTCTCATGAGGTTTAAATAATAATGTGGCAGGCAATACACAAACAACTACACAATATAACATCAGCTGCATTAAAGAAAAAGATGTAAAGGGATAAAGAACAGTAGAGATGATGAGTACTCTTAGGATGGTTAGTGAGGGTTTCTTAGAAGAAGTGATATTTTGTAGGGTCCTAAGGGAATAAGTCATGCATATGTCTCGGAGAAGAGCATTCCAGGCAGAGGGACAGCAGGTACAGAAGTCCTGCATCAGAACTCTGCCTGATGTGTTAGAGAAAACTTATCAGTATTTACTATGTTGTTCTACTGCTTAATAGATTTAAACATTAAGAATATATTATCACATCTAATGCTCCCAGTAACATTACAATATATAAAATGCTATCACTCCCACTTTATAAATGTAGAATTTAGGTCTAGAGAGTTTAAGCACCTAACCCAAAATCATAGAACCTTTATATATCAGCACTTAAACCCAAGACTCTCTGACTCCAAAGTCCATGCTCTAACTTGCTGCATTACACTGCTTGAAGAACATCTAGAAATATAAGAGAAGCAGGCATGGTTTCTAGATGCAGAAAGAGAAAGTACAAAAGAATATATTTCTAGTTCAAGGCATTTCTGGAGAAGAGCAAATTTCTTAATTTGGCTTTAATATGAATTTTGCATGAAACATTAAATAGGATAAAAGCTTTAAAAAAAAAGTAGGCTGGGACACATTGTAGAGGACCAGAAATCTTAGGTAGAAGAGTATATCCTTGATTCAATAATAAAGGGATTTGGGATAGGGTACTAAGTAGAGCAGTGCTTTGGGAAGATCAGTCTGGCAACAGTGAGTGTGATGGATTTGTGCCAGGAAGGCTGGAGATGGTAGAACTAGCTTAGTGTTTACTTCATTCAAACAAGATGAAATGAGGAACCGAACTGGGGTGGTAGTGTTGTAAATGGAAAGAAGGGGAGGCAGAATCTAATGATATGACAAGTGATTGGCATCAGAAAGATGAAGAACTCAAAGAAAACCATCATGTTTTATGTCTGGAGAAAAGATGATATGACCATGAATAGAAACAGGGAAGAGGAACTACACAAGAGGAGAAACTTGGGTTAGGGTATGTGGCAACGACCCTCTGGCAGAAGAAGAGGTTGATCAATGATCTGAGAGATGAGACTAAAGGTGCAGAAGTGGGAGTCATCTGTGAAGAAGTGACAGGGGGCACTAAGTTGGGATGACAGGCTCACTGGGGCAGGAGTGTGGAATAAAACATTAATAAAGGGCCTGAGACCAAAAACTTTATGGAAAGCCTATGTTAGGAGACAGAAGGAAGAGGGAGGGGCTACAAGATAGTGATGCTTAACACTTCTCAAGCCTTTACTATATTCTAGGCATGAGTCTAACTGTCTTACATATATCAACATGTGGATAATGGGTTGGGTTGGAAGACATGGGAAACAGAGCATCAGGAAGTGATAACTCTCTATGACTCTCCTTAGAAATACCTCCTAGTCTGGCAGCCATTGCGATGCGTGGCATAGGGTGACAAGGAGGGTATGGCTGTCCATTCAGAGCTCTGAGACCTCAACATATTCCAACTCTACCCTATGCTTGAACTACAACACTTCTCCTTTTGTGTTCTATGTAAGATTTCGTTAGGAAAAACCGCATGGGGCTCTGTTGCTAAAAACCTCTATGAAGAACACAAGCTTGGTGTTTGAGGTAGGAATGAATTCATGGGCAAATCTTCCCCATAATGAGCAAGGAGGAATGCCAAGGTTGTAGGAACATTCACAGACAGGAAGGAGGAGAAATTGTTAGATACTTAAGGAGAAAGGAATGGGTATAAATGGCTCCTATGAGAGTAGGGGAATAAATGGGCCAGGATAATGTCTTAGGATTGTCTTCTTGAGGTTAGCGGTCATGAATGTGAAGTGAGAACAGACAGCATGTTATTTCTTGAGAGCTACTCTGTGATATCCTGGGACAGCAAACATGAAAAGGTTCCTGATCTTAAGGTAAGGAAGAAAATTAGATCTTTATATCCATTATCTCATTTAATCTTCATTATAATTATAATTATATAATATGTAATAATATTCTATAGAAAATAATTACATAATTACTATATAAAATTATTACATATTTTATATATTATATAAACATGTGAATTGCGTATATACTATATATAACTATTACATATTTTAATTACATATATAATTTACAATTATGAAGTAGGTACTATCACCATAGATTTGTAGAGTGGTTTGGTGATAACCAAAGAGATGATAACAGAGAATATGTTAGCCTCTTTCCTGTTTCATTGCCTGGCTTACTTTAGTAATAAGAATTTCAGACTCCTTTGGCTCCAGCCCAGGGAGGGGAAGGGATTATACAGTCTCACTTGATGTAGGGGTGTCAGGACTCTCTGGATGCAGCTCTTTTTTTCCTAAGCAGGTTCTTGTATGTTCTTTCTGAGAATCTCCTCCTGGAAACCCTGTCCAGAGCTCTTGAAAACTATAGGTAACACTGTTATTTTCACTGCACACTAACCATTCCACCACCCACTCCTGCCCTTAGGAGGTGTTGAATCCTCCAATTCACCTGTAGCTTTCTGTTTGTTTGTTTTTTCTATTCAGGTTATCTTGCTCTGGGCTGGAAGACTTCAGGGGTCCCTTGTAAAATTATATGGGGTCAACCTTCTCCCAAGGACCACTTGACCTATGGGAAACTTATGCACCCTTGTGCTCCTGGGATGGAAGTGTAGCTTGCTCCCAGAGCAGTCTTCTTTTTCTTTGCCGTTCCATCTCAGGCCAAAACTCTGGGGAACACATTTCAAACCCCTGAGTAGGGTCCCTTGAAGCCTATTTCACTTGAGGGAGGAGGTGAAACTCTATGGCACTACAAAAACTCTTTCTATAACATTCTCATTCTCTTTATAGAGACTGGAGGTGGATATTAAGGTTGTCTAAACTAGCCTCACAACTTTTTATCATATCCTGATTTGGTGCACTAGCTCTTTTGTTTAGAACAGAGGGTAACCTGGTACCTTTGGTATTGTTCTCAGCCTTTAGGACCTCAGCTAAAATAGAGACAGAAAGACTCCCATTTTACCATCTTAACTGATATAAAAACACTGTAAACACTGATAACCATTTGGTAGCACACTTTGGAAGGTTTGTGGTACCTTGGCCAAAAAATACTCTTCTTGGGGCACCTGGTTGTCTCAGTCGTTAGCATCTGCCTTCGGCCCAGGATATGATCCCAGGATCCTGGGATTGAGCTCCACATCGGGCTGTCTGCTCCCCTGGGAGCCTGCTTCTTCCTCTCCCACTCCCCCTACTTGTGTTCCCTCTCTCGCTGGCTGTCTCTCTGTCAAATAAATAAATAAAATCTTAAAAAAAAAAAAGTACTCTTCTGCCTACTATGGCAAGTCTCTGTAAAAACATCCATTTCTATTTTTATGTCTTTTGCAACATCTTTGCCTCATACTTATTTTACCTCCTTGTTCCAACAACTTCTGTTTTCACGTCACCTCCACCTTTCTTGGATCTTGGCATCACCAATAGTTCTCAACCTACAGATAACACATTTTCTTTATTCCATTCCACTATTTCAGCACTCACCCAAGGAACTACTTCCTTTGAGCACTGAGAACAACTGGAAAAGGCTTTCAATAAGCTCCCACCACTACATCTACCTGCTTACCTACATCTGTACCCAGATGCTCTGCCTTTCCTTCCATTACTACAAATTAATTGTTAATGTTCCTCTTAAGGCCAATTCCCCCCCTTCCCAACACACACACACACACACACGATCCTATCCTTCACCCACTCAAGAATATCACCAATATTTTCTCATATCAACCATTTTTCTATTTCTTCTAGCATTACAGGCATGGCATTTAATTTACCATCTTACAAAACAAAAACCTTTTCTGACCCCTTATGACTTTTTAGCTACAATTTAATTTCTTTGTTCCTTTTTGTAGTGAAACTCCTGAAGAGTTGTCTATACTCATTGTTTTGTTTTTTTAAGATTTTATTTATTTATTTGACAGAGAGAGAGAGACAGCCAGCAAGAGAGGGAACACAGCAGGGGGAGTGGGAGAGGGAGAAGCAGGCTCCCAGCGGAGCAGGGAGCCCGATGCAGGGCTCGATCCCAGGTCCCTCGGATCAGGCCCTGAGCCAAAGGCAGACGCTTAACGACTGAGCCACCCATGCACCTCTGTCTATACTCATTGTTGCTGATTCTTCTTTTCCCATTCTACCTTAGTCTCAGGTTTTTGTCCCCTCCACTCTTCTAAAATAGCCCTTACCAAATCATCCATGACCTTCTAGATTGCTGAGTTCAATCAATGGTCAATTCTTGGCCCTCATCGATTATCAGTATTTAACAAAGTTAACTACTTTCTCTTTCTAGAAGGGAAGAAATGGAAGGGTTTTGTACCCACACCTTCTCAGACCCCTTTACCTTGGATCTCCTCTTTCTCACTGGCTACTAGTATTCACCAACTTCTCTTGCTTTTTTAAAAAATCTTTCTGGTCTAAAATGATGAAAGTTCCCAGGACTCTTCTTTTCTTTTCTTCTTTTCTCTTCTTTTCTTTTCTTTTCTTTTCTGTTGTTCTTCTTCTTTTTTAACCTATTCTCTATCTACACTCACTTCTTAGATGATCATCCCTGGTTTCAGGACTGTAAACCTTCATACTGGTAACTCCCAACATAATACCTCTAGCCTGGCTCTCTCTCCTGAAGAGATACAAATATTCAATCACCTACTTCACATTTCAACTAAGATATTTAAGAGGCATCTCAAACCCAAAATGTCCAAAACAGAATACCTGATTTTCCTCCAAGACCTGCTCCTCCTGCAACCATACACACTATAATAAATGTAACTCTTCTTCAGTAAGCTCTGGCTAAAAACCTTGGAATCATCCTTAACCTATCCCTTCCTATAGACCCTACCTTCAAAAGACAAGTATTTTCCACTTAACATTAGTGTTTCTGAGCATTAGGTGTTCTGCACCAAAAGGGAAAAAAAAAAAAAAAAGCCAACCAGGAGACTATTTCATATTATTTCAGCGTGTGTGTGTGTGTGTCTGTGTGTGGCGGGGGGAAGCTATAATGAATTATGTCAAACCAAAAGCCCCCAAATAAATTTCTAAAATGTATCTATAACACAGTAAATGTTATTAGGTTGTAAAATGCTTATAATATTTCACAGTAAATAACGTTGTTCAAAAAAATTTTTGCAGGCAAAAATTCACAATAAAAATCAGACAATTCCTTATAATACATTTATTTAACAAGTGAAGTAGCCACTTGAAACTTGGTAAAGCTTGAGAAGGTAGAAGGGAAAAAGGTTAAAGCTCTCTGTGTCACTTGGTGTGTAAAGTGATGGTGCTGACACTTTGGGTGATGAATGGGCAATTTCAGGCAAGTTATGAAACTAAGAGTAACTGATAAAGATTCTCTGTCATTAGGGTATTTGTAGAGACCTTTGAAGAGTTAAGACTTTAAAATCTTTCTGGCATGTTTAGATAAAAAATGCAAGATGGAATATTACTTACATTTCCAGTGTTTTTTGAACAAAGCTATAAAAGGATGGACCACTTTAAAGAATTAAAGTTTCTCATCCTATTATCCTCATGGTTAGGGATAATGTTTACCATTCCTTCTAAATATGGTTTTATAATGCCTCTTAGCATCAGCAACATCTGAGATGAACATCCTCTTTTTGATATTTGGTTGTTATTCTAATACCTACACATGATTCCAATGTTCGAGCAACTGTTTTTGAGTTTCAAGTTGAGATTTCTCATGCATATTATATTTCTAAGAAAAATGTTTTATTGAGTTTGGGGGACATAAATATTAATATTTCCTATGTTAGCATAGTCTTAAAAATGTATTGGGATATATGTGTATAGTGTGAAATGTGGGTATTAAAATATCAGGAGTTGTTCTAGTGGGAAAATATTTATTAGGGAGATTTTACATAGGAAGTGCCTCTATATTCAAAATTGAATCACTTCTTTCCCCATAACACTGCTATGAACCTCTTCTAAGCACCATCTCCTCTCTGCTTAGACTACCCAAGCAGCCCTCTAGCTGTTCTCCTTACTTACACCCCTGTACTCCTCCAGCTTATTACATAAGAAATCCTTTGACAACGTAAGTCAAATCATATTAATTCTCTTTTCAAATTTCTGTAGTGAATTCTATTTACTCAGAGTAATAGCCCAAGTCTTTAAAAGTTCCACTGACTTCTCCTCTACTCCTCTATCCCTTACCTCTCTACTCAACCCACACTGGCCTCTTTGCTAGTCTTTGAATGGTCCAAATATACTTCTGCCTGAAAACCTTTGCACTTGCTATTGCATTTGCCTGGATCACTCTACCTTGGGCTACCTACAGGCCTTGCTACCCCCATTTCTCATTAAAAGGCTTTCCCTGGGGCACCTGGGTGGTGCAGTCAGTTGAGTGTGTGACTCGGTTTCGGATCGAGTCGTGATCTCAGCCCCATGCACTGGGCTTCACGCTCAGCATGGAGTTGGCTTGAGACTCTCTTCCTCTGCCTGCCCCCCCTCTCTCCCTAAATAAATAAATAAATATTTAAAAATAAATAAATAAAGAGCTAAATAAATAACAGGCTTTCCCTGACATTCTCTATTAACAGTAACAGCCTTCCTTCCACCACACTCTTTTTCTTTACTGTTTATTATTTTCAACAGTACTTATCACCTGATGTTAACAAAGGAGGACCTTGTAAGTTACCACCTCCACTGTGACACTGAGACAGAAAGGGGCTCTATTCATAAGTATGCCTAGATTACAAATTCATTCTCTACTATTTCTATGAGAATATAAGTTCCAGGAGGGCAAGCACTTGATCTTTTTACTCACAATTGTACGACAAGATTCTTGAAATGTCTGACACATAGGAAATGTTTAGCCAACAAATATTTATTAAGTGAATAAATCAAGGAATACATGTACTGGCTTGATGTCTACTCTATTTAAAATAGAATCATGAAGAATGATCTGTAAATTTTTTCCCCAGGGAGCATCCTTTCCTCTCCAGATGTCCATGCTTTCTATGGAGAAAATTCAATATGGGAGATTTTTCCCAGGAAACACAAAACTGGCAGTTTTTACACAAAAGAAGACTGTCAATCTTATTCTAATCTAGAGGAATTTAACTGCGACATCTTAATTTAGAATCCCATTTAAAATGCTAACCCAATATATGCCCATATTTTAAGTAGGTAAATTGTTATGGTTTTATATATAAAGAATTTCTTACAAATTGAGTTTTGTGTTGCATGATTTAGTAAAGGAAAGCGTAATTTTCATGAGACAGGTTATTTTTCAAGCTCTTAGTCCTGTGGCTTAAGCTCTAGTATATTATATACTATAGAAGTCAAATCCTTTACTCTACATCTCAGTTTCATAACTGAGAATCATTTTATTTTTAGTGATCCTATAGTCTCCATCAAACAGCTACAGAAAGCTATTTGCTCTTCTTTATGGTGCACAAAATCCTAACCTGTTCACTCTCTGAAAGTGATGATGGATGAAATTTACTAGATGGATACTAAATGACTATAGTTCAAACAAGACCATCTTGTTTGTCTGGCATATTCTATTTGGGCAGAAGGGGAAAAAAAGAAAGAAAAAAGAAAAGAAAGAAAAGAAAAGAAAAGAAAAGAAAAGAAAAAAGAAAGGAAGGAAGGAAGGAAGGAAGAAAGAAAGAAAGAGAGAAAGAAAGAAGGAGAAAAAAGAAGACCGAGGTTGAAATGCCTAGATACAATTATAGCAGATATTAAAAGAATCACACTATATTCTTCACCTGGCCTGTGTTTAAATTGAATATTTAATTCCTTTAGTAGCAGAAGTTCATTAACCTTTACTGGACTTTGTGCAGTAATAAGCACAAATCATTGCCATTTCCCCCTCTGATGGCCTGCAATATTTAAAATATAATAGGACATTTTTATAACCAAAGACATTGAGAAAGACAGAACAACACATGTAAACAAGAAATATGATCCTAAATACATTATAGTTTTATTCTATAAAATGGTTTAATCTTAATAAAAGAAACATTTTAAGCTGTACTGACTGGGCAACTATGCTTTTATTTCAGTGTGAAACAAGGCTGAAGAATTACTGTATATGTGTGCATGTTAGGCTCCTTGAGTCTTTGGGATGTCATTTCTAGAAAAAGTTTAAAGTACTAAACAGATGGAGTACAACAAGGTGGATTCATTTAAAAATGCACACAAATATATGTGAGCATCTGCCCAATTTTGTGGAAATCTTTCTGAAGCCTTATAAATCTTCTCTCTTTGTATTTGAGTAGAATACATGTGAATTTTGAAAATTCCACTTAGTACAAAATAGCTTCTTAAAAAGTGGTTATGGGATTTTATGGGTCTCCTGATATTATCTAAAAATAACTGAAGGGGCGCCTGGGTGGCACAGCGGTTAAGCGTCTGCCTTCGGCTCAGGGCGTGATCCCAGCGTTATGGGATCGAGCCCCACGTCAGGCTCCTCTGCTGTGAGCCTGCTTCTTCCTCTCCCACTCCCCTGCTTGTGTTCCCTCTCTCGCTGGCTGTCTCTATCTCTGTCGAATAAATAAATAAAATCTTTAAAAAAAAAAAAATAACTGAAAAGATTATACCCCAATCATTAATTTTGAGGAAAAGACTTGGGAGATACCTAATTTTAAAATAAAGTGACAATAAATGTTACCACAATATATAATTTTAATTCATTTAAACACAAACCATGACAGTTTGTCTTCTGCAGTTTTCCCACTCCTCAATAACACAATTGCTCCTTTATTAATCCCTAGTCTTAGCTGTTTTTACTAATATTTTTTTCTTTCCAACATCCAATCCACAGTAAATAGTCTAACCTGGAAATATTAGGAATATTAGGAACATTCAAGGAATAGAGACCATAAAAGTTAACTTGGGAAGATCAGTAAAAAGGTTTGTC
Source organism: Ailuropoda melanoleuca (assembly GCF_002007445.2). NCBI lineage: Eukaryota > Metazoa > Chordata > Mammalia > Carnivora > Ursidae > Ailuropoda > Ailuropoda melanoleuca. The sequence goes on along the minus strand of NC_048219.1, from coordinate 67,602,094 downwards.
ATACTGAAAAAATCCCTAATATTTAATGTGTTCCTTTCCAACTTTAACTTGCACATGATTTTATATAACTGTGATACTGACACTGGTCCCAATGTTCTATCACCCCTCAGCTAAGGATCTAACCAATGACTGAAAAAAGTGTCTATCTCTTGGTTCCCCATCTCATGAAAGAGAAGAATCTGATTTGTTGCTGGTCAAGTGGTTAACCCTTTTATTATCCAATAGAGGTAACTGATAGCAATCACCTGGTACATCAGGTTTCCCCTTAAAGAGATTCTGTGAAGTTCAGATTCTCCAGAACACACTTCTTAAAAATGGACAGGACACATTAATATCTCCAGAATACTAATCATGTTGAAAGAACAGTGATGTTCTTCTATACATAACATATTCCTATACAGTATCTGTTTCAGTTTTACAGACAGATTCTTAATCTGGAACAGCAGTTGTCAAATTGTTGTGATCCAGCACAAAAAAAATTGCACAGCACCCCCTACAATTTATAAATCATATATACAGATTAGTTGTCATCTTAAAAAGCACATTTAAATACAAAATAGGAGTTTTAAAAGGATGAAATAACATTTTGTATAAATTAAAGTTTATTATTTTCTCTACATATTCATGATCAGAGACTACTTTTACTTAATTTTAGGTGTTATTTGATTAAGAAACCCAAATATCATACTATGTGTTGAACACCATTCTAATGCTTTTCAAATATTAATTCACATAATTCTTATAACTACCCTGGGAGAAAGGAACCATTATTCCCACTTCAAATATGTGGAAATTGAAGTATAGAAGGTTAGACGATGTGCTCAACATCACAGAGCTAGTAAATAGTATGACCAAAATTTTAATCCAAGCACAATCATAACTACTACTCTATTCTTATTAAGAACCATCTATCTCAAAGTCATTCATCATTAAACCAATCCAAAATTCCCAGGTGCTCTTGGGGAGCATGGGTGGCTCAGTCAGCTGAACACCCAACTCTTGGTTTTGGCTCAAGTCATGATCTCACATTCAAGCCCTGAGTGGTGCTCTGTGCTCAGTGTGGAGTCTGCTTCAGATTCTCTCTCCCTGTGTCTCTGCTCTCTCTCTCTCTCTCAAATACATAAATAAAATCTTAAAAAAAAATTCCCAGTTGCCTTTATGGCCTTTGCCAACCATCTCTCCATAATTTACATTTCCTTTTTTTAGATTATACTTTAACTCGCTATTGCTTACAAGAACATTAAATTCTTCTTGTTTCAATAGAAGTAAGGATCTCCCACAGCATTGGCAAAGCGATTAGTGAGTTCTCCAATAATCAGATTACTGCAGGGAAGAAGAAGTTGAAGAAAGCCCTCCAGTATTTCACTGTATACTTATACACAGTATAAGCACAGTATAAGCATACTTATACACTGTATATTTATACACAGTATAAGCATGGAGACATTCCTTGGTGGGTTGCTCTTAGCATGTGTATTAAGGAGAAACCCAGTGGGCAACATCCTGGGCAGCATCTTTTCACCTTTACTGACTGCTGTTTCTGGAGCAACTTGAGATAGTTCTTCTTTCTATCCAGCAAAGATGAACTAGATATTTTACACATGATGGGAAATCAGACTACTTAGAATTTTACTTTGTTACCCTACTTTTCTAGTAGGAAATATGGCCGTGTAGCTTCAAAAGTGGTTAGATGATGCAAAAAAGTCCCCCTGATAATCACTACAGGAGTGCTGGGAGTGTGTCCTTCACATTTGTGCTTTCCTTTGCCTTCATGTTTGTTCCTGACATTATTTCTTTGTTCTTGTAAATTATAAGACCAAGGTGCCTTGAGAAAATAATTTTTCTGTTGTTCTAAATATTTCCATGGTCATCTGCAGGGATCCAGGTTTAAGTTAGAAAGGGAGCTGGCAACACTTTCAAAAGCTAAGTAGCAAGTGCTTAACCTCTTGAACTCATTTCCTTGTATTTGTACTGGGGACAAACTGGTGTTGCCATGTTGGCCTCCCTACCATGGAGAGCACTGGACACAATTCTTTTCCCCATCTCACAACCTCTACTTATTCTCATGCTGTCTGGAGCCTGTTTTAATTTATTACACTTTTTCATCTTTTCTACCTCATCCTGAAGACATTCCCCTTAGTTTCTAATTGAATATAATCCTAAATTGTTTTGTAAGGAGAATGAGAATGAAGATTGAATTGAGAATGAGGCATAAACAACTTCTTGGTTGTTCCTTAAATAATTTCTATGGCTTTTCACTCAAATCCTCTGGCTCTGAATTCTCCCCTGTGTAACCTTTATGCTGTTCTTCTTGACCTATAAAGGGAAAGGAACACCTCAAAGTTGTAGAAGGAACTATTATCAGACTTCTCAATGTTTATGGATTTTATGAGTTTTCAGTTAACCCATGTGAATGAAATTGAGTTTCTTAGATAAACAGAGGACATATATTAATCTAAAGGGAGAAAAAAGTCGCAAAACTTTATGCACCTGCCCAAAGGGATATTGAGCCTCCTGCTTGCATTTCAGAAAGATATGTAGCACACTTTGGGTAAACAGAAACAAGCCAAGAGCATTGGGAAACTGACAGCCTTAAGAAATTGCCAATAGGTTTCAATATCTCTACTTTTTTCCCTATAGGAATTCAGCAGCAATGGAAATAGTCTGTGAATAGGCATTGGGCTCAGATCTCTGACTCTGCAAAGAGAGATTCTACAAAGCATGGTCCCCAGATGCCAGACACAGCTTCAGGGAAAGTTGCCTTTGATATGTGCATAACATGGCATGGTGAGAGAAATAATATGAAGTTCACCCTCCATTCCAGACTAACATAATGCAACAACAAACAATAAACAGAAATGGGTTTTGGAAAGTCCACAGGGAAGGAAGGCTGTCAGGAAGTGATGCTATGGTTGGTTGTAAAAGCTAGAAGAAGGGAAAGAAGGTGACTGCAATGGAATGGAAACAACGGGAATATGTCTCCCTTCCTAAGTCAAAGTTGTCGGGTTTTAAAAGAAAAAGAGCCACAAATTTAAAAGCATCCAAAGCCAGTCCCCAGGCATCTGAGCTGGCCAAATTCTAGTGTGTCTGCCTAAGATGCCACAAGTGTAGACCCTGGGGACTGCAAGGAGAGAAACTGAAAAACATTCCTCACAATAAGGACATCTTAATGGTATTTCTTCCTACATATGAAGCTGGTTTATACTAACAAACTGTCCTTTAACTTATTCATTCAACAAATATTGACAATTTCTAATATATATGAAGCCCTGTGCTGGGTGAAGACATGAAGATGAAAAGATAGGGAATCTGCTCTGTCTTAAGGACTGACCCTTCAGCAGGGAAACTGTTACACAAAAAAAAGTAAGAAAAGGCGATGTTGTGAGGAGCATGGAGGACTGAGGAAATTGAAGGAGTCAAGTGAACATTCACAGATGATAGAGTCCCTGTACTGAGACTTTTAAATATTAGCAGAAATCCGCTTAGTTGTTGAGAAGCAAGACTGCATTTTAGCCAAAGGGACTAACATGTACCAAAGTACAGAAGGAACAGGCTGCCTGGCCAGTCCCAGAACAGGTATGGAAGAATGGAATTCAGAACTATGGGAAAACAGGCAGAAGACCAAACCTTTGACAGTGTGAAGGAAATGAGCATTTATCATTTTATTCCAACTACTGAATGCTTGCTGCTTTACACTCATTTAAAGTTTTAATGTGACTTTGAGGTAAAAATAAATATAAAACTAAGATAGATTTAAATAAATAAACAACTAAACAAACAAACAAACCCTACTCTGTGGCTCTGATGGTCCCAAAGGGGGGGGGAGATAATCCCAACCCCTCAGCTTTTCCTGAAACCAATTAGCAGTGACAATGCATAAGAATTCAATGATGTTGTTATACCAATATAACAATAGGAAATATAATTTCTCAAGCGCATGCCTTTTTGCTCATTTAGAAATTATTTTACCTTGAAACTTTACATATATATACAAAAGACGAAAGTATAATGATTCTCCATTTGTAAGCCCAAAATTTTGTTCTATTGGATGTAGCTTTTTTAAAATCTCTGCTGAGTATTCTAAATTCTAGACCTTCTTTCATTTCACCTATATATTTCAGTGTAAAACTCTTTAAAAATATGACATTTCCTTAACAGTTATGATGCCATTATCACACCTGAAAAATTAATAACACACTGTCATCATTCAATGTACACTCCATAATTAAATTTCCCTGAATGTTTCAAAAAAATGTCATAGCCATTGGTTAACTGAATCAGGATCCAAACAAGATTTTCCCATTACTTTTCTTTGCTTTAAAATAAAGTGGTCCCTAGTCTCTCATAATGACCCCCCTTATTGCTTTATTACAGAAACTTGGTTATTCACCCTGTAAAACGGCTCACATTTTGGATTTATCTACATGTTTTTGTCATGTTACTTATATTTATATTTTTATTTTCTATTTTTCTTATAAATGGAAGTTAGTTCTGGAGGTTTGATTAAATGCAGAGTCATTTTATTTTGTGGTAAGAACAGCCTCTCAGTGGTATTGTTCCTCAAGAGATACACAGTGCTTGGTCCTTCCATACAGGTGACAGTTAGCTGATCAGTCATTCAGGTGTTAACAGCTGAATTCTCACTGTAAAGTTCCCCAACAACCTTTCACCTAATTTTCTATTCCACTGGAGACCGCTGTCCCAAAGAATTATTTCACTGGGGGTTGCAAGTTTAGGATTCTCTAATTCTTCCCACATGTATTAGCTGGCATTCTTCTGGAGGAAAAAAAATAATTATCATCAGCTGGAACTATCTGCTTACCCAAATATATAATTAGTAGGGTAAAAGTAGAGTAATGCTTAATTATTCCCTTTCAACTGCTAATTATCAGAATAAGAACTTAGTACTACTTCCTTTTTAAAAAGAGAATCACTTAACATTGTCCATTCAGGACAGAACAGACTTTTTTTTGTTTTTTTTTTTTCCCAGAATACTACCTGAACGGGAAACTTGAGCTTGACTATTTTCCCTTTCTGTATTTAACACCCCTAAAGGTAAAACTTATGTCTGTTAAACTTACGTGGAACCAGATTTAGTGTAATTAAATGTGGAAATAATCTCCGAAAAAACTTTTAAGCCATCTCATAGATACGATTTTGTCACTAACCAGCAGTACACTCCTAACCACCAGTTTTATCATTCTCTCCCACTCTAGAACTTTTACAATGATGTGATTCCATGGAAGAAATCAGCCTCTGGTCCCACCTCCTGTTCACAGGAGCTTAGAAGATACGGAAGCCAGAAAATATGCTGGCCTTTTCTTTTCTTCCATTGTGGGAATTGTGAGAAAATGTAAATTTTATAATATATGTATAGGAATTCATAGCATGTGCTCCATACTCAAAGAATTGGCATTGTTAATTTGTGACTCTGATCTAGAAAGCATAAAGATTGCCATACTACAGGAAGAAAGTATTTGAGAGCTTTCAGAGAATAATTTGGGGACCATGCCTCAATTATATTTCTTCCAAATGGTGTCATTAATAATTGGCATTGCTGAGCTCCATTTCTACCTCCCCACAAAAAAAAAAATCCAATTTGAAAAGGAAGATCATAAATTTCTCCTCCAAAAGATAAGCAATTTCATCTAGGTACAAAAAAGCTACAACTATTTTTTTAATCCTGAATATTAACGTGTTGTGAAAAAAGCATGAACTCCACAAGCAGATGGATCATCAACAAGGGGATTAAACAGCCCTCAAAAGGCTCTCCAAAGAGCCATTAAAAATTGTCAAGGAATCAGAAAATTCCATAGTAAATGACCCAAATGACTTTGAGAGATGAAAAATAAGGAAGCTGAAATAGCAAAATAATAATAGTACTTGCTACTTACATAATAGCTTTCTTGAGAGAATTCTGAAACACTTTCCAAACATTAATCCAATAATCTTTGTCATTAGTCTACACAGTACTAAGGGGGCCTTTTATGTTATTTCTTACTGAGCACTTGGGGGAAACTAAGGCTTAGAAAGACAAAGATGGTGTGACTTTAATAGATTTGCCCATCATGTAGCAAAACGTATCAATGCCAGAGAGAAAATGCAATCTCAATTTCCATTATAATATTACTAGATGGCATTGATTCAAAATTAATTTGTTATGTTAGTAAAAAGAGCAGATATAAAAATACTACCAATAGTTATCTAAAACATGGGGAATTCATTAATTCAGTAATAAGCACACCGAAGATGAAGATCTGGAGAAAATATGTATTTCTCATTTGGAAAAACAGTTTTTGAAATAGAAAGATAAAGAATTACATCCACACATGTATTTTTGTTCAAGAATTACATTCCATTCTGTTCTAAAATGACACTTAAGAAAACAGCTCAATAAAATAGTTAATATAATAAAATTCTAAATTAAAAGTAGCTGACTAATAATGAAGGACAAATTACGTAACTAAGACAAAATTTCAGGACAGAATCATAGCCTTCTTGTAGTGAATTCACAGCTTCTTTGACACAAACTCAGTTTAATATAAACAGCAAAGCATCTGAGACTCACAAACTGCTGTTGATGGAAGTAAACCAGGTAAGGAACTCTGCAGGGGAGAACAATATAAACCAGCAGTAACAGGGGGAAAATTCCGTTTGTAGTAGAAATTGTAGCAATACCAAAGAGCATCATACACAGAAAGAACAACTGCACAGTAAGGGGAAAAAGGGCATGCCCCCTACAATTTGTAAAGAATGGCAGCTGGGTGAAAGAAAAACCTATGTGCTTTTAAGTTCTATTCCTAAGAGCTAAATTCTGTTATTTCTAAGAGGAAATATTATTTCTTACAATGTGAAATTAGTGAATACCATGAACTGAATGCTGAAAAAGTTGACTAACTTTGGGGTGAAACTGGTGTGCGTGGAGGGTGGGTGTGGAGTTGGTTGTGTGTGTGCGTGTGTGTGCGCATGCACATACTAAACTGGGGGGTGGGGAGGAGAGAAGAAAGATAGATTATTCAACAGAAATACCAAGAAAGCTGGGGCAGCCCATCACCACCCCCAAATGAAAGGGAGAGAAAATAAATTTCTGAACGAATTAGATATATTTCAAATAAGGAAAGAAGTAATCATCATGGCTAAATTCCAAGAATTGTTAAGCTTCATTATTTTTATTTATTTAACAGTTTTTATTGTTAATTCCACATTGAAAGTATGTCATAGCTTTGCTAAGGCTCAAGACCTTCACTGGTATATACCTTGGCTCTGAAGCCTCTTCAGAATATAAGATTTTCCCTTAGAGGAGGAAAGCATCCCAGAACACTGGAGGTCATTCTCTGACTATGAAACCCCCAGTGCAACACTGTGTGTGTTGTCATGGATTATACACATTTGAAAGAATCCAGGTTAATGAGGTCAGGTTTAGGGCTCTCTCATTCCATTAATCTGCAATTCTTTTTTTTTTTTTTTTTGTAATTTAGGGGGTGGGGATGGGGGAGAGGTGTTATTTGCAGAAATTGGGCCTGGGGATCATGAGTTTCTTCGTTCTAATTTTGCAGAACCCCCATTAGCTCCTTTTTGAAGGGAAACACATGCCCCAGTGTCAGATTGCCTGGCTCAACAACATACTAATATGTATTGTTTTGGGTTGATGAGACAATTAAATGTGTTAAAAAGAAGTGATATATATTCCAGACTCCAAATGGTGCATAGGCCAGAATAAGTACTCAGAGGTATTAGATAATTTTAGGTCACTTCATCCCACCCTGGCTGAGTTGATCAGAGTCTATGCAGCACTATTCTCTCTAATCCTGACACCACCAGTTGGAACGCATGATTTCTTTTGGTTGGAAGGGAAGCTCTGGTTAAAATTCTTACATGATTTTAGAAAATGGCTTCAACTTTTCAGACTAAACGAACAAGCATATACCTTTGTACTGCACACTCATGGTGCCTTGCCCAGCTCCCCTAGGATCCCTTTTACAAGTTCCCTGTGCCCTTTGCCCAACACCACCACCTTTACTTCAGAGGACTGCTCCCTGGCACAGAGGAGGAACACAGTGCCTAGAGGTTAGTACTCCCTGCTTTCAGGCTCTTCTCTCCCCAGTGCACTTCCCAACAGACCAACTGGTGTGAAATTACTAAAGTCCTGCTCCTTTGCCTTGTAGGGAACATACTCTCAAACTCTGAGGCATAGTTTATACTCCAGGACTGGGCAGAAAAAACTGTACTTGGCTTGGCTTCTTCCCTTTTCTATCCTGCTGCCCCCATTTCCTTAATGGTTTCTCTGGAGAAATAAAATGACTTGCACCTCAAGCCTTGGCTCAGGATCTGCTGCTAGAAGAACCTGATCTCAAACAAGCTTAATTAGAAATTATCTTGAGAGAAAAATGACAAGAGGGAGAAGAGTATAGAAGATAATATATATTCCAACTTGGGAAAAACAAAGATTATAGAGTCATCAGTTCATATAATTATGCCTTTTATTTCTATTTCATATAGTTGATTTCTTTTTCCTTGCAAAACTTTCACCAGTGCACAGGTAGTAAGGGGCAGAGGCTGAGAGAGTTAGGATACGTGGTGGTAATTTAGTGGCAGAAAAGAGTTATATCTATTTCCCTCTCCCCTTCCAGAACAGCTATAGTGGGTAATCTAATTGACCTAGGTGATGCACTGTGAAGGTAGAAAGCACAGGGAGACAGACTTTAAATACAAAGTTCTGTGATAAAGGGTGGGCTGAGGGTCAGTTCAGAAAAACATGTCCAAATAAGATGCTTAATGGTAGGATCTGACATAAGAACTAGAAGCCAAAGAGCAGAGAGCTAAGGTGAGTCACACAGCCTGAGATTACAGAAAGGAGTAATAATAATTTGGTAAAGGTAAACTGAAGATGATCCGAAAAAAACTGAGTCAGGAGAGCTAATGGGTTTTTATTTATCCCTCATCCTCTGTGGTATGGATACATGAGGTGGAATGTAGAAACCCCCTTCTCCAGAGTGACACAGAGCCAAGTTTTTCTCATGGTCACTTAGTCAAACACTATAGCATATTCTATTGTTCCTGATTTAGAATATATGTGGTTGTGCCCAAACTTTTATCCTCAACTGCACATGAAAGGGGTGAGGGTAGATTTATACGGAGACAGGATTGATTATAGGTTACCTTCAACAGGTGGTTCTGTGTAGGAGGCATGCTCTTGTTTCCCTTAACGTGAGGGCTGTGTATAGACTGGGAAGAGAGCATGCTGTCATCATCTCTCTTCCTCTCAGACATCCTGAGGTAGGAACATCTGGAACATTTTTTTTTATCACCCCCTGGTACAATGGAGATGATGTCAAAAGACTCCGCTTAAATAGTCATTGATCTTGTACCCTTGCTCGGGGTGCTTCTGGTACTGAAAAGTCTGGGAAGTGGCAAGGTTCTGGGTGGGAGATTAGGTTGGTTGTTATTTGCCACCTAAGTAGCTTGATGGGAGGACTAACCATGTCAACTTTATGAATATAAGGGGCCAATACAGTGTCTTTCAAACTTATTTGACAATTGCTAATAGTAGTAACTATATTTGAATCATGACCCAGTAAACACAAAGACACACACACATGCATGCACACACATACTACAACCAAATGTTTCACAAAATTAATACTCTTCCTTATTTTGTATAAACAAGCTGATGTTTTCTATTTTATTCTATTTTATTAAAAAAATACTGGTCAAGATCCATTAATTTGATATTATGAGCCTCATAATTTGGAAAATATTGCTTTACAACCCAGATGATACATTCCATCTGGGCATCGTTGGTTTTAGGAAAGGACTGGTGGTTGACAGATGGATGCGTAAGTCAAGGTTATTGGACGGTATCTTCCCAAACTAAGGTATAAACTATAAATCAAAGTCTGAGACAGAGAGTATATCTGAGATTAAGGATAACACAACAGGTGCTGGACCCCTCCAGGATGCATCTTTTGTGGAATAGAAAGGGAACAGAAAGAGTTTGCAGACCTTCCTTTATCATATTTGCCTTTCTCTTGCCTTCCTTCAGTCTCTTATTCCCAAAATATTTTTCTATTTTATCGTATCACTCACTAGTTCTGAAATACCTTAGGTCTTCTTTAATGTAACCCAGGTATCAGAGGACAGTAGGGAGTGTAAAATGTGAAGGGTGAGTACTGTTTGAATGGATAAGAATGGGATAAAGATAAAAGTACAAAGTGTCAACTCAGACATGGGAAGATAAATTTTTTTAAAAAAGAAACACTTTTTGAATAACAATTCTTTTTCCACTAAAAATTCTTGTTAGGCATTTTAGTGTGTTTTGAAAGTTATCCTGTGATTTTAAAAAAGCTGATTTATAATAAGGAATTACTATAATCACTGGTCAAAAAAAAAATCAAGCATCACTTTCTCACCTCCTAGGAATGAGTTTGAAAATCTCATATCTAACTTATCTCTAGTATTGATGACAGCCAAATCAATAAATGCACTTTTATCATTAATGCCAGGACACAACATGTTTTTGAAATTATCGTTGGGGTCTTTATTGTCTATATAATGACATATTATAGCAAGCCACCTTTATGGCCTTTTGCATCAATTATTTAAAATTAAAAAGCCATTAATTCATATATCTGTGCATCTGTAATAGTACTGTTTTAAAAGGTGGAGAGTGAGAGAAAATCTGTCAATAAAATCATTGAACCTTTCCAGACTGATATGACTTATATGGAATCATTGCAATTCTATTTAGAGTACTATGATCTCAGTGGCTGGGTATGATAGGGTTGAATTATTCATGCTTTCCTGGTCAATGCACACATACACACACACACACGTGCACACACATGCACACACATGCACATTAGGAAGTTCTTCATTTTAAGGTTGCTTGCATGGATTTCTGAGTCTGGTTCCTTTTGGAGTGATTCAGAGTCCGTCAGTAACAAGCCACATTCTCTGCACATGGATACCAACAGAGGCTTAAAAATAGGAGCCATGTGCACAGAGCTTCTTGTGCCAACCAACAGATTCTATCTGCATCTGCTACATATGGATTGACAGGAGAGGGGCCAAGTATACGTTGGTGTGAAGCAGCTTGCTGCTTCTGTTTTGAGAAAAGCTCATCATTGTACAAGTCCTGAACAAATTAGCTTTCCAATCACAATGCAAGGATATTGAAATAGGGTGAAAAACCTAGATGTATCAGGCAGTTCTTGCCAAATTAGTAGAGGATTAAAGAGAAAAAGAAAATCATTTGAAGACTGATAATTAGTAAGACAGAAAGATGTGAGGGTATGTTCAGATATGTGACTGGACCTTGAATTTAAAAGAAAACAAAACAAAACAAAACTTCTTGCCACCGTTGGAAAATAGGTGGGGTCAAATGCCTACAAAATACCAAAATAGCTTTGATTTGCTCTTTGGTTAGAAACAAAAGAATTTTGGTGATGTCCTTAGAGTCAAGGTTGTAAGGGAAGGTTATGTAGCGCTCTGGATCTTGAAGTCATTTATCAAAATTCACTGGGCTAAGGAATTGACAACCCAAGGGAAAATTCACACCAAATAAATATTAAGACTTCAGTTATTGTAAAACAATTGATATGAAAGTACTCTGTAAAATATAAAACCATGTACAGATTTTACTTCCAGTTACTTTACTATATGAACAATGAACATTATAATCCTTTTATAACTATACTACCTTATGTTAAAGGATAACTTAATCATTTCCAAGTGCACAACAATTAAGCAGATTTTAAGTTACAGAGGGTGTGTGGACAAGACTTATATTTTCATATCTTCTTTTGTTTCCTGAACAAGCAGAAATACTTTTTGTCTTTGTGCAAATGAAAGGGGGGCAACAGTGGATAGGGTCCGTACCCCATCCAATTTATTTATTTTACTATCATTACCATATGTGTAATCTTTCACTTCATATCCCTTAAGCTTATATTTCTACCAGAGAAGAACATATGTTCTTCAGAACACAAGCATTGAAATATAGATAGTTGCACAGCTAGCCTGCTCACTCAATCATTAACAACAGCCACATGAAAATTATTGAGTGGCCACTATGTGCCAAGCATTGTGCTAGGCACTAGGCAAACCATGTTGCCTGTCTTTTCAGACTTACAAATTGGCAGGGGAAGCAAGACAAGAAAACAGAGCAATTGCCTTAGGGTGTGGTGCCAGGACAGAAGTAAGGATAAGGTGCTCCGGAAGCACATGAGAGGGACAGCATGCCTGGACTTTGGTGGCCAGAAAGGCTTTCTTGAGGAGAGTGACTGGATTTAGAAGTCCACACCAGGAGCACCTGACAGGCTCAATAGGTGAGCATGCGACTCTTGATCTTGGGGTCATGAGTTCGAGCCTCATGTTGGGTGTAGAAGCCACTTAAAAAAAGAAAAAAAATGGTCACCACTAACCCATCCAGTAAAGAATAGGTAAACTGGTGAAAAGAAATCATCATCTGAAAGAACTAGGAAGATGGCCCCCAGCATGGAATTCATGGGCACATAGGCATGTTTGCAGTATAAGCAAGACTTAAGAACATCCGGTTTTCTACTTTGGGGTGGAATTTGTAAGGGTGTCTGTCTCCCTCCCCCCTCTTTCTCCCTCTAACTTTTAACGATCCCAAAGGGATTAATGAGGAAACTATGAAGGGATATGAGCACCATGAATTTCCTATAAGTTCTTCTATGGATACCAATCTACAGAGTTTTCTACTTTTTCTGCCCCAGAGAGTATCTAACAGCTCAGAATGTGAAGCATTCCTTGCACTAGTGCACAGCATACACTGCCACTCTTTCAGAATTATGTAAATCAACAATACTCATAATTAATATCTAGGTTACACTGAGTGTTTAATATATGCCAGGCATGAAGTATTTTATGTATATTATCCATTTTAACCCTAACAACACTGTACATAGATCCTATTACCATCCCTGTTTTATAAGAAACATGAGAGGGCTACATAACTTTTTCAAGGTCACTCATTGGCAAAGTTATATTTGAGCCCAGATCTCTATGACTCATGAGTCTGAGCTTTTAAACACTCTACAGTCTTCATGGCAGATATCATATTGATACTATAATTATTATCATTACTATTAGGTGAGTCGCCATTTTATCTCCCTACAATTCATTTTGGAAAGCTTATGAAATATTTCTTTTCGAAAATACAAATGAAAAAGACACTGGCATTTCCCAGTATCTTTTGTATATTACCTCTTGTGAAAGTTGCTAAAACTGCAGAGTAAAGAAAACAACAACAACAAAAAAACGCTCTTGTCTGAGCTAGAAGGGATGCACACCGTGGCCTTAGTTATTAATTAAATGTTTTAAAACATTATTTATCAGTGTGCTTTTTCACTGTCAGAATGCCTTAGGGCTCCGCACAGCAGGTCCTCCACAGCTTTCAGGGAAGAGCTGCCAAGAGTCTTTGCCCAGTGTTCACGGCTATATTTGTTCATTCTATTACAATATATACTGTGTCTCTTCCAGTGATTTCACTTTAATCTATGTAGCAAATCATGCAAAAATATGGATATTTTGGTGTAGTAGATAACAAAGAAATTGAGATTATACGAATTGGAAATTTTCTGTCATTCCTCAAGAAAACAAAATATTTGCATGCCTGATCACTAAAAAGTGGCAAAAGGAAAGTTGAATGAACGCCATTCCCCAACCTCTGCACTTTCCTAATGATTCAAGGTGCAATTACACATACTCAGTTAAAAGATGATGGCATGAGTAAATATTAGCAGGTAGGTACAATCTCTCATCTCTTCCAGAGTCTGTATACATTCCAATAACTATTTCTGAGATATTGTTTGCTTCTAAAAATGCCAATACTTTTATTCAACTTACTCCTTTGTGTTGTTAGTGCACTAGCAAGCAAAAGAAATGTTGAGCTGGTCAGCCTGCAAAATTTTTAAACTAATGAAATATTACTGGAGTTTAAGGGATAGAGTGTATATTAACCCCTATCATCCATGTGACCATGTCAGCAAAGAGAAGAGAATACAGGTCCTGCTCTTCTGTCAATCCAACTAATAAGAAAATGAAGAATCTGAATTAAACAATTTGCAACCTGTCAAAAATTAGCAAGATCAAGCATTTAGACCAAACTGAAAGGTTTTTTGGGGGGGGGCTTTATTAACATTTTATAACTGAAAATTGGGGGGGGAGACAGAAAAAGAAGCTTCTTTCTTAATAGGGGATTCTGGATTGGCAGCATTCCATTAATAGGAAATTCCAATTAAGGTATGCCATAGAAGGATAAGATTCCTGTGAGCATATAACTTATGGACATATTCTTATTCCCTTACAGTCACACGGTTTAAAAAGAAAAAAAAAAGGAAAGAAAGAAAAGACTGTAACCCTATACAAGCATTGGCTAGTATAAACTAAGGAATGACTGACCAAACAAAAGCCCCACACGAATGATGACGTGATTAACCACTAAGGAATTTGACGGAAAATATAAAGATATTACAGTTGAGGGAAGTCAAGACTGTTGGCCTTTCCATTTAAAATCGCTTCATGTGTGAGGCTGAACCTAAGTTACTGAAACTGGGCTTCAGGGAAAGGTTAGAGAAATTAAGAAGACTCAGGAGAAATAGAAATCAACTGAGTCTCTTCTTTTGAATAGTGTGGCTGGTGCCTACATTAGCTTCACACCCTCTCTGCCTCTTTCCTGAAGCTCAAATACACAAAGTAGGAATAGGTTTAAAGGACTGTTGAGCTGTAAAATATGAAAGTGAGGTAAAGTATGCAGGAGATGCCAACAGCCCCACCAGTAACAGGACTGAAATGTTCCTCTCTACATAAGTAACAAAGATCATGGCTAAACACTTTTCAGGTTGCTTTTACATATTGTATGTAATTTTGCATCTCCACCATAGCTAAAATGGGTATCATTAAGTCCTTACCATGTGACCAAGAAGACTGACAATTGTAACTTTACAAAAGGATTCTTCACATACTTACATGAAAAGAATGCCTACTTTTTTCCCTCTGTGCCTAGCCAATCTAAATTTAACTTTGTTTCTTTCCTCACTAACAATATTTTCTTATTAAAAGAAAATCCTATTTCCAATAGGCCCTCCCAGTGGAAAATATGGGTTCATAATGTGAAAGACCACACTTAACATATATAGTAAGTGTACTATTCTTAAAGGAAGTTTCCCACACAACTTGGTCTCTCTGTCAACAGGCCACAGAAAACAACATAGTGTTAATTAAGTTTAAAAATTCTCCTTCCATTTTAAGACTAATTAGCATATAGCACTTTCATCAGGTTTGTTGAAAATGTATACTAGAAAATGTTTCAACGAACATTGCTTCATGGCAAAGAGAACTCCTCCCCCCATAGCTCCCCAAATGCAATACAGGGATTTAATTAGTTGTTACAGAAGAAACTTAGGATGCTTTAATTCCTATCACTTCTCTTCTGTATCATGTTATTGATGTCTAGTGTTTTAGTTCTATTTTTTTTTAATTCCTCCTGAATTAGTCATCATGCCATAGAGTTTATTGGGATTGCTCCCACTACTGCATTGAGAACTGACTGTAGGGCATCTGGGGAGAAACAGTCAGGACTGAAATAGGAAACTATTGCAAAATTCTGGATCAGAGGTGATGATGACATGGACCAGGATGAAAGCAATGGAGGTGGTCAGATGTACCTAAATATGAGATATATTTACAAGATAGAGCTGATAGTTTTCACTAATTGGACAGGCAGTATGTTAGAAAGAAAGAAGTCATTCTTGACCCTGGATAGACAGTATGTTAGAAAGAAAGAAGTCAATCATGACCCAAAGTTATTTGCCTTAGTAAATGGAAGGATGGTGTTAGATATTTGGGAAAGACTGAAGAGATAGTGGTAAGGAATTAGGCGATGGGGTATAGAGGCTGGGAAAATGCTAATTTTATGATCTGGTCAATATCTAAATAGACATATTAGAAATTTAATTTGGGGAGTTGCCAATATATAGATGGAATTTAAAGCCATAAGTCCACATGGTATTAAGAGTGAGGCAATAGCTAGTTATTATGGAGGAGAATAACTGGAGACAGCAATTATAAAAATCTGTCAAGGAGTTTTGCTACAAAGAGAGCACTGATGGAGGTAAATTTAGAGTCAATGAATTTTCTTTCAATTAACTGGAGGTAGAGCATATTTTATGCTGATGAACATAATTCGATAGGAAAACCTGATATAGGAGTGAGGGAGAATTGAGTCACTGAGTGAAAATGGGATAATGCACATGGGGCCTTAGTCCTGCATAATCACATATTCGTCCTAAGCGAAAGGAAAGAAAGAGTATATTTATACTCTAGGAGGTAGGTAAATGTAGTCAAGAAAGCTGGCACCCAGTTCTCATTTCTTCCATTTTCTTTTTTTTTTTTTTAAGATTTTATTTATTTATGCGACAGAGATAGAGACAGCCAGTGAGAGAGGGAACACAAGCAGGGGGAGTGGGAGAGGAAGAAGCTGGCTCATAGCGGAGGAGCCTGATATGGGGCTCGATCCCTTAACGCCAGGATCATGCCCTGAGCCGAAGGCAGACACTTAACCGCCGTGCCACCCAGGCGCCCCTCATTTCTTCCATTTTCTTACTGAAAATCATCAGCTGAGAAATAGGCAAAAGGAGAACTTTGAGAACAGTTGAGAAGGTATGAAATTGTCCTCCAGAGAAGGGGAGAGCAAGTGACACAATTTGATGGACACCATTTAGGGCCCATTCGAAGTCAGTGGTCATGAATCTTATGTGAGAACAGCCAGCAGGATAGGATTTTTGTCTAGCTGCAATCAGCTAGGTATGCAGAAATTGAGTAGTGAAAAAGATGAATTTAACCATAACTGGGTATTGTCAAGAGTATACAATAAAGATGATCATGAAAGATAAAGATTATGGACAAAGGATTGAGTCTAAACATCTATTGTGAAACTTAGAATATGTAAGAAAAGCATTAGGTCTGCAATACATAAGAGGTAAATCGAGAAGATGAGGGGGTTGAAAGACAATATAAATATGGTAAGAGCAATGGACTATGGGTTCTGGATGGGGTTGAAGGATTAATGCAGTTGAGATAACAGAAGGAACATAGGAGGTTGTAATCAGAGAGTGAGATAAATAAAATTAAGATTATAGAAGGGTTACACCTGTTTTAATCACAAGTCTAGGATACAAGAAAGAAAATTCCTGAGGTAAGGTGGAAGACAATTCCATTGAAGAAGACATAATTTAGGAAGAGAGAAGCCAAGGTATTAAAATAATATACTGATGTAATATATTTAAATTCTTTTAGATCAAGAATTAAAAGCTCAGCAATATTGTAGAAAGAGAGGTAGAAAGAGAGACAGTGATCTAGGAACTGAAATCGTCAGAGAGTAGCAGGCAACAGCTATTGAGTGCTTACAATGAGCCAGATACTCATCTATAAAAATATTGACTCTTTTAGCCTTACGCAACTCCATGGGCTACTATTATTATCATTATTTTTCAAACTAAGAAATTCGGGTGCAAACAACTTAAGCAATTCACTGAAAGTCGAACAGCTAATAAGTTGAACTCATATTTGATCCCAAGCTGTCTAGATCCCTAATTATATTCTTAACCACTCTGCTATGCTTCACAGAACAAGTGAGGAATGACTCATGTGTTGTGTTAGACTGTAAAAGGGTGGTAGCAGGTGGAATATTTGATGATATGAGATATAAAACTGGGTATATTTAGCACTATGGGAAGAAGACTGGTTTGTGTCAGTGAAGAGCGAACAATCAACTGGGATTTGATTCCTGCCTAGAAAATTCAAAAGAGAACAAAAGGGAGTAAAGGAGTGAAGGAGAGGTGGCTATATTGGTCAGAATATTCTCCTGGAGTTTTTCAAGGACCTTATGCCTAAATGTTTCTTGTATATCAAATGATGTCCACATGATCCAAGAGAGCTGATGTCAGGTTGAACTACATCAAACCCCACAGGACCACCCAAAGGGACTCCAAAAGCAGTTGAATTTAAAGAGGCAGAGAACATCATCAATGAGATTGCAAGAGAATGGTTCACAGAACTGAGGGTGGAGGTGAGCTCTCTGATTAATCCACAAAAGTACTCAGGAGGGAAAGCACAAGCTCTAAACATTAGATAGACACAGAGAGAATTAAAGTGCCAGGCAAGTCAGAACTTTCCTGTCTCAGATCCTCTTATCTTCTTCCCTCCAACTCCCTTTCCAGGACAAGGAAACCACAGAATGGAAGGTGAGAAGGAAGCGAACCACAACCCTGCCCAGAATGTAGGCTTCCCACCTGCATCAGGCTTGAGCTTTGGATGAAAACTGAAGTCTTTATTATTCCATGGGGACGAACGTTCTAATTTATGAAAATCACTTAAAGTGACTCTAAAACTTGTTATCTAAAAGTACTTTAAAAAGACACTGAAGGAGGGACGCCTGGGTGGCACAGTCGTTAAGCGTCTGCCTTCAGCTCAGGGCGTGATCCCGGCGTTCCGGGATCGAGTCCCACATCAGGCTCCTCCTCTGGGAGCCTGCTTCTTCCTCTCTCACTCCCCTGTTGTGTTCCCTCTCTCACTGGCTGTCTCTCTGTCAAATAAATAAATAAAATCTTAAAAGAAAAAAATCTTTAAAAAAAAAAAAAGACACTGAAGGACTCAAATTCTTTTGGAATTTGCCTTACTGAAATAAAAAAAAAGACAAGAAAAGAAAATAAAAAAGGTTTTTTGTGATTTATACACCTTGAGTACCGTTTCTTCCAAAAATGCAGTACAGTAATCTCTGCTTCCAGTCGTGCCCCCCTACCATCCATCCTCCACCCAGTTACAAGAGTGAGATTTAGAACAGAAAACACACCACAAGAAACTTAATTCTGGCACTGGCATTTCATGGCACTCAGAATAAAGTTCAAACTCTTTTCTGTGGCCTGTATGGCCACATATTATTTCACCCCTACATAAATTTCTCCTCTCCTCCTTTCTTATAATTTGCTATGCTCTTTCTCTAGTTAGGCCTTGGCCTGTGCTGTCTCCATCTGCCTGGAATGTTCCTAAAATCTCCATATAGCTAGTCTTCCATGTCATTTGGTGAGTGGTTTCCTTTGACCACTCAGTCTTAAAAAAACTGCCACAACCAGTTATTCAATCTCAGATCTTCCTTCATAGTACAATGACCATTTGAAATATTATTCATTTATTTGTCTTTTGTATATCCTCACCTCTGACCAGAATGCAAAAACCTACAAAATCAGGGATATTTTTATCTTTTTTTTGGCAGGGGGGGTGGGCAGAGGGAGAGGGAAAAAGAGAGAATCTTAAGCAGACATCTGCACGGAGCCTGATGCAGGGCTCGATCTCATGGCCCTGAGAGCAGGACCTGAGCCAAAATCAAGATTCAGACATTTAATCAACTGAGCTACCTAGGTGCTCCATGGGCTATTTTTATCTTGATTACTATTGCATCCCCAGTACTTGAGTTTTGCCTAGCACATAATAAGTGCTTAATAGATACTATGTAAAATATATATATATATATTGATTTCAAATATGTTACACTGTATTTAATAATATTCATAATGAAAATTTCTTTACTGGAGCAGAAAACTCCCAGAAGGAGCATTACAGAAGGCATGGGGACTAGTCTTTTAGTGAGCCACAGTATTGAGGAAATTGGCTAGAAATCACACTTCTGAGGCAATGTTTTGACACAATTTACATCAGTATATCAGTCAGAGTTCAATCAGAGAAGCAAAATGACTATGAACTATGGGATAAGAGATTTATTATAGAAATTATACCTTCTATAATTGTGGGAGGAGTGGGAAAATTAATGCCTGAAAGGGAGAAATAAGAAATCAGACAAGTCGCAAACCAATCTGAGAAAGCCAAGCATGTCCACACATGTAAATGGAACTCAATAGGGGAAGCTGATAGAGAAGTTTCTAACAAATATTTGGGGATGAGCCTGGGGTCCCTATTGGTCAGTAAAGTCAGCAGTTGGCAAGAGAGCTGGATCTGGAGCAGAGGACAGTTTAAAGGGTAAGCTGGAACTAACCAGCTGTCCTCACTTAGTCTGTCACCACAACTAACCATCACAACCTTCAGACAGCACTTGGACACTGTTATTCTTCTACCACCAAATCTCATGCAAGTACCACTTTTGGCCAGCTCTAACCCACAACCATAAAAGGAGATTCTGGGAAGCATAGGTCCAACTTATCTAAGTGAACAATAGAATTTTACCTCACAGTTAGTTAGAACTTATTTTACTTGTATGTAACAGAAAATAAAGTATCCCCAAAACAAATACATTTATTGTAAAGGGTATGTTGGTAGTTCTTAAAATTGAAATGTAGAAATATTGGATATCAGGAACTAGAAAGTCCTCTGACCATCTCTAATCTGTTTTTCTCTGTGTATCTTCAGTCTTTCTGAAAAAGAAGTACTTTTTCCTTTATGTGGTAGCAAACTTGGCCTAAGTTTACCTCATACAAGTAAGCCACATGAAAACCAACAAATCCTTCTTTCTCTGTCATCTTCTCTCCCTCTCAATTTCAAATTCTCAGGGAATCATCTCTTATTTACCTAGGTTACCTAGATACCAACCACCAATACAAGCAACTCTGGCCATTAAGGATTCACTGTATATAATAGATGCAGGGGGTGGAGGTGGGGGCCATGCCCAGGTGGCCCAGTCAGTTAAGTGTCTGGCTGTTGGTTTTGGCTCAGGTCATGATCTCAGGTTCCTGAGATAGAGCCTCGTGTTGGGCTCTGTGCTCAGCAGGGAGTCTGTTTGAGGACTCTCTCCCTCTTCCTCTGCCCCTCGCCCTTCTCTCTTTCCCTCTCCAAATCAATCAATCAATCTTAAAAAAAAAAAAGATACCAGGGACCCATGACTATTTTCATGTAGAAGGAAGTGATAGTACCCAGAAAATGACAAACAAACGAACAAAAAAATGGGATAAGTATCTTAAAAGGGTGTGTGAGTAGATATTAATACGTAAATGTTGGTGTGAATACTGTATCCCTGGAATAGAAGTTATATAACTGATAAACTACTATGGTTGTAAGCCTTTTTATAGTTTTGAATTATAAGTTTACATTTTGTGCCTCCTCCCCCCATAAATAAATGGCAATAATAAGTATTTATAATTAAAGAGAAAAAGCTGAGCTTCAAAAAAAGGTAAATACACCTGGGATTCTAAAATGGGATTGAGGGATGAGCAGAGCTGAAGCTACAGGCCAAATCAATTTTTGATTCAGAAATAGACCTGGGGCTAGAAGTTTCTGAAGGGCACTGAGTACCAAAAGTGCCTGACATTAAGAGAGTGACCAGGCTAACTGCTTAAAATCAGTGGCTGGAATAGAGCTCTCCTAGTCTAGGGAAAAAAAAAAAAATTGTTTCCTGGGTTAGATATTCCATGAATATGTGACCTAGAGAAATTGAAGGGCACCCAGAAATATCTCCATGACAGAACATAAAAAAAAATAATAATGACTGTGAACTTATTAACTAATGATACAAGATCTCCTTCTTAACCAGTGGCCCTCTGGAGGCAGGCCCAAGGAATGGGTACCAGAAAGAGAGATATAGAGAGGGTAGTGAGAAGGAGTAAAGAGAGACAGAATCTAATTTCCTGTTTAAATGAACCTAAAACCCCACATTATATAAACAAAAAATGTAATTCTTAGAAAGACAGTCAATGAAATTAATGCAGACAAGAGGAAATAATCATATAACAGAGTTATAAAGTTTTTTAAATTAATAAGAATAAGACAAAGAAATAAATGTAGGAGTACATCTGAAAAAGAAACAAGGAATCCTGAAATCAATAAAAGAAATGATGACATAAGAATTGATAAATATATATATTAGTTTTCTATTTCTGAAAAAACAGATTACCACAACTTTATGGCTAAAGACAATACAGATTTATTTTCTCACAGTTTCTGTGGGTCAGAAGGCCAGGCACAGCTTATCTTGGGCCTCTGCTCAGGGTCTCCCAGGTTGTAATCAAACTGTCATCCTGGGCTATGATCTCATCTGAGTTTGGGGGTCTCTTCGAAGTTCATGAAGTTGTTGTTAAAATTCATTTCCGTGTGGCTGTAGCTTCTTCAAGGCCACGTGAAAAAGCATTTCTGCTGCTCTCATCTCTGACCTCTAGACCCTCTTTAAAATGTCTCGACTGTTTAGGACAGGCCCACCTGGTATAAACTCCTTTTTGATTACCCTACTGTCAATGGACTACAGACTTTGACTATATCTGCAGAATCTCTTCAACTTTGCCATGCAAGTAAACATAATAATGGGAATAATATTCTATTACCTTTGCCATATTTCATTGGTTAGATCCCATCTACACTCAAGGGAAGGAGCTTAGGTGAGGACATAGTCATTGAGGGATATCTTAGAATTCTATCACAATATAAAAATAAATAGATAATTAGAAATTTTGAATAGAAAAATATAGCAATGGTGAGGAGATAAAAATCTAAAAAAAAATGGGATAAAACTTGGCCCAGAAAATAACAAACAAGCAAACAAAACCTTGGCCCAGACACAGGGGTAGACAGATGAGGAGAAAACAGGTGAAGTGGATGACAGTGCTGAAGTTTTCATCCAGAATGCAGCACAGAGTCACAGAGTGATTAAAATAACAGCACAGTGAAAGAGTAGTTAGGAGACATGGAGAATAGAAGAGTTCCAACATGAGAGTCCTGGTTTTTTTAAAAAAGTGATAGAGATACAAAATGTGAATATTTAAAATAGATGGGCATCTTTCCAAATAGAAAACAGAAATGAAACATTAGTCCTCAAATTCAAAGTGTTCTTCACAAGAGAAATGAAAATAAACCCATACCTAAATGCATCATTGTGAAATGTAAAAACATCAAGGATAAAGAAATAATCTCAAAAGCTATCCAAGGGGAAAGACAGATTATGAACAAAAAAATGAAGATTAATGTGACATAATATGTCTCATCACAGCAGTAATTTATAATAAAGTAATATTGTTAAAGTGATAAAGAAAAATAACTGTCTACTTCAAATTTTGAAGCTAGGTTATGAAAAACTTTCCAGACATTCAAAGACAACAAGAGTTTAAGCTATAGATGCACATTGAAAGAGCTGCTGAAGTTGCATTTCCCAAACTTTTTTACATAATGGCACACTTAGAACATCTTAATAAGTATATGTCATATGGGGGTAAACAAACAAGGCTACATTCACCTGGGAACACCTGGTCCTCAGATCTACTGGGCTTGAAGACTGAGGAGATCCATACCACCCAGTGTACTGAGGCACACCAATTTGGAACTATTAAAGTTACACATAATCAAAATATACTGTGCCCTGAAGAAAGGAGGAGATACTAAAAATGAAAGTGAATTGATAAATTCACACACAAAAAATAAGCCTATAGCTTATTACTGAGAGAAAATATTTACAAACCATACATCTAACAAGTGACTTATATATAGAATACACAAATAACTTTTAAAACTCAACAATAAGAAAACAAACACTCCACCCCCACCAAATAGGCAAATAGTTGAATATACATTTTCCCAGAGAAGATACATGGATGGTAAACAAGACCATGAAAAAAAAAAAAACCTCAAAATTATTAACCATTGAGACAATATAAATTAAAACCAGAATGAGATACTACTACAGTCCAATTAGAATGGCTAAAATTAGAAAGAAAGGATAGAAAGGGAGGGAGGGAGGGAGAAAGACCCAATGCTGACAAGGATGAAGAATGACTGGAATTTTCACATGCTGCAGAATGAAAACACCCAATCTGGAAGCACTTTGTCAAATTCTTATAAAGTAAAATAAACACTTATCCTTGGTATTTGCCCTAGAGAAATGAAAACATATGTTTCACACAAAAACCTGTTTAAGAATGTTTATAGCAGCATATTTGTAATCACCACAAATTGGAAACAACCTAAATGTCTTTCGTTGGTTTAATGGATAAACAAAGTGTGGTACATCCATACAAGGGACTACTATTTGGCAATAAAAAGAATAAATTATTAACACATGCAACCACATGGCTGAATCTCAATTACATTATGCTAAGTGAAAGAAATCAGACTCAAAGGTAACATACTGTATGATTCCATTTCTATGACTTTCCAGAAAAGGAAAACTGTAGGAATAAAAAATATATCAGTGGTTACCAGGAATGGATGGAGAATGAATACACAGGGTAACATGAGGAGATTCTTGAAGTGATGGAACTATTCTGCACCTAATTGCAGTGGTGGTTACACAAGTATATGGATCTGTCAAAGCTCACAAAACTGTTCAGAAATAATTTTACTTCATGTAAATTAAAATATATATTTAACAAAAATTGTAGATGAACCAAAGACCTACATATTAAAATTGATGCTAAATTTTTAGAAGAAAAAGAAATAGGAGAATATCTTTATGATGTTATGGTTTTGATGATTCAATGATTCTAAAACCTATAATTTAATTACATAAAATTTGAGAACTTTTGTATACAGAAGAAAAAGTTAAAAGGCAAGTGACTCACTGAGGAAAGGCATTTGCAATATCTATAAACAAATAAGAGGTTAATATCCAAAATATTATAAAAATATCTGCAAATTAATAAGGAAAAGCCAAAGAACCCAACAGGGGGAAAAAATGAACAAAAGAAATGAGTAGGCAGTTCAGTGAAAATGAAAACAAAGGTTCATAAACTTAAAACTACAGTAATCCCCTTAATTATGAGTTAAATACAATTTAAAGCAAGACACATTTTTTTAAAAAGATTTTATTTATTTACTTGAGAGAGAGACAGCAAAAGCAGTGGGAGGGAAGGGGCAGAGGGAGAGGGAGAAGCAGACTCCCCTCTGGGCAGGGAGCCTGATGCGGGGCTCGATCCCAGGAGCCTGAGACCATGACCTGAGATGAAGGCAAATGCTCAACCGACTGAACCACCCAGGTGCCTCCCAAAACACATTATTTATACCTTAATAACTGACCAAACTTAAGATATCTGAAAATATGAAATTGTTGATCAAATAAATGTACAAACCAGAAATTCCAGTTTTGTGTTTAAGAAAAACTTTCTCACATATGTACAATGATACATGTATTCATATAATAAATATTACAGTAGTTAAAATAAACTAGTGTTAAATGTATCAGTATGCATAAATCTTAAGACCACAATACTGAGCTAAGTAAGCAAACATCTAAGGATGAAATCACATATGACAATTCTCTTGGAGACAGTAAGGGAGGGAAAAAGAGAATTGTTTGTAGATAAATATCTACGTAGATATAGTGTGAAATCATAAATGAGAGTCATACACCTACATTTCAGAATAACAGCTACTCTGCAGTTAAAAAGAAGGAACAAAGAACAGGGATTTTAAATGCTTCTGTAGTTTTTTCATGATTTAAGAAATACCGAAGTAAATTTGGCAAAATGTTAAGATTCATTAAAGTTAGATGAGAGACAGGGATTGTATTATGTTTTATAACAGATATTTCTTAAAGAAAGAAATAAACTCCGGAGCTGGATTTCTGTGCCCTATCTCTCATGCTTGTTATTCTCCACATATGAAGTCAATCTAACCTTTCCATCAGAGGTACAAAATGTAATTCTTGCATCCCAGAGAGTTTGTAAGGCCAGTATAAAAAAGAAAGAAAATATTTAATTTCTAATTATATTTATATTTTTCACCCTTAGTACATTTTTCAAATTCTGAGTATGTTTGACAATGTCCATAATCAATAGTGAATAAAACATATTCCACATGTGTGTGGGGGGAACAAGTTTACTAAGTGGATGGCTCGTCAAATATCTGGAGAGTGCTGCTCCAGGTGGTAATTCTTCAGCTTCAGGGTACAAATGTACCACATTATGGGCAGGGTTGTTAAACATGCAGTTCCCTCCAGGAGCTACTTAACGAAACACCCTGTGTTTCCATTCAGTCAATTTGCAGTTAGGCCCTGAATCTACATTTTCAACAAGCACCCCGGATAATTCTGAGGCAGATTTCAAAGAACCATAGTTGGAAAACAACTGCTCTAGAACAATACTCTCATAAACAACTATCACAAGTCAGAAACACGGCAGCTTAATTCCCTTAAATTTCTGCAGTAGAGCATATACGTTCTATATGATTTCAGTGACAGAATGTCACATCAGGCCACCTATTTTCCACTTCCACTGACAGCAAGAGAAAAAGATATAGCTTTTAAGGTAATTTCCAGACAAAGACATATGTTTTCTTTTTCTTTTTTTTTTTTCCCATGGGGGGGGGCAAAAATGAGTGGAACTTCCTGCTCTGTGCATGTTCTTTTCAAATATACCCCATGATCAGAAGGTATAATTGGCATTATCCTTATTCCCTCTCCACTACAGACCATTGAGAACTTGTTAGGTAGAAGCTAGACAGAAGCAGTGGAAGGAATGCCCCAAGGCAGAGTCCCAAGTCCTTGAAGGGGAATAATACTGACATGAGCTAGAGGCAAGGAAGGTGTTAAATAAGCTACACATTAAAAGCCCAGAGACACAACATCTTGATTTGTGTCTTCCAAGACCTTGGGGGCTGACAGATCCAGAGCCACAGTGCCGGGCTAGCACTCTCCTCTTCTACCTCTGCCCCAGGGTAACTCCTAGTCTCATCAGGATGCATTTGCCATGCACTTACCACCGTCCCCCGCCCCCCCCCAAAGAAGGAAGACTCCCATGGAGGTTCCAGTACAAACCTTATAGGGTCAAAAACTCCCCCTCCCAACCGGTGGGAAGAGTCCCCCCAAATGATTAGAAACAGCCTCGTTTAAAGACAACCCCACTGTACCTTCCAGCTCCTCCCAGCCCAGAGAGGTGCAACAAACATCCAACTCCAAAACAATTTAGGGCTGGCTCCATCTCACAGAACCTGCCTGCTCTCCCACCTTGAAAGTGTACTTTCTCTTTAATAAACTGCTGTATGCTTGTCACTTTTCTTCTAGTTGTCTTTATTCCAATGTAAATCTTCTCATGGGGAATCCAAGGACCAAGACCTCCATTCACACAACGCAGACTCTCTCATCAGTAACAAACTTATCTCTGTTGACCCTCACAACAGTTTTGTGAGGTATATATCTTCATCCCACTTTTCAGGTGGGGATACAGAGTAGCAAGTAACAAGAGACAGAGCAAGAAAGAACACGAACCTCAGCTGACCCGACCTTAAAGGCTTTATGCTGCTCAATGCTCCCTCAGCACTTTCAGCAGGTCTGAAAAAGTGTGAGTACTACTATCCCTCCACAAGGATAGTCCATATCCCCAAGGAAGTCCACATAGTGTGACAATTCTACAAAAATCTAAAATTCCTCCAGAAAGGGGTTCAATATGCCAGTTTCCATTTGGCAACTTGTTACTTCTAAAACTTTTGGGCATGCCTGGGAACAGCACCTTTTAGATCCCAAATCACAAATATGTTTACTGGGAATTAAGAATAAAGATTTGGGGGACAAAATCTTTCTCTGCATCCTCAAATCAGCCTGCCTTGAATCATATGGTTTGGTGACCTTTAGGGTTCAGCATGCTCTGTGGGGTAACCCACTCCTGCACTTTTGGGTTTTCACTGTAGGACCTCTGAAGAGGACTGGATCTATGCTTATGGGCCTCTAATTATCATCACATTGGAATTCAGAGAACAGGAGATGTGTTTATTACCAAGCATTATGAAGCTCTTAATCAGACAAGGTTTTAAAGCATTTATAAATGCCTCACTAGACAGACTACTTTGCTAAATGCTGAAGAGATCATGGTAAACAATATATGATTTTAAGAAATTTCTTTCAGACTGTTGGTCATGATGAGTTAGAAAGATATTCAACCAGGACCCAGAATCCCTAAATTCTTGACCTACTACTACCTTTGCCTGTTTCTACCTAAGGTAGCAATTTGAAGGGGAAATGTTGAATAAATGCAGCTCAGATTATTATTACAAATTGTATTATTATTTTTAAAAATATAATATTGGTAAACTTCATACCCTTGTATCTGGTTTTGGATTCAAAGTCTGAAAATAATCCCATGTTAAAATTGATCCTGAGAGGGGTGCCTGGGTGGCTCAGTTGGTTATGCATCTGAATCTTGGTTTCAGGTCAGGTTGTGGTATCAGGGTTGTGGGGTCAAGCACCTCTCACTCTCTGTCAGCACAGAGTCTGCTGGAGATTCTCTTCCTCTCCCTCTCCCATTGCCCCTCCCCTATGAGTGCACTTCTCTCTCACATAAATAAGTAAAATCGTGAGAAAAAAAAATTGATCCTGAGAGGGAGAAAATACATATATGTATGCACATATATTTTTATTAACATGTTTGTGTGTATATATATATTACATTATATATATAAAGCAAAGTCTTCTCTGATAGTTCTTTACCCTATGACTTAAGAAGATCTGGCCTAAAAGCAGTTATTCTTTTTTTTTTTTTTAAAGATTTTATTTATTTGACAGAGACAGAGACAGCCAGTGAGAGATGGAACACAAGCAGGGGGAGTGGGAGAGGAAGAAGCAGGTTCATAGCAGAGGAGCCTAATGTGGGGCTCGATCCCAGAACGCCGGGACCACACCCTGAGCCGAAGGCAGACACTTAACTGCTGTGCCACCCAGGCGCCCCTAAAAGCAGTTATTCTTGAATGCTTCTTCTTATTCCGACATATACAAAATGGACCATTTTAGCATCCATATTGAAAATGAGTATTTTCCTGTCTTGAATAAGATACAAGTCAAGGAGTTTTGCTGCAATTATACATTTAAATATATATATATTTCTCTGCACAAAAGAAGTTGGCGACTCCTATCTAATAAAGAAAGTTCTAAGTCATCGAAATAAATTCAAGCCCTTTTGGGGAGAAATATGGAAGGCTCAACTTAAATTTATCAGCATATGCTCTTAAAGCTGTGGAATAATGCTATAGAATTTACGGGTAACATTCCCCTTAATCAAATAAGTGAAGAGCTACCTGCACAGAGACAGAATGTGACTACATAATTTCATGGTCTTTGAGGCGAGAGACTCTTGCCTTCACCATCAAGCATACAGACATATATACCTACCTATTTTTTTGGTAAAGATTTTTTTTTAAGTAGTCTCTATATCCAATGTGGGGCTCAAAGTTACAGCCCGAAATCAAAAGTTGCATGCTACAAAGCCAGCCAGGCACCCCAAGCATACATGTATTTTTTTCCAAATGTCATATACATAATAAGACAAACAATATTCTTTTTTTTTTTAAGATTTTATTTATTTATTTGACAGAGAGAGACAGCCAGCGAGAGAGGGAACACAAGCAGGGGGAGTGGGAGAGGAAGAAGCAGGCTCCTAGGCAGAGGAGCCTGATGTGGGGCTCGATCCCAGAATGCTGGGATCACGCCCTGAGCCGAAGGCAGAAGCTTAATGACTGTGCCACCCAGGCACCCCAAACAATATTCTTTTTTAAAAATTTAAGTTCCTCTGGGTCCCTTTTACTGAATTTCATGGTATTATGCTGTTTTGGATTTGATCATTGGGAGAGAAATTTCTATTGGTAGAAAAATATAAAGTTTTAGAGTTAGGTCATTATGCTTGGTTTAAGCTTATTTCAAATATGAGTTCTTTCTGGAGAAAAAAAAATGAATTTATCTAAAATATGCATTTTAAGTGCCAGAAAAGAAAGCAAAGGCAGCAAAAAAGTCAAAATATACTGTACCCAAGAGAAATTACACTCATGCACTCTGTTAAGTATATAGATTCCACTACTCACATTTTTTAACAGATTAGTTATTTTGAAATAACACTGAGTGTTCATTAAAACTGGAGCAGGAGAAAAAATAAAGACCAAAGCAGCAAAATGCTTTATAGTTCACAAAGATGACCTCAGTAATCCAGGGAGTTATCTGTTGGGCACAATCTAGGAGGTAGAAATCCACTTGCCTCCCTGTCCCATTTTTTATTTCTACGCACTGTTGTTGGGTACATCTATCTTCCCTATAGAATTTCATGCTTCTTTGCACGCTGGGACCACATCATATTCATCTGTATACCCGTAATAACACTTGGAAGCGTGATTGGTTGAAAAGCTTAGGAATAGTATCATTAAGTTAAAACAAATTAAATGTATTAAATAGATAACAAAACGAGATCAAATTTGCTGTGACATTTAAAGCAGAATGGTATAAATGAATCTAGCAGATCTATTATTGGCATTATCTACATTTATGATATAAAAAATGAAATTCAAGTATACCATACAGCTAAAAATTATTCCTGAAACATATCTGCAGTTGAAGGAGAGCAATTTTTACCAACCCAAATTATGCCTCTTTGGCACATGGATTATTTTAAACTGGTCTATGGCCACATTGCCCTGAATGGTGCCCAATCTTGTCTGATTATGTTAAACTGATTAGTTTAAACTGTTTAAGAAACAAAAGACAAAGCAAACCTTTGAAAACTTGCTAGGAATTACCCTTTTGTAAGAGATTTACATTTCTAAGGGAAATAACCATTTGTAAGAGTGTCTCCTCAGCCATACCAGGACAAGCTGGAAGACCCAGTCTCTAGAAACTCTTATGAATGGAAAAGGCAAGGACTTAAATCTGCATGGATAACAACCTTGTCCTTGTTTACTGTTCTCTTCCTGGTAACCTCCCATAACTAACTCTCCACCCCCTACATCTTCTTTTGTCTTCAGCTGAAGGTGGTATTTCAGATGAAGGCTTTGGCCACTGCTCTGGAGAGTTACTCGGTTTTCCTGGATGGGTCTCCCCCATGTATACAGGAGGTATACATGTTATTAAACTTTTGTTTTCTCCTGTTCATCTCTCTTATATCAATTTAATTATTAGACCATCCAAAGAACCTAGAAGAAAAGAAGGGAAAACTTTTCCACCCCTACACAGTCATAATTTTGGTAGTTTTTTCTTGCTGGATTTATAACCATGTAAATCAATGACAGTAAAAAATTCCATTTGGTAGTTACAGTTTGTCTCTTTGGGCTTGTAAAGATCTGAATATCCTGGATGTCTTATTCAAAATAGTGTTATTAAATGCTACCCAGTAAATGCTGATTTTGCTATGTAAATGCATATCTTAAAATATTAAATTATTAAATCATATTGGAAATTTAAATCTCTCTCCTTTCACAAACTTGAAAAGATGCCTTCTTATGTGTTGATGACCACATCAGTTTATATGACAAGTAGACATTTAAATAAAGTGGGGAATTTTAAGAGATGTTTTCATGTGAGCATTATTTCATGTAAGCACCTTATTTCTCAATGTTATTATGGATGTAGAACATATGGAATGGTGAAGAGGTTCAACAACCTTTTAGACGTTTATGAGAAAGTAGCTACCATTTCTTATAATTTCATTATGTTCTATATTGGATGTTTTAGATAAGTATCCATTATCAATTGCATCTTTACATGATCCCTGGAGATAATAATTATCACTCACCATTTTATAGAAATGAAAACTGAGATTCAAAGATGGGTAACATGAATAAACTAAAGCCACATAGTAAATCAGCGATTTGACTTCAAGAGCTATGCTCTTAACCTTCCCAGGCAAAGGCAAGTTGATGGTTGTTTTTTCTGAAATATTAGAAAAAGGATAAGAATATAAGAAATGGAACAGGCAGAAAACTGAGCACTTCAGATGATATTTGTGGAAATACTAGCAAGGGTTTCAGTTATGAATACAGAAACCATACTGAATACAATAAAAAGCACAGCATACTTCTGTATCCTTAAAGTTGCATTGTTCCTGTTTTAACATGGAGTACTAAGTACCACAAGGCTTCAAGTGAAGGATGTACCTTTTAATGTGAAGTTAAAATCAAAGTAAACCTGTTATTACTGATCATATCCGTCAGTCAGATTGGTTTTTTTTCTTTAATTTTTGTTTTGAGGCTGATACATGAAGATAAATAGCATTTAAAATTTGTTCAGTGGTGTGGGTTCCTTACAGTGAAATAAAGAAAACAACAGTAACATTTCTTAATTTGCATTCATTGGGAACTTATTTCTTTGTATTTACTCCTCCAGATATCTAATGAATACCTATATGTTCCTACTAGTTTTTTACTTTGCAAAAACTAACAACTGAAAAGAATATGCAGAAGGAAGAAGAAATAAAGGATGCACTAATGTATACAGGTTCTGGTATTTTTCAACCCTCATGAATGTTCACCCGGTAGATGTAATGTGTTCCATTATTTAAAAGAAAAAGATAATAAAAAGCATTTTTCTGTGCTTTTAACCATTTATGACAATATAGCTTACTTGAGATTTCTTGATTATTTACTTCAATTGACATTTCAATATAACATGAAAATTATATATATGGTTTCCTCATAACATCTTTGGCCCTATTTTTCTAGTAAAAAAATATAAACATTGGCAGACCTTGGTTCTACTGAATAGAACTTCCCCAATCCATTAATTTATAATTATTTTAAAGCAAAGGACTTTGTTTACTAGCACACTGGCTAATTAACAGAAGAACTACAATGATCATTTGGCATTTACAAAGAAAAGGGTTCCATCCTGAGCATTAACACTTACCAGTTATGAATGGCCATTGGTTTCCATTAGAAAAAGTATTGTGGTCAATAACAGATTTCATAATGGGCTTGAGAGGGAGGATTCTCAGGAGGAGAAACTACCAATTTACATACAATTGTTAAAGGAGGAATGGAGAAGTAAGGTTGGGGCTTAGAAAATGTAAGCATACAAAGTCCCCCCAAAAAGGTGAGACTGAACTATCCATTCTATGTTAGCTTCAAACCATATCAAGGAGAAGCAAGGGGAAATAGTATCAAGGGGAAATCTGTAATACGCTATAAAACATTAACATTAGTGAAGACCTCATTGAGATATTATGAAAAAGAAACTAAAAAAAAAGATCACTTTACTTGAAAAACATATCGATTTCATTGTTTTTAGAATCTGAAGTTCATCCTTTAATCTCTTCTTTAGAAATATCAACTAAGGCTCATGGAATACTATTACCATGACTACTAC
This sequence comes from Ailuropoda melanoleuca, assembly GCF_002007445.2. Classification (NCBI taxonomy): domain Eukaryota; kingdom Metazoa; phylum Chordata; class Mammalia; order Carnivora; family Ursidae; genus Ailuropoda; species Ailuropoda melanoleuca. The sequence goes on along the minus strand of NC_048219.1, from coordinate 67,569,039 downwards.
TACTACCACTACTATTACTACTGCTACTACTACTAGTGCCACCACCACTACTACTAGCTCTAATTAAATTACATTAGAGCAACCATCTGTTGATTTCTTATATAACATTTATATTGAGTGCACAGTAATCTTGGGGTACAATTACAAATAAAATTTTTGTCTCACAATATTTCCGTTTCATGCTCATTCTTTGGAAGTAGTCCTTTTCCTACCTCTGTTAAACCCATAGAAATCCCCATGGCATTTCTGATCACTCTAAGATAATAAAAACACTTTTAAAAATTAAGTACCAGTATGTTTTAGTTTTCAATTAACTTTCACTTAAGTACAAGGAAGGTCTCAGCTCATCAGGAGTGGAGTTGGATAGCTAGATAGTGTAGAGGCCAAGGGCAGGTCACTCCAAGTTGGGCCACTTGGGGATGAATATTATTTTGAGTTAAACACAACCTAAACCCAGTAGATTCAGAAAAAGCTCCTTACCTTCCCCTCAACTGCCTGCTTTGCCAGGAAGAGAGCTAGAAACAGAGATTCCTCCTTACTAAGGAAAGTTATCTGAAGAGGGCACCTTTGTTTTCCAAACATCTCCATTTATCTTCCAGCTAATGGTCTTTCTCTCCTTTGTATCCTCAGACCCCTAATCCTCTTCTTAGCTCCTAAAAGCATCATGTTACTTGACTGTCTTTGGAATTTCCATGTGTGTGTGGATTCCCCATACATACACTATTAAATTTGATTTTATACTGTTAATCTGTCTCATGTTAATTTGATTTTAAGTCCAGCTAGAAGGATGCTGAAGGGCTGAGGAAATACTTCTTCCACAACAATAGGAAATTATAAGCAAGGATTATTTTCTCTTATATCTCGAACTTTTTTACATTTCTTGGGTCTCTATTTTCTGGCATCAATTTAACTTTTAAAAAATTTCTCTATCAAGTTTACCTTACCAAATGCAGAGGACTTAATCACCTGTGTTGGATTTTATCTACCTGTTATTTATAATCCCATGCCAACACCAAGAGAACAAAAGTCATTTATCAAATCTAAAACTTAGCCTATTTCACAATGGAGAGATCATCAAACAAGACTGGTGGTGGCATTTTTTTTTTTTAAGATTTTATGTATTTATTTGACAGAGAGAGAGAGACAGCCAGGGAGAGAGGGAACAAAAGCAGGGGGAGTGGGAGAGGAAGAAGCAGGCTCCCAGCAGGGCAGGGAGCCCAATGCGGGGCTTTATCCCAGGTCCCTGGGATCAGGCCCTGAGCTGAAGGCAGACACTTAATGACTGAGCCACCCAGGCGCCCCATGGTGGTGGCATTTTTATCAAAGGTTTGTGTATCATTGGACTTTCACCATTAAGGTATAGTCTTTTTTATTTATTTACGTACTATTTTAGGTATAGTCTCATTTAAAATGCACCTTTAAGATCTGCCCACCCATGTGGGTGGTCAGACCTTCTACCTGGGAGCACTTTCCAATCTATAGTGCAAAAATGTGATGCCCATGTAAGAGAGTAGTCTTATTGGGCTAAGCAGGCAGAACTTCAGCACTACTGAAATGACTGGAACTTGAAGGACAGGGCATCAGAGATGCAGACACTGTGTAAAGGAGAACCTCATAAGTTTGACTGAGGGTTTTTCACATGTCACTGACTGAGGACTGGGTGTGTTCTTAGTTGAGACCTAACACAAGACTACACAAAGCATAAGAGTAGCTGCTCTGAAACTAAGAGCTAAATGGAGATATGGGAATTATGAAGGGATGGAAAAAATGTTATACTTTAGGACCATCCAGACAGTGATGAAGTCTCACTGGACATTATGGCATTCAGTTGAGACATCACAAGACTACGCCTTAGGATCAAAAGCTGCACTCTAGAGTGAGGGCCATGCCCTAGGACTAAGAAAAAAATAGACCCAACTTATTCAGCATAAAATTAAGCCTGACAAGATCAAGAATACCCTAATGATAGTGTAACTGCCTGCCAGGACAAAATTAAACAGCATTTAATGGAAAATAGGCCAATTCAGTCTCCCTCCAATGTATCATTAACAATGACCAACACACATTAAAACTTGCCAGACATATGAAAAAGCAAGAAAATGGCCCTAAATTAAGGGGAAAAATACAGTCAATAAAAACAAACCCAGAAGATAACCCACATGTTGAAATTCATAAACAAAGATTTTAAAATAGCTTTTATGAATATGTCCAAGGTCTTAAAAGAAAAGATAGATATATAAGTAAACAACTCAGTAACATAAGCAAAGAAATTTTAGAAATTTTAGAATTGAAAATGTCATATCTGAAATGAAAAACAAAATCACTGGACAGGCTTAAAAGTCTGTTGGACATTGCAGAAATTATTACTGATTTTTAAGCATTTTAAAAGAAATTATCTGATCTGAATATCATGATAGGAGAAAGATGATAAACAAAATAAATAGTTTCAGTAACCTGCGGGATAATACTAATCAATGAACCCAAAGCTTAAAAACAAAGAAAACCATAGCGAGGTGCATCACTGTCAACTGATAAAAACCAAAGATGAAGAACAATCATAAAAGTAGCTAGAGAAGAAACACATACTATATACAAGAATAATGACAAATCTAATAGGTAACTTCTTATCAAAAACAATGAAGCCTAAAGGATAATAACGTGTTATCTTTAAATTACTGCAAGCAAACCAGATTTCTATATCCAGTGAACATGTTCTTCAAATATGCAGGAGAAATAAAGACATTTTTAGATAAGCAAAACCTTATAGTATTAGTTTCTAGGAAAGCTATGCTACAAGAAACACTGGAAAAAGGGGAAAAAATGATACAATATGGAAATCTATGTTTATAAAAAGAATGAATAACACATGAAATGATAAATATATAGGTAAATATTTTTAAAACTTTTTCTTTTTTTTAAAGGGCAAGTTATTATTTAAACAAAACAACAACATTTTAGTGTGTGATTTATAACATATGCAGAACTAAAATAAACGATTACTGTAATACAATGAATAAGAGTAAACAGAATATATTATTGTTACGTATTAATATTTTTAACAACTGGTATAACATTCATTCTAAACATACTGGAGCAAGTTACGAATATGTATTGCAATGCTTAGAGCAGCCACTGGCTTGTACGCTTTAAATAAGGAAACAGAATACAAAAAAAAAAAAAAAATCAATTTACTCGAAGAGCAGGAAAAGATAAAATAGCGGGAGGGGACAGACAGCAGAGACTGACTTACACTGACATGTAGTAGTAATTAGATTAAACGTAAATGAACTAAACAAAGTCAGAGATTTTCAGAATGAATTAAAAGTTACTATATTTTTTTTACAAGAGATATACTTTAAACCAACGTTTATCACATGCCTATGATGTGTGGAGCACTCTGTAAATGCATTTACATCTTCAAATAAAAGGTGTAATAGTCTTTTTTTTTTTTTTTGAAAATTTTATTGAATTATTTGAGAAGGAGAGAGCATGAGCTGGAGGTGGTAGGGGGGCAGCAGAACAGCAGAGGGAGAGGGAGAAGCAGGCTCCCCGCTGAGCAGGGAGCCCGATGTGGGACTCTATCCCAGGACTCTGGGATCATCACCAGAGCAGAAGGCAGATGCTCAACTGACTGAGCCACCCAGGCGCCCCAAAAAGGTATAAGAATCTTATCATTCTTAGTTGGGTAAGGAACTATACCATTTAGAAACACCTGAAACAAGTAAACCAATCAGACCTTTCTTGAATTCAAGACACTGAATAGTTTTTTAAATTCCTAATGACAAATTATATTGAACATCGTTTTTTTTTATACAATAATTTTTTTATGTTAGTCACCATACAGTACATCCTTAGTTTTTTTTTTTTTTTTAAGATTTTATTTACTTATTTGACAGAGATAGAGACAGCCAGCGAGAGAGGGAACACAAGCAGGGGGAGTGGGAGAGGAAGAAGCAGCCTCCTAGCGGAGGAGCCTGATGTGGGGCTCGATCCCATAACACCGGGATCACACCCTGAGCCAAAGGTAGACGCTTAACTGCTGTGCCCAGGCGCCCCATACATCCTTAGTTTTTGATGTAGTGTTCCATGATTCATTATCTGCATATAACACCCAGTGCTCCATGCAAATTGTGCCCTCCTTAATACCCATCACTGGCCTATCCCAACCCCCCACCCCCCTCTCCTCTGAAGCCCTCAGTTTGTTTCCCAGAATCCATAGTCTCTCATGGTTCACTCCCCCTTCTGTTTACCCTGCCTTCATTCTTCCCTTCCTTCTCCTACTGATCTCCCTGCTATTTCTTACGTTCCATAAATGAGTGAAATCATATGATAATTGTCTTTCTCTGCTTGACTTATGTCACTTAGCATAATCTCCTCCAGTCCCGTCATGTTGCTGCAAATGTTGGGTAATCGTTCTTTCTGATGGCTGAGTAATATTCCATTGTATATATGGACCACATCTTCTATTGTGGACAATCCTGCTATGAACATTGGGGTGCATATGGCCCTTCTCTTCACTATGTCTGTATCTTTGGGGTAAATACCCAGTAGTGCAATGGCTGGATCATAGGGTAGCTCAATTTTTAACTTTTTAAGGCACCTCCACACTGTTTTCCAGAGTGGCTGTACCAACTTGCATTCCCACCAACAGTGTAAGAGGGATCCCCTTTCTCCACATTCTCTCCAACATTTGTTGTTTCTTGTAAGAGGGATCCCCTTTCTCCACATTCTCTCCAACATTTGTTGTTTCTTGCCTTGTCAATTTTTGCCATTCTAACTGGCATAAGGTGGTATCCCAAGGTGATTGAATTTGAATTTCCCTGACGGCTAATGATTTTGAACATTTTTTCATGTATGTGTCTGTTAGCCATTTGTATGTCTTCATTGGAAAAGTGTCTGTTCGTATCTTCTTCCCATTTTTTGATGTGATTATTTGTTCCTCATGTATTGAGTTTGAGAAGTTCTTTGTAGATCTTGGATACCAGTCTTTTATCTGTAGTGTCATTTGCAAATATCTTCTCCAGGTGGTATCCCAAGGTGATTGAATTTGAATTTCCCTGACGGCTAGTGCAGAAGCTTTTTATCTTGATGAAGTCCCACAAGTTCATTTTCTCTTTTGTTTCTCTTGCCTTTGGAGATGTGTCATGAAAAAAGTTGGTGGCCAATGTCAAAGAGGTTGCAGCTTATGTTCTCCTCCATGATTTTGATGGATTCCTCTCTCACATCGAGGTCTTTCATCCATTTGGAGTTTATCTTTGTGTATGGTGTGAGGAGTGGTCAAGTTTCATTCTTTTGCATATAGCTGTCCAATTTTCCCAGCACCATTTATTGAAGAGACTCTTTTTTCCAATGGATGTTTTTTCCTGCTTTGTGAAAGATTAGTTGCCCATAGAGCCGAAGGTCCATTTCGTGGTTTCTCTATTCTCTTCCATTGGTCTATGTGTCTGTTATTGTGACAGTACCATGCTTTGTGATCACAGCTTTGTAGAATAGCTTGAAATCAGGCAACGTGATGTCCCCAGCTTCGTTTTTCCTTTTCAACAATTCCTTGGCGATTCAGGGCCTTTTCTGGTTCCACACAAATTTAAGGGCTGTTTGTTCCAGTTCTTCGAAAAATGTCATTGGTATTTGAGCATCTTTTCATATGAATGCTTTGCCATGTCTATGTCTTCTTTGGTGAAGTTTCTGCTTAGATCCTTGCCCATTTTTTAATTGGGTTGTTTTTTGCTTTGTTTTGTTTTGCTTTTTACTGTCTAGTTTTAAGAGTTCTTTGTAATAATTGCTGTTTTAATTTTAATAATATTTTGGTGCTTACTGTAGAAACTCACATTAATCTTACCCATCCATTCTTTAATTATATGCTGTTTTTTTTTTGCAGTATTAACTGCTTAATATAATGCACCTACCACCAAGAACCTTTTAGTAATACTTTCATACATACTAATAATAATTTCATTGCAAATCACCTAATCACGAAGCACCAAACAAACTCCCTGGCCTCTTTTAATAATTTTTCACTTCTCTACTAAGGAAATACTGGTTAGCCTACATAATTTTGGCTGAACTGGTACTTGGATATTGCATACTTCCAGCCAAACTACCCCAAAAGAAAAGCAGAGTAGAATTATGGGTTGTGTCTGGCAGTGGCAACCATTTTTTCTTATGAAAAAAAAAATCAAGAAAGAAAAAGGTTCACAAATGGAGTATAAGGTTATTCACCAACTAGCTCTTCAGGCACACATAATCCATAGTTTGATGATTTCATATTTTACAATCCCCCAAAAAATAAAGTGCTTCACTTTTTATCCACATCCTCATAAATCATTCTTGTTTCAAACTGATAAAAGTGAAGGGGAAAAACACAGCAGTCGTTTTTCTGAAACTTTGCTTCTTTTTTCTAGTCTATGAGAGACTGTGGGAACTTTCCTAGGCCTCTTTTACAAGGTGTAAGAGCCAGTGTAGCAAAGTTGTTAGGAGTCTAGGCTTTGAGGCAGATTGTTTGGACTCTTACCAGCTACATGACACTTGAGTATTGTAGCCTTGAGAATATTCCTTAACTTCCTGTATCTCAGTTCCCTACTCTCTAAGATTGAGATAATAATGGTTATTTACTTCACAGAGCTAACATAGAAAGAAAACTAGTTAACACTTTGTCATAGGGAGAGAACACCATTCAATACCAGAAATGGAAAAGCTTAGTAATGTATTCTGAAGTAAGGAAGGTTTATGTTGGTCAGGTGTATATTCACTGAATAAAGCAAACTGCTGAACTGTTTAAGGATACTTGAAAAGTGCTTGATTTGAGGATGTCTTAGTTAAAGAGGCAAGAGTTATTAACATCAGCCTTGGAAATGTGGTTTGTGTTGTAAGAGTAGAGTTAATGTCCGTGTTGGCTTTTATTCACTGGAATAAGCCCACCACTGACTAACTTTGAAGGAATGATGGTATCACTACTTTGTTGCCTTTCAGTGGCATGTTAAACGAAACAAATTGTCATTTATTGGTTAAATAAGTTTAAAACCAGTTGTGCTATACTTGTGACCATGGTTAAACTGCCATTTTTTTTTCCTACAAGCTTGAGGAACTATTTGTTTTTAACTTAGATGCCATGCACATAGTAAGCACTCAATAAACATTAGTTATCATTATGTGGGGATTTTAGCATAATTTAGTTAACAATCAATAGCTGTGGATAATACATCTTTAGCACATTTTTACTTCCAGGTCACGAATTTCTAATTGCATAGGTAGTGTAAAGAATTTAGGAGCACGACTTACAGCCTCTTCTGTCTTTCTAGAAAGTACAGGAGTCCTATACATTGATACTGATAGTCTTTTCATACAAAGTACATGGCAATACAAATGAATGGATAGGAAAGAGATGAAACATTGGACTAGCTAAAAATTATTATGGATTAAAACATGTTGTATCATACATTTATGTGATATCCTTTATATGGACTATGAGGAGAACAAGGAAGCAATTTCCTTTGGAGAGTCTCCTTATAGAATGTAGTCATTATAGACTTTTCCAAAGGACTGGATTCTGTGAAGCCAGAACCCAAGCTAAAGCTATAGAGTACAGTGTGGCAAAGGTATTGGCTGTATTAATAAGTACAATATATTGTATACACTGAATATTTAATTGTATTGTTGCATGTATTTAGTATTTAATATTTACTGTAAACTTCATTCTACAAATTACACACAAATTGAGGCTTTCTTTTTCTTTTTTGTTTACAATTTTGCAAAAATATTTGGTATAATTCTTTGCTGGTTACAAAGGGGAGAAACAGACAGAGGGGAGTTTGCTAAATCTTTATCATATTTCAAATTCCTTACAGCCCCTTGTACAAACTGAGCACTAGTTTTTCCTGTTGTTATTCGTTGTACACAAATATTTAACGGTACTCTATTCATCTCTTTCAAGAATTTTTATTAATCATCATATAACCAAAAAAATGTCCATTAATATTTCAATTTTTCAAATAGTAAGAAAGTTAAAGTCATAGAGATAGTGATGATTTTCTAATAAATACGTAAATCTGAAGAGAGTGCAGAATGTGTTTCTCTTAATGCTATGAGGAAATCTATGCATTTCAATTTTTTCTTGGAAGAAGAGTCTGAAGAATTTCTTTAAAAATTGGGGGCTTCTATATTGCTCTGCACAATAAGATATGTATAAAATTACAATTCAATATCACAAGTTGTTAGTCATCCAAAAATAATTTAACACGATTAAAAAAAGAGAAAGAAATATCTTGACTCTGCAATACAAGGCGATTCTAAATAATTTTTCCCATTAACATATGTGTATGTGGTGAGTGATAATGAATGTCTAAGGTGATGAAACATAACTATGATGTAGTGAGGTGTTGTCAAGATTTTTTTTTAATTTCCAATTAGTGTTTGGAGAGCTTTCACTACAATGTCATCAGCTACAGGCCCGTGTGAAGGCATTTTCACTGCTGACGAAACCAGGAAAATATCATGTCTTTCCAAGACTTACAGAAAGTGAGAAATGTAATGTTGCATGTAGACTTTCTCAGGATGGTAAATGACATTTTAAAAAATTAACTTTTGTTCCATTGACTTTGCATTAACTCTTATAGATCATCACTGTTGCTCATCAGCAAGGTGGTAACTAATGAGAGAAAACATATTTTTTCTGTCCTAAGTTTAAACTGTTTACTGTGCTATTATATTTGGATTTTGCTAATGTTATTGATAATTTTTAGCTTGCCCCTAATGAGGTGACAGTATGAGGAGTTGGTATCTCATAGGTCAAAACAATTTCTTTCATTTCAGAAGATAGATTTCACGTATGTCTCTCTATAGTTCAAACTTGCCATGTTAATTAAATATTGGTGATTCCTCAAGTGTTACAGACCACAAACAAGACTTACAGAAAGAAAAAAAAGTCTTTTATTTACCAAAGGAATAATGGCATAACTATGCATATACTAATATTTCCCCTTAATACATAGAACTAATCAAATATATAAAAAATGATTTTAAGGAAAATCCAGTAATTTGGCAAAACATGTCATCTTAATTTTATTTCAGGAATTACCTTTTAATAAGCAAACTGCAGTAAGGTGTTTGGATTTATTTCTTAACCTAAATATCTTCTAATACTATTCAATCTCCATTGCCTTCACTTCGTAACTTAGCTAAATGTTGAATATCTAAGCAGTTTGTTATTCTTTAAGAATAAAATATGATTTAATGTTCAACTGGAACACATTAGCAAAAAAACAGGGACCTCATTAGAATTTTAGATCTAATTTTAAAGGGTACATTCAAACCTTTCAAGCACTAAGTATTTACAATTGCTTGAATATGCTTAGCACTGAATGGCATGTGATACACAATCCCTTATTTCTCAGAGCGTACAGAATAGAGAGCAAGAACAAACACATACAGATAAAATAGTTCAGCAATAATGCAAGGCAATATATCCTTAATCACCAGACAGAGAGTGTATAAATTTTAAATACCATCACTTCTTCAAGAAGGCTAGCAAGGCAGTAAGATAAAACAGGAAGGAAAGTGAAGGGGCTCAAATCACAGGTTTGCTTCTAAGTAGGACTGCCTCTAACTGGAATTAACAATTTCTTCTTGTGTAAAATGCAGGGGTTCATTTACATAGTTTCTGAGATTCTTTTTAGCTTGACAAATTGATCATTTGGAGCTGAAAGACCTGGAGAAGCTACATAAAGAAGTTAGGATTTCAGCTGAGTCATGAAAGTTGAGAAAAATCTGATGAGGGACAAGGAGTAATAGGAAATGGGAACACTGAACAAAAATGCAATCAAAGCTGAAAATGCCATGGTCTGGATATAGTGACTAGATGGGCTAGGATGAAAATGCATGTGGATTGATAGACAAAAGTTGTATTATGGAAGATATCAAAGGCCATGAGAAGGGTTTGAACTTTTTCCTAGGCTATACAGAAATAATGAGCAGGGCAATGATAAAATCTTTATCTTCGTAATATTAATCCTACATATTGGCTTTGTTAAAGAGGTGGAAGACCAGGGGATAAATAAAAGGCAATTGCTCTCTCTTGGATTAGGGTGATAGAAATGAAAATGAACAGGAAACACTGACATCAGAAAATACTGAAGAGGGTGGGAGGTGCTGAAAGAGAAGGAGGAGCCAAATATGCCTCCAAGTTTTTTATTTTATTTATTTTTTTTATTTTAGGTGTATGCAAGAAAAGTAATGAAACTGAAGAAATGGGGGGGGGGGAATAAGCATGGGTAGGCAGGGGTAGGGTGGGATGTCATCAAAAGACCATGAATCTTCATTGAGTTAACAATCTCTGTCCCCATACAATATATCATTCTAAAAAGTGGCTTGGAAAAGTTGAATGCCAGCAGTTAGGGAGTAATTATGGAAATTCTGGGGAGTCTTGGCAGAGGCACAAGGCCAAACAAGGAGTTGTAATATCTTTAGCAAATTTCTGCTTACACATTGAAAAGAGGTCCTTACATACTTTCCTGAACCACAAGAAGAGGTATTTTTCCAGTATAAAACCACTTTTGACAACAATTACACTGATAAATCAAGTTCATTAATTTAAATCATTCTTTCATGAGCATTTTCACTGTAATAAAAAAAGAATATCAAGTTAAAACTTGGCTCATAGCTAACTACTTACTCTATATAGCATATATTTTGTTAAGCTAAAATAAATCTACATAATTAAGTTTACTAGCAACTTGTGCCATTATATTTTGTCAAAACTAAGAGGTGACATGCAATTAAACTTACTTGGCTTTGTAACTTTTCCTGTTAAAATGGGTCTTTTAAACATGCCACTGGCAACTCTTCTCAGAAGGAGGATTTTGATCTTGTAGAAGCAAATGCATACTTGAGAAAATGGTATTTGTTAGCAGAGAATCTTATTACTTTGTCTTAATGAGACTCAGTCCATGTTTACTAGGTAGAATTTATTCAATATATAAACATGAACGCAATTATATTCTCTACTTATGACACTTAAATGATCCCCTTACCCAAGGAAGCTTCTGACTTAGAGATCTTATCATCATGAATGTACTAAATTTTAACACCTGTAATGAAGCTATTATTCCCAAATGTTCACATGGATACCTCAAAGTATTAAAAGGGCAGCAAGATTTCAGTAAAAAAATGAGTACCTTCTATCAGAACCTACTCAACTAAATAGAATAGGTCTTGAGACCTCCTTTCATGTTTTTTGTTTCTACACAACACCTAAGTGCAATTCTAAATACATAGTGGATGCTTAATATTTAATTTGTGAATTGAGAAGTTCTGAAATTTGTTTTTCTTGATATTGCCCTCTGTTTATATCCAGGGCCAAGCAGTGAGTACACAGTAGGTAAGTAGGTACCAAAGAAATATTTTTGAATATATGAATGAATGAAGAATAATCTTTTCTTCTAAGATTAATCTTTCTATCCTAATGTGTAACGGATATCTTAGCTCAAGAGAATGATTCTAATGGTGGACATCTAAGCATTTTTGGCCTATTAATAAGACTTCTACTAGTTGCTATTCCCACCTCTATATATGGTAATGTCTGAATGTAGACTTTAATATCAACCTTGGAATCAAAGCACTCCTTCAAAAGTTTGACACCCCATTTCCCAACCCTTTCCTTATTGAGCATATATGACTAAATATTCACAAAATAGCTGAAACTAGATTTTGGGACAAAACTTACATACCATCTCCTCCTTATCCCCTACATGCTAACTGGTTTCAACCCTCCAAGAATGGGACTCCAGCAAGATTACTAGTTTATCCAGGGTCCTAAAATGAGCTCCAATCCACAAAAGTAATGAGAACACCAGCAATGCATGAGTAGGTTGACAGAGTAGGATTAAATGTGTCTAACTGAAGGAGGCTCTGGTACCTCAAAGAGACGTAGAGAATACAGCCACTGAAACTCGCACCTACACCTGCTCATTTGTTGAGGAATTACTGCCATTTTTTAGCCTCCCAGGCCATGGTCTCACTCAAGAAGGACATTAGTCTGGAGGGAGAGTCACAGTATCCAGGACTAGGGGTAGATGACAGAACAGATGGAAAATTTTAAAGGGAGAACACTGAAATTCATTCATTTTTGTCTTCTGGAACAAATCTTTAGGAATTATTATATCAGGAGAAGAAAGAATGTAATGAACTGAAAAAGCCACGCATCTAGAGGTACAACAAAATAATAATTGCCAAAAATGAGCTTCTCTTGCTCAATGGATGTGCAAGACAATCCACTTGAATGTAAGAGAATATATTAGAATTTCTATCTATAATTTTTAGATAAAAATAAGAAAAACTATTTTTTAAAGATTTATTTATTTATTTATTTATTTACATTCAAGAAACAGAGAGAGCACAAGCATGAGAAGCCAAGGCAGAAGGAGAGAGAATCTCAAGTAGACTCTGCACTGAGTGCAGAGCCCAACACAGGGCTTGACCACAGGACCCTGTGATCACAACCTGAGCCGAAACCAAGAGTTGGATGCTTAACTGACTGTGCCACCCAGGGACCCCAAGAAAAACTATTTTTAGGAATTTTTATTGCACATCCAGATATCAATACCCGCACCACGGTCATATGTCATCAGCCTCATATCACATACAATATGCCAAGTACTGTCCAACATTTGTTAACTTTCAGCACACTGTGATTCACTACATTTTAAAGTGATTTATGGGTTACATTGTCTTTTACAATGGATGTTCACAATTATTTGAAATAGGATGGAAACTGTATGTAAAAATATTATCTACTACATTTATGTACACTAGGTATCTTGAGTCAATGTATTTTAAAAAATTATCAAAATTAAAGGTTATTTATTACTTACCTGAATTAATTTATTCACATTCATCTATCCTCATTATTCTATTTTCATTAACCTTTCCACATCTACCTATGTACCTATGCATCAATCTACCTATCTATAAGCAGTGTTATAAAAAGTGTAAAAATGAGGTACACACCCCAAACTGTTTGAACACCATTGCTAGAGAAAACAAACAACACAAACTTATTCTGCCTGCAACCTTATGCTGATCTTTCTTTCTTTTCTTTTCTTTCTTTCTTTTTTTTTTTAAGATTTTATGTATTTATGTTAGAGAGACTGTGTGTGAACAGGGGGAGGAACACAGGGAGAAGGAGAGGGAGAAAATCTCCAGCAGTCTCCATGCTGAGCACAGAGCCTAACCTGGGGCTTGATTCCACAACCCTGAGATCATGACCCAAGTTAAAACCAAGAGTTGGACACTCAACGACTGAGACACCAGGCACCCCTCATACTGATCTTTCAAACAAATGAATGGAGACTATTTTCCTTACTTCAGAAGGATGGCAGCATCCCATTGTCAAGAGATGTGATTTCAATACAGAGAAAGCAATAACTTCCTCCAGGAAAAGTAAGACCATTCAATGGGCCTAGCAGCTATGTGCTAAGTGGAGATGGAGAAAGATAAGACATCTCACAGCTGAGATGGTGAAGATGTTCGTGCTGGGTGATTATGCCAGTAGCATACAAAGTTACAGATAATTACTTATCCATTCCATAATCAACTCATCCAAAATGTACACATTTTATAATCCCTGAAATATGAAAATGAAGATGACACATACTTACCTCCAAAATGTTCATGGTCAATAAAGTTTATTCATCTAATATAAAATCATTTTATAATATCAAAATGTCTATTACTTTTTTTTTTAAGATTTTATTTATTTATATGAGAGAGAGAGCAAAAGAGAGAGAGAGAGCACAAGCAGGGGGAATGGCAGGCAGAGGGAGAGGGAAAAGCAGGCTCCCCACTAAGCCGGGAGCCCGATGCGGGACTTGATCCCAGGACCCTGGGATCATGACCTGAGCTGAAGGCAGATAGTTAACCAACTGAGCCACCCAGGTGCCCAATGTCTAATATTTTAAAACCAAAATAAAAAGGTAAAAAAAAAAGTGATGATCCTTCATTTTGCTTTTTCCTTTATAAGAAAGATTATACTCATACATACTGTGCTATTTTTGTTAAAATGCTTGCAAATAAAAGCCTGAGACCTTTCTTATTTCATTAGTCAGGAAACAAACATTAAAAAAAAAAAGTACATCATATCATACTTAATAATAGATACTTAAGTTTATATTAAAACATTTAAACTTATATAAGATATATAAATAATGAAATTGCACATTTTAAATACAAAGTGTAAGAACATCAAACATCAGCTCATAAAAGCAATCACTGCCTATGTTTAATATTATAAATACACAGTTAAATTCCCATATACCTTTTAATATACTTTTGGTCCTCAACCGATATTTTAAAGTGTATTTGTCCACGAGTCATGCTTTTCCTAGCAAAATTTATCTAAAGTAAATGAAACAACTATGTTTGACATTTAATTGAGAAAAAATCAAAATGTCTTTAATGTTTTGACTATTATTACAGTATATTAAAATGCACTTTATAATGGAATGTCTAAAAGACACTGATCTGACATAAAATATTTTAAAGTCAGTTCTTGTTATACACTGAGAAAATTAGGGAATGAGTGAAATAGTCATAATGAACAGTAAAAGTTATTGCAGGTGAAAAAAAAAGAAAGGAAGGGAAGGAAGGAAGAGGGAGGGAGATGGAGGGAGGGAGGAAGGGAGAAAAGGGAAGGGAGGGGGAGGGTTGCAAGAAGGGAGAGGGAGGGAGGAGAAAAAGACTATGAATCACTGTGCTGTAACCTGTTAGAAAGGGATACTTGAATGTAGTATATATTGAGCACTTACTAAAAAGCCAAACTCTACAATATAGACCTTCACCTAAAGTGATGGTTCCATCTTTACTGTATGTCAGAAGTAGGTAAACTTTCCCCCTAGAGGACTAGATGCTAAATATCTTAGGTTTATGGTGGCCCAGCTACCCCCACTCTACAATTGTGGTGTGAAAGCAACCACAGACAATTTGTAAAAGATGGGTATGGCTGCTTTCCAATGAAACTGTATTGATGGATATGGAAATTAAATTTTTCACAGCACAAAATATTCTCCTTTTGATTTTTTCCCCAACCATTGATTAACATAAAATACAATTAGCTGGCAGGCCATACAAACATAAGCATCAGGACAAGTATGACTCCCAGACCACAACTGTTACCTCTTTTCTATGTTATACCTACTGTTAGGATTAAGACATTTTAAAATTGTTCTGTCTGATGAAATGAGGCTATCCTTCCAGAAGTTTACTTGCATAAGGTATTGAGAAGTCTTATCAGGGGGAATTTCTCCCCAAGGTTAAAAACAACAACAACAAAAACGAGAGAGAGTTGAACAGACAAGCTTAGTCTAAGGGTAGAGGGGGAATGGACTTCAATGTATTTGCTGATTCTTGTTCACACAGCTTTGCTTCATAGGTTAACCTCTGTGAACTAGGGTCTGAATTCTCAGGAAGAGTTTAAGTTTAAATGTTTAAAAGAGTTTTCTTTGCATTGAGGAACTCTATTAGACATCAGAGTAGAAGCAGCACTGTTCTGCTGCCTAAGAGTGGTACACAAAAAGGTGAAATCAAGTCACCTCCACCTCCACCAAATACCCCTAAGCTTTGGCACTTACAGGACTCTAGGTTAGTTCTGACACTGTTGTGGGCCAACAAAAACAGCAGCCCACAGTGGGTAGGGTTCAGAACAAAGAGGGAGTCGTAGAATAGGAAAGGAAGAACAAAAAGAAAGATCTTGCTTACAGCCATCAATGAAGGAGAGTCATAAATGATGGAAATGACTATGCCTATGCTGGCATAGAAACACAGATGAGGACTCCCAAAAGAGTACACTTGCTTTATAAGGTGAGGAAAGGGGGAGAGCCTAGGTATTAGCAGTTAGGGCACTAAAAGAAAAAAAGAAGCAGAAAAAAAGTGGCTATTATCAAAATAATCCCATTTTTAACTCAAGCTTGCCTAAGGAAATTTGGGATTTCTCACTTAATTTAATCTTTGTAATAGTCAAGGGAGGATAGTGTTCTTAGTTCTCCTTTTGGTCCTAAGCTAACTCTCATAGAAAGCAGGCCCAAAGGAAATGGCAGTAGGTCTAAAGGGCACGCATCCTGCTCCCACCTTTTCTGTCCATTTTTGGTATAGTTTTTGCAGGGATTTTTATACGTGGAACTAAGTGTACCTGTTCCAAGAATATGCTTGGGTTTTTATCATGTTTTAACCTACTTTAACTGAGGAAGTAACAATCTAATAATCTGAATGAATGTTTGCAGTCTTAATTATTATGGAAAAAACCTACTTTCAAGATTGATCTTGATCTTTGTATAAAAATTTTTACAGTATGGGCTGACTACTGAGCCCTTACAAGTCAGTTCTTACCTCATCAATAAAAACATACCTCTAAATACATAGTAATTGCACTTTACAGTTCATTTTTGGAACTGATTCCCATTGGATCATCATCTCGCATTACCTAGCAGCATGGAACGCAACACTGCCATCTTTGAAGCTGTCACTCATGGGTGGCTTTCATGAACACAGCAAGAAGAAAAGTTTCAGGGAATCATTTTAAAATAATTATTGAAGTCGTGCAAATAATTGTAGAAATGTGTCATTGTTTTCCAATGCTATGAGTAAATATATTGTTTTCAGGTCTATAGGGCAGGTTTTAACAGAACCATAGAAACAGACAGAGCTTTCTCCTAGTGGTGTGGTGAGAAGCTCCTATTGTGCCCAAGTCACTGATCAAAACCCTTATTTACTTTAAAGTACACAGCAATCTTCACCGTTGCAGCAATGACATCTTTGTCCATCTCATTTGATTCTTAGCTTCCTGTATCTGAACTCAAATTGCTAGATCCCAACAACGTAAAACAAAATAAACAAGGACATTCTTGAGTGATAAAATAATGTGGGCTTAGAGTAAGCCCACTCTTTCCATGAAGGAGACCATTCATGTTCATAGATTTTAGTCTGGTGGCTATTAAGATCAATCATTGTTTTCTTTCTACCAAGACCCACTGTGATACTCTCAAAACTCTCTGAATTTGTGGTTAACACATACAATCATGGGATTACAAACCACTTCATCCATAACAAATTTTCAATCAAAAAACACCTAACTTATTAAGTTGCATCTCCAGCTGACTTTGTATTCCATTTTCTTCCTTCATTCAGCTGGAAGCGTTCACAAATAGCAAAGTATAATACTTCCCATGTTATGTGTTGCCAGGCAATCAGGGCAGAAATAATTAACACGGAAAGTGGACTGCCAGTATCCTGCTGAATGGCTCTGGAAAGAGTTCAAATATGACAAACATTCTTAGCTGTCCCTTCTGGGACACGTGCTCTGAAATAACAGTTTGAAAGGACAACTGCCAGCTCTAGTTTCAAACAGTTTGACAGCACTACAGAATTTCATTCTAAAATCTGACTCAGTTTTTATTTAAAGGAGAATTCATCTATGCACACTATGTCTTTCTGTGCCCATTCCTAAAAGAGCCTTTCCTGATCTCCTGCCGCTCTGTTAAAGTCCAACTGCCTAATGAAGCTAATTCTGAGCACTAGATCTTTCTATAAATGAAGAATTCACACTGAATTCCAAAGCATACCTGGGTCTGTGAAAGGCCCTGTGTCAGGTAGGCCAAGGGGATCACAGATTTCTTTTTAATGCCTGATATCATTTTCTACCTAACTGTTCAAATAAAAACCAAGCTGGAAAGCCAATCAATTCAATAAACACCTTCCCACAGAGAAATCTTCAACCAGAAGTACTTAACACACAAAGCAATGTGACAGATATCTAAATACATTCTAAGGATCCTAGTTGAATTTACTGCAATTCAGGTCAATGAAGATTTGATGAGTACCCAAGTTAAGTGGTGGAAACTATTGTAAGGACACAGTCAGCCCAAACTCATGCATAATTTTCATCTAGTAGGAAAGATGGAGATGTAAATGGTTTTTTTTTTTTTTCAGTGCACTGTGGTAAATGCTAAAATAGAAATCTAGATAGGATGCAGCAGACAGAGAGATGGGGAATTCCTAAGCTAATTCAGTTTTATAGAGGCTGGACTGGAAAGGACTATAGTGACTATCTGGTACAACTCATTTCTAACACAGAACACCACTGATAAATTGCCACACTCTCTGTTTAAATACTTCAGCTGAAAAAAAAACACCTAAAGTCAAGTCTGGTTCCATTCATTCATTTGTTCTTTCTTTCATTCAATGTTTATTAAATCCTGTTATGGATGCTAGACCATCAAGACTCCTGACTTCATGGATAGAATTTATTATTTGGTGTGGAAGATAGATATTTGGTAAACAGTAAAAAGTGTTTTGGGAGTTACACAAAAGGAGGTACAGTTTTATGTTGTCCCATTCTTGCTGTGCATTTGGGCATGTCTCCTTACTTCTCTTGGCTTCAATCCCTCATCCATTGCATGAAGGAGGTGGGGAATTTCATCTCTGAAGATCCCTTCCAACACTAAAGATACTATAATTTCTAGAGACACAGAGCTAGCTGCTTTATGAGGAAATCTGATCTATTTTGAAATCACTCGGCTCTTCTGACAACTTGGTGTAGTGGCAAGAATATGTACCTTTGGAACCCAAAAGATATGGTTTAAAATTGTAACACTACTACTTACTAGTAGCAATGTAACCTTGGAATAATTTGTAATACCCCTGAACCTTTCTCTGTAAAGTGGGAATAATAAGAGACCAAGTTGATGAAAGAAAGAAGAAAGAAGGAAAGAAAGAAAGAAAAAGAAGAAAGAAAGAAAGAAAGAAAGAGAAAGAAAGAAAGAAAGAGAAAGAAAGAAGGAAAGAAAGAAAGAAAGAGGTATATGAAACAAGCAGGGTAGTGTAGTGGTGAAATATAGGTACAAAATCATCCTAGTTACGCTTCTCTGCATTTCTTTCCATCAGACCAAATTCCCTCTCTCTCTCTCTCTCTGCCTCTTTCAGTGAAATTTGATATTTATTGAATTTATTAAACACTGGCATTTACTGAATGCCTATTTATTTGCCAGGCATTGTACTAGGTGATAGGAATACACTGCGAAACAAGATAGTCAATCAATTTCTACTGTCATTAAACAAGCAGCAGCAGCAGCAGCAGCAGTAGCAGGGGGAGGAGGAGGAAGAGGAAGAGGAGGGGAGGAGGGGAAGGGGGAGGGGGAGGAGGAGAAAGACAAGAAAAAGGAGAAGAAGAAGGAGGAGGAGGAGGAGGAGAGGAGGAGGAGAAAAAGAAGCAGCAGCAGCAGCAGCAGTCGCCACAGCCTAGTTTCTCTCTAGTAGGCTGTATACCTTTTCTAAGGTAAAGCTCTTGTGGTCCTGACCTGCTTCTCTGGGATATTTCCAGTCTTTCTTGGACTCTGACCACCATCCTCACTGACCATTAGCCACTTGCAAAGTCTATGCTCTTCCAGCAGCTCTTCCCTAGAAGGGTCAGAAGCCTTAAACCTATTTGGAAAAAGATATCAAACCAACCCCTGCTTTATGCAATCACAAATAAAACCTGGCTAGTTTTTGTAACCTGATAACTTTAAGTGAACCTGACTGGACAAAGTTCCCTCTCTTGGAAAACTCCCATTATTTGAGTGTATCTCCTTTTGATAATTGATAACTAAACCAGCATTGCCTCCCTGAGAAATTGAAAAAAACAAAAAAAATTCTGTCCAAGCACTTAGAATTTTCAAGTCCTTATAAGACTCACATCTTCTCTTTAGTGTCCACCTTTGAAGTTTCTTAGTCCAAAGTTCCATTCCTTCACTTAGTTCTCAGACAAAATTACTGGAGCTACCTTTAACTTTTCCTGATCAGCTATCTTCAGTTACAACATTTCTAACATCCTGAAAGATTTCTAGGAAAAATATTTGTCCTGATGGGCTCTCTCAAGCTATTTTCAATTCCTAAATGGATTTTTTTTTGACCTGAGATTTAAAATTGGGTGTCCTTTTTTCTAAAATACCTAAGGCTATTGGTGTCTTTCCCTATTTTAGAATTTCAAAAGTCCAACTGGCTCTCTGAAATTGATTCATCATTTCCCTCTAATGACTTATTTTTTTTTTTGTTTTTGTTTTATTGTTTGTATGTTTTGGTTTTTATGTTTGTTTAAGAATGCCTATGTTGAGTATGTTGGCTACCATTTGAGTCCTTTTCTTCAGGCAATACTATTCCTACTGTTTGTGGATTAATAGACAGAGTTGCTTTTTCCTGCCCCTGTAGACTAGACAATCAGTGAGCTAAGCTGGTCAATGAGCCCTGATGAGCTGTGATCAGTAAATTCTTTTATCGCCATGGTAACTGGTATACTCCTTAGACAGTGCCCTATTGGTACCTTGGGGAGAGAGCTTGATGACACATCACTATGATCTCCCTCTACATTAACCTTATTGTTTGATTCACAGTCTTTGGGGACACTGACCAATTACAAATCCATAAAACTGTACACATCTATAGTTCTGCATCTTATCTGCAGTGATATCATAAGAAAATTTACTCTGTGTTTCACTGAAGTCAATGTAGATGATGTACAAATTTATTAATTTAATAATCCTTTACAAAAAGAAAGGAAATGGTTTAGCCGAATTGTTCTTTAAAACCTCAAGTTGGATCTTAGTGTTCTTTCTTTTCCTAAGGGCTCACAGAACATTGGTTTAATTTATATCAGAGTTTTCAGTTTCTGGTTTAATCCTGACATAAGACAGGCTTTCCTTGATTCGATTTAAAGCTTTTCTTTCTCTATTTTCCCTGAAATAATCAATATTGTTAGCTCATTTTCCAATTTTATATAGAAGCTGGTTTTCCATGTCAGTTTCCATGTCAGTGGATATCTTTGTGTGATATGACCCACTTAGAATTCTCCATCCCAAGCTTTTAGAAACATAATATTCTGCAAAAGAATTTATTAGTTTAGTTGTAAGGCTATTTGCTAATTTATATGGGGGAGGGCACTAATTGGCTTTTAATTAACTAATACAGTAAGGTTCTATGCCTCCAATCCATTGTTTCTCAAATGATTATTTGCCCCCCAAAACCATATCTGTTTCTGAGGCAGTGACTTTATCTAGGCTCTTTTTTAAAGGCATATCTCTACTGGATGCTAAACACCCCACAGGTCTTGGGAGTTCACATTTTGCATGCACGATAATGTACGAAGTGATATACCTAGCCAAGACTAATGGCTTATCTACTATAAACCATAGATGGGCATTGGCAGGTTTTCAGCATTCCACTCAACATTTTCGCAATTTAAGGCAGACTCTCAGCATCACTTGAATGCACTTTTTGCAGTTTACTTTATCATTATGCAAGGCCATGTGATTTCATGTCACAGCCAAACAAAGTGAATAATGGAACTTTTGTATTATTACTGGCCAGAAGCATAACTCAAAAGTTCTGGAACTTCACCTGCCTATGGTGGGTGCCAAAAGGGTTGTTTTATACTCCCAAGCTTAGCCACTGTAACAGTTACTTCTATGCGTCTGGGATAGTTCATGAATGCTAATGGCATCAATCCCCTTGATGTTCCTTTTTTTTTTAAAAGATTTTATTTATTTATTTATTTATTTTTTTATTTAGAGAAAGAGAGAGAATGGGGGAGGGGCAAACGGACAGGGGTAGAATCTCAAGCAGACTTCGCACTAAGTGTGGAGCCCAATGTGGGGCTCAATCTCACCACCCCGAGATCACAACCTAAGCTGAAATTAAGAGTTGGCCACTTAAATGACTGAGCCACGCAGGCACCCCTTCATGTTCCTTATCTATGGACTCTTGCCCTAAGAAGTCACCTTGCCACTGATGGAGTCTCTGGTATTCTCTGTGAGAAACCACTTCTCTGCAATATTTTACCAAGTGTTTCCCAACACTTTAAAAAACAACAACAACAAAAAATAAATAAAACAAAAACCCACAATACTCTAATAGTACTAAACAACACTGAGTTATTTTCATTCTTCATTCCAATGGTGCCAACCAATATCTCACATCTGACTGACAGCCAAAAGCTCTGCTCCACATCCTGGATCCAGAACGGGGAGAAAACCACTCCATCTTGTACATCTCTCCAGACTCTGACCCCTCAAAGCTTCCACACAAAAACAACTTTTTAAACATTTATCGACCCCATGCATATCAATGCACCTAAGTGGATGACAGCAGCCCAGAGGATCATTTAGACACAATTTCATTTTATGTTTTGTCAGGCCATCCTGATTAAATGAATGGAAAGTACTCCTTAACAAAAAGGAATGCTGGAGGAAATGGCAAAAGGGACATCAGTCTACCTGTTTTTCCTTTTTTTTTCTTTGCAGCCAGGAGGAAGCAGCTTCCTTCCAAAAAATAGTTAAGGGACGGAGATGCTTGTGTCTGCTCTGAAGATAAAGGTTACAGCTGGAACGATTACATAGACATCTCCTGTGACTGAATCACTGTTTAGTGCAGGTCTGCTTCTTTTTTCCTAATGAATCCTAGCTTTAGAATTGCAGAAATTCATCCAACAGAATAGAGGACTGCACTCATGTGTTATTTGCCCATGAGTGAATCACCTTCGATAGAGTCTAAATTCCATAATTTTGCATGATGGATACTTGAGTGTTTTGTGAGTGGGCCCTGAAAATCAGGTTCCAATTTGGAAACACTGGTAAGGACCCTACAAATGACTATTGTGTTACTAACCACACATTTGTATACTTTAAAGCAATCTCAATTACAAGGGATGACATATGTAGGATAAAGTGATAACTGGCAAAATGACAAACACGAAGGCTTAAATCACTCAGGATTATATTAGATATTAGAAATAGTGAATTTTCTAGAACAGGTTGTAGAAATTTCTATGAAATATACCTTACTAAAGGAGGGAAATTTTCTCACCATCAAAGCATCTGTGGCACTGATGCCCTTGTTTTCAGAACAGAGGATCAACAATCATGTATCTTAGAATGCTAGGAGACTAGTTTTCTTCAAGGCAGATTCCTTTGTCTTCTGATCACTATTTAAATAAAGGATAGCCAAGTCAAATGGCAACCAGACAAGTGCCATAAGTGAGTGGAAATAATAAGGAGAGGAAGACACTCTAGTGAACATGAGATGGAAACCCGTCCATTCCAGCCCTTTCAGGGGGCATTAAAAAAGAAAAGAAGGAGGAGAAGAAGAAGGAGAAGAAGGAGAAGGAGAAAATGAAGGAGATGACAAAAAGACTGTGTAAGCCCAAATAAGTTATATCTGCAGGCTGCATCTCAGGGCTGCTGCTAGCCTCCTGGGTGCCATCCCACATGGCAATCAGTGGCTTTGTGTCAAGCCCCCCCATACCTGTTTGCAACTTCTTAATTAAATTCATTCATATTTACTTTTCTGAGCCAGAGACACTCCCTAAAAGAAAAATTACATTCATTACATTCCTTCATTCACACCTGTGAGCCAAAATTCCATTACATTTTATTTCTGTGAGATTGTTTTGGGCAAAAATGGTAAAAATAGTAATCAAATAAAACTATTTATAGTTAATCTATGACTCGGGGTCATTTACTCTTTTAATCTCAAAAAAGAACACTTTCAATATGCGTCTAAGCAAAAGTTTTAGGCATTGATAAATTCAGATGTCTAGATTTACCTTGTCCAGAAAATGCAAATACTATAGATAAAGCAGTTTGCTAGTAAGTATGGGTTACAGCTGGAAAATTGAAGCTTCAGCAACACTTTACAGTAGTAATAGCAAGTCAAATATTTTTTAAAAGCTGAGAAGGGTGAGGATTGTGTTAATGTACTTTCTAATTTGCACATTTCACAGATTTTAACTAGTTATTATAGCTATTGCATGTTTAAATAAATATAGAGAAGGGATGTACTCCAGGAATGGTTATTTGATTTCACAAATAATGTAAGATTCAGAAACTGTTTTTCTGTTTCAAAGTTAAGCCTCTTAGAAAATAGTTAAGAATAATGAAATGGTTCAGATGGCAGGATGAATTTTCAAGAAATAAGTGAATCTACCATAAATATTCATAATCATGTTAGGTTCACTTTTTAAACAATTTCCAAGATGTTAGCTTGCTACAGTGTAACTGCTGGTCAAATCAGTGGCATAAAGGTTAGGTTATGTTTCCTTCATTAATGATTTGGCTCAATGCACACAGCAGTATAATGTATTTTATGAGTGAGGGAAATGATATTGGTTTGAGAGGTCTCATGTAACAGTCATATCCTGTCCAAATATAATTTTGAAAACAATCAGAGCCATTATGGCTCATACAGAAAGAAAGATAAAGACAGATAGCTGTATATGGGTTTTTAATAAGTAATTCACCCTGGGTCTTGAAACATCAGATTGCCAAGTAATGTTATTAATGTATAAGCATGTTGGTAAAATCGTGTATTCTTTCCATTGGTTGGCTTTAGATATGTTTCCAATGCAAATATTGTGTAAATGTATTGAATCCAAGTTATGCAAATCAGGAAAGTAATTCATCTTTCAAGAATTTTACTTGATTATTTCACATGCCAAGGAGCATTTTTCTGGCAACAGTCTACTGACTATTTATATCTAACATTTTCCACTGGTGAGATTATGCATCTTTTGCTGAATATTGGATATTAATTGTTTAACATATTGATTGCCTCTCAGTCTTTGAGGTTAGTGTCTTGTGAAACTTCTTTATTCGAGTCTCCCATAATGAAAATGTGTGGTAAAAGACTATTGATATTATTGAATTGGTTTTTTGCAGCAAAGAATGTGTATGATCACAGATGAGAACCTAAAGCAAAGATAAAAATAAAATGTCTTATATCCAGAAGGTCTGACCATCAATCATGTTGATGGAGCAGATTTCAGAGACACTCTTTCCATCTGGCCTGCTCTCCTCTCCTCATGCTCCCTAAGACACAGGGGGTCTCATATACATAGCTTTTCCTCATCTTAACACCAACATTCCAATTTGGAAACTTAACATGGGCATTCTCACATGTAGCATGTACTCAGCATCTACTCTGAGAATCACCTTCAAACACAGAACTACATAGATTAATGATCCACATTATTTGTGCATGTTTATTTTCCTCATGAAATTGCAAGCACCCCTGAGGACCTTTCTGTGTCATACTCATCTTTGATACTTTGCTTCTACCCTGCCTCAACTTAATATGGTCATTATTACATAGCTAGTAATCATAATACAGTGACATTTATTGAGTACTTATTATGTGCCAAATATTGTTCTGAGGACTTTATATAATTATTTCATTGAATACTTACAACCACCTTCTGAGGTAAGTACTATTATTATCCCCATTCTACAGAGGAAGATACTGAGGCACTGAAGTTATAGTCCCATAGTTAGTAAATGACAGAGCCAAGGTTTGAAAGCTTGAGTCTAGCCCCTTCACTCTTAAATCAGTAAACCTGACTGCATTCACTACATTCTAAATATGTTTAAGTATATAATAATAATAGTAATAATAACAATAATAGCTAAATCTTTTAACACTTTGTATGTGCCCAGGACTTCTCTAAGACCTCTTTCTAATAATTTAAATAGTAGTTAAAAACTCTGCTCAGGTGTGGGATAGCCTTGATTCAAATCCCAGCTCCACTTTCACTAGAACTGTGACCTTGGTTAGTGCTAGTACTATCCCATTTTGCAGATGAGAAATCAAAAAGTTAAGTAACCATGCTCTCATTAAAATCAAAGGTTGCATTACTTGACAACATCTTCCAACCATGATTATTGAACCTAAAGCTGAATCTTTCTCCTGACAAGAGACTCCTAAGTTCTGGAAGTAGCATATGCCATCTTCAGGAAGTGGGAACTTTTGGAAGGTTCCTGATTTATTGAGCAGAAATCTCCTACTTATTGCTTCTTCCCATTAATTCTAGTTCTACTCTATTAGGTAATGACCAAGTTTTATGTATTGGGAATGAAAATCCCAGAACCCCCAGCCCAGCTTCTTCACTAGATTCCATACCTTCATTAAAAATACAGCAAATTGGGGGATGGGGTAACTGGGTGATGGGCACTGAGAAGGGCATTTGAAGTAAATGAGCACTGGGTATTGTATGCAACTAATGAATCACTGAATTCTACCTCTGAAACTAATAATACAGTATATGTTAATTAAATTGAATTTAAATTAAAAAATTTAAAAAAATATATAGCAAATTAACCTAATTTATTTTCCACTTCACGATTCTTTAGGTATGTAATGATAGCCCCCATGGATGCTTATCTTTGCCAGCATAAACATCCTTCTTTCTTTAACCACACTTAATTGGGAGTCTGACTCCCCCAATGTATTCTATACTGTATAATTATTTTCTATTTACTAATCATCAAATGACTTATGTGTTTTCTGGTGCTGAAGCTCTCCAACTTGAATACCCCCTGCCTCTGGCTACTGGCCACAATACCACTATGTTTAGCGACATGTATTATCTGATTCTCTCATGTGTTCTGTTCCTGATCAGGGTCTAAACCAAAAAATGATTTTTACATGGGGAAAAAAGCAGGGACTCTCTGATATTACTTGTGTAGTTTCATGGCAGATAATTAATAAGTTTTACAGTTTAACCATTTAGTGCATATACATGAATACATATGGTGCACGTATGAATATATACATATGCACAAAGAAACATAGTTTAAAGATATGATGACAGAATGCAAAACTGACCTTCTATTCAACAATATTTTTCATATATACTTGTCAACTTCAAGACTCTTTAGGTAGTTGTATTAATCACTGGCCACTTCAGTCAACTGAATTTTTTTCCTGTACTTGAAACTGCCTTTTTCTCCCCCCTCCTTTTTGCTGGTGTCATCCGTTCTATCTCTTTACCAACAATCACACAATCAGCTATTTTTCAGCCAGTTTCTCTTTAATTAATCTGCAGATTTCATTCCCTATAGTCTTCCCTCGATTAATTTTCAGCTTATTCCACGCACTCACCATGAGTCAGTTGTGCTACCTGAAATCCATCATTATAAATTCATTTTTTTTAATTTTGAAGGCTTCTCATTTTCAAGAGTATTTTACTAAAATGAAAGTTTTTGAGAAAGAAGAAACTCCTTAAAAATCACACCAGCTGTGAATGAGGTCATAAGATAGGATATGATAACAGCCTACAAGAAGGGAAAAACAAATATGGCCTGATTCACACCTCTGTCTATGGTTCTATTATCATCACAAAACAAATAAAAAACAACCAAAAAAAAATCTAAATGGTAATATATTCCACCTGCATATGCAATGAATTCTGCTAAATTTACAACAGAATGGATTTAACAAAAGTTCTATATATTGTGACTCCTTACAAAGGAACATAGTTATTACTAAAATTCTAGGAGGAGTCCATGGGTCCCAAGGATGGAACCAGAATTATATCTTAGTGTCTTGGCAAAATGTGGGATTTACTTGGGACTGAGAGGCATAAGCAGGAGGAGCAACAGTAAAAAAAAAAAAAAAAAAAAAAAAAAAGTCAGTAAAATTTAGTTTTCCATTTAGGAAATGAATGAGCACATAATTTGTATATTTTACATGTGCATATTTAAGACTAGGTTTTAAATTTCCAACCATTCAGTGTGCAACAGTGAGAGAGAGATTATGACAGACATGCTAAAGTCTAAAGAAACCCCAAAGCTGAGGCTGTAAATGCATGCATAGCTTTCATGTGCTAGGTGCTGTTGCTTTTTTGGGTTTTGTCTCATTTTGTTTTTTGTTTGTTTTTACAGTGCTCTCAATAGTGGCTTATATGGTCCAAGAGAGGAGAAAATATCCACCCCAACATGTTATTTGTACTAGTAAAACACTCTCTTGAAATTTCAAATTTGATCACATCACACAAAGAATTTCTAGCTTTTGAAAGCTTGGTAGGGAGGGATGGGGAAAAAAAGAAAAGTCATTAAAAATCTTTAAGTTCCATTATTGAAAACAATTAGTATAGGAAATCAGCACACATAAACCTCACTTACGTGTTTGTTTATTCACTCATTCAGTCACCAATGAACTACTGATTGTCTACATTGTGCCAAGCACTATACATACATACCCATGCTACAAAAAGCAAACACTACCAAAGTGATACAATCTTTTTCTTTCTTCAAAGTGTAGCTCTAAAGTTATCTCCTCTGGAAAGCCTCACTAACTCTTTTAAGCACCAACAGTTCAGGTTTCTTCTAGTAGCCATGGATCTCTGTCTATATTATTACTACTAAGTGTACTTCCCACCGTATGTTGTGATTTACCATAACTCTATGAACTTAATAGGTCTTTAATAAATGGTTCCTCACTTTTGAGCTATGTTAGGCCTTCCATCATATCATACATTAGAACAACAACAACAACAAACAATTTTACCCAATAATTGGAAGTCTGTTGAGAAATTTCAAAGGAAATATTGATATAAAATATCAAAGCAAGGGGTGCCTAGGTGGCTCAGTCAGTTAAGCAGCCAACTCTTAGTTTCATGATCTCAGGGTCCTGGGATAGAGCCCCATGGTGGGCTCCATACTCAGTGGGGAGTCTGCCTCAGGATTCTCTTTCCCTTTCCCTCTGTGTCTCTACCCCCCGGACCCCCAACTCATGCTCTCTCTCTTTCTCTCTCAAATAAATAAATAAATCTTTAAAAAAAACATATCAAAGCAAGCATTTGTGCTGATTTTTCCCATGATCAACATCTTAAGGAAAACTCAATCATTTTTGCTTGTGTGACCCACAGATACCCTAACTAGTGTCCTAAATTGTACCTCTTTTGATAGAGACAGGATTCCAAAGGAGATGGGTTCTCACAGGAATAGAGGATGAAGAGACATGAGGAGTTTCAATGGCACACAGACTCAAAGAGATGATAAACAGTGTTGGAAAAAAGAGAAACACAAACACCTAATTCCTTTTCTCCTCAAGGCATTTAATTCACTATGCAAGTGTGAATAACAGACATATGATCTTAAAAGAGTTACCAGAACTGCAAGGGTGTCCACAGCCCATAAAATGCAGAGATACTATCTACATATACCCAGTATGAAGCTGGTCCTGTAGAGCCAACCAACCATGGCTGACTTTCCAATCACGAATTTATGAAGCTCTTTAGATTTTACTGACTTAATTTTTTCATGAAATCTAACTTCCCATTACAGAACATTACAATTTCTCCCATTCTTTAATTTTCTGGATCTGTCCTTGTGTTACAAGTACACTTATATTACTATAACAACAGACTTACAAAACAAAAATTGACTTAGTTTCTTAACTAACATTATATTCTCTAACAAAAAAAAGTTTGTTTCAAGTTGTATAAGGAATTCTAGAATTTTTAAAAAGGATTATAAATGCCTGCATTACTGATATTAATGTAACCATTATGCTATATCCACAAGCATAAAGACAAAAAGTACAATGAAGATTCTATTACTGTAACTCCAAAATATCATTGCAAATTACTCATTCTACAGATAAAGTGAAACATTTATATTCAAAAATTTTTTAGAGAGAAATTCTAACATGGAATCTATAGACTTAGGAAAGAATGGGCCTGAATTCGGTACATCATGAAACACCATAAAGACAGTTCCTCAGGGGCGCCTGGGTGGCTCAGTCAGTTAAGCGTTAGGCTCAGATCATGATCCTGGGATCCTGGAATCGAGCCCCATGTTGTGCTCCCTGCTTAGTGGGGAGTCTGCTTCTCCCTCTCCGTCTGCTGCTCCCTTCATGCTCTCTCCCTCTATCTCTCTCTCAAATAAATGAATAAAATCTTAAAAAAACAAAAACAGTTCCTCATCTTCAGCTCATGTTTCCTTCTTAGATCATTCCATTCTTGCTTATTTTCCCCTAAAACGAAAAATTCCTTCCCCATATCACTGAAAAATCTCTGCTTTTCTTTGTCTCTGTGTCTTCCTCTTTTACACTTACACATCTATTACACATAAACAGAGGTTTATGAGAATTTGACATCTTGTCCTATGAACAAATGAAGTGATGTTTCTTGTATGATTCACCACACAGGAGAACAAAAAGCAGTTACTGCTTATACTTTTAGATACACAATACCTATGGGAACTCCAGCATAGTACAAAGAGTGGTGTCAAAGTTGGAATAGGGAATGGTATTTATGGTAACTCACCTGCCTAGACTACAAAGTATGGGAACCCAGAATTTTTTTTTTAAGATTTTATTTATTTATTTGACAGAGATAGAGACAGTCAGCGAGAGAGGGAACACAAGCAGGGGGAGGGAGAGGAAGAAGCAGGCTCATAGCGGAAGAGCCTGATGTGGGGCTCAATCCCATAACGCCGGGATCACGCCCTGAGCCGAAGGCAGACGCTTAACGACTGCACCACCCAGGCGCCCCGGAACCCAGAATTTAAAGGCACCATTAATATCATCAAATCCAAACTTCTCATTTAGAAATAGGAAAGCTGAAGCCCATAAAGGTCATAGAGTATGACTAAGGTGATGATATTTCATTATAGATTGTAGAGATCTGAATTCTGCCAGATTCCTTTAGCATAGGATTAATGGCATGCCCTTGAGTCATCTCTTATGGATGGCTAAGTGCAAGAGGTATTACCTTTTTGGATTCTCAGTATTATTAGAGCTATTCTTTAGATTAGGTTAATATATCTTCCAAACTGTGGTTGCTATAGGTGTCACCAGGGTCTCAAACTCAGGAGGAAAAAAACAAAAACAAACACCGCCCTAAGGCAGGCAAATGGTTCAGAACCATGGACAGTGACCAGTTGCTGCTGCTGAGGCACCTTTTTTCTCTGACCAACCCCCCACCCCCGCCAATGTGGTTCTCCAGGTTGAACAAATACTTAATAGTTTCCAGTCCATTCGTATTGCTATAGATGGCAACTCAGTGGTCCCAGGAGAGACAAGACCAACTGTCAACGTATGTTAACTTTAAAGATATTCTGAAAAGCAAGATGTTTAATCATCTGGACATTGTATACTATTTTACTTGCATCTCCATAATATTTTACATGATAGCCTAAAGAAAGAGACTGGCTGCAGTTCCAGAAGAGTACAAGGGTAACACCAAAAAATATATATCTTTAATTGACACTTCTGCTCTCCACAGACAAATGGAATTCCTAATTGAAATCATTAAATAATTCCTTTACATTCACTCTACAAGGTCTTTGCAAAGGAGCATTTCAGAACAAACAGCATTGAGCACTTAACTGCAAGGTAAAAATATTTAAACCAATTCGTTTAAACTACATAACATAGATCAGATTTAGAAAAACCTACCCCATTCTTTCAGGAGCACATGAGAAACCACTTCAGTTTGCCCGTTGGTCCTGGTGGTGGTGGTGCAGATTACATTCATGACAGACCTTGAACCTTACAAGAAATAAGAGATTTCAGTAATCTCATGCAAGATCTACAGACCTTGTGCAAAATTCAGCAACTAAAGACAGGCTAGGAGCCATGCTTTTTTTTATTTTAAAAACAATACTTCATATATTTAAGTAACAAATACCAGATACAAATGGTTCTCTAAACATACAGCTTCAGTCACAGTAGGATTGTTATTTCAGTCAATATATCCCTTATTGCTGCATATTTGGATAGTCACTGGACATAAGCTTTCTAAACAGAAAAAAAAATTACTTTCTTACAATTCAATGCTATATGAATATTGCTACAATAAAGGTTCCTTTTGTTTAACTTAACAAGAGATACTATTTTAGTCCTAATAATATTGTGTGTTCATTCCTACTAACAATTTTTTTAAAAAAAAACAAAGTGATTCTCTTCACTTGAGAGTGAAAGATCAATATGATTTATTTGTATTTTATCTATTAACTATTTGGACATTTGGCAGTCCATTTACTTCAGTTGGAAAAAAAAAAGAGTGCTAAGGAATTTGAGGATTTACTGCAGGCTTTGGGATATAGCATTAAATGAGGGAGCCTGTCTTAATTCCTCTGCCCCACGCTGTTTATCCTCTTTGGTGTTACCCAATCTACCCTAAATTAGAGCAAGTTGAAACTGGAGAGTATCCTCCAAAAAGTGCCACTATCTCCAACAGCACTTCCAATTTCACATCAGCTTGAGAATTCCTGGAGACCTGTGAGAGGATAAGCCTGTTTTTAGGACCAGTTTCGGTTATAACTCACTTTGGAATTTGTCTCCTCTACAGGAAAACCTTGAACTAACCATTGCTCTCTAGCCAAAGGGGACATTATTTTTTAGAAGCATAGGGATACTGCCTAATATTTCTGGAAGTTTCATCTCAACCTGAAGTCCCAGGGAGTTAAGCAGGAACAGCTTGATTTAACTAAATGTGGGCCTTTTCATTCAGGCATGCCACATGACACAGATCAACTATGGCAACTTTGTATCACCTTTGCACTTTCATGTTTTGTTCATGAGAACTGATGAACTATTTTATATCCCATGAGTTTCCTCATAGGATGAGTGATAGGTTAGAGCAGGAGAAAAAGTTCATGTTTCCCAAACAGGACACATCACCTTCTTCCTGTTCTCAATTGGGATGATAATGATAACTTTTGTCTGATTCTCCTTATCTTGTATAAATATTCCTTAGTCTTGTATAAATATTCCTAATTTTTCTATTTGGTGATAACAGCCATCCAGTGTGCTAGTGGTACAGCTTTGAAACCATTTTGTTGATAAGAAAACTGAGCACAAGTGAGGCTCACTGCATGGGCCAAATTTGATCAACTGGTAAATATCACAGTCAGAACTTGAGCTCGATGTAAAAGAGATCTGCACTGTGTACATTCACTCACATATCTGTTATATATTCTGAAACTCATGGGACTGTGCTCAATGATAGAGTCTCATAATTTTAATTATACAAATATTTTAAAGGGAGAAATACTGAACAAATATTCAGAGTATGCACTAGTGTAACAATAAAAAATACAATGTAATTTAGTGCTGGGACCTCCCAGACCTGCTAGCATGTGAATTACATAGCAGTAAATACATGATTTATTTTGGGAAAGCTGGCATATGATGTTAGTGAGAACAAATATGTAGGTTTGATTTCTCACTTGGGCCAGTTGATGTAATTCAGGCAAAAGGTGTATTCTATAGCTGCATGACAGTCTCCGTCAGTCAATTTAAAGATATGTGAGCACAAAGGAATTCAGGTGAGCGAATACTGTTAGCTACATGGAAAAGAGGACAGAAGTCAGCCATTCTACAGACCAAGTTCCAATTGACAATATCCTCTTTTGTTTTCTCTAAAAGTATATTGATTACTTCAGTCTGCAGATATTGGAATGATATCATCACATGGATTTAAGTACTGGAAGATTTTTACTTCTTGAATTCCAAGTCCCCAGACTGATAGTGATACCACCAAATTCACGCCAGATCATTTTCCCAATGAATATCAGAATCCCAAAGATGAAATGAATCATGGTTTATAGCTTGTCTCCATTATCACATTTTGCATGTTTCTTGAAGATCCAGTTAAGTTTGACAACATTATAGATAAAAATCTCTCTGATCATGCAAAATTAATGCGGGGAAGTTTGGAAAGAAGAAACTGTCACTATTTCTTGACCTTATGTTAATCTTAGTTTCTCAGATAAATTGTGATAATTCATTTATTTTTCACATCCTTCAGTTATCCCATTCATGTTTTTGCTCTAAGCCATGCTTACTCATACAGCTTTTGCAAGCTATTGTGTCCTGGGCTTTCAAAGAATACCAGAGGTAATAAGAAAGACTGAGGCCACATTTTTGCACTTCATGTATCAACCATAAAGTTCAGGAGAATACAGTACTGGACATTGGGATTACAGGCATCCTATAACTTTCCAGATTTGTGATTTATTTCTGGTCCTTCTGTAGGGAACCTCTTCTTAAATCGAATAATTCTTATACTGTTACTTATGTAATTCTTCCTGCTGTTGGATATCAAGGAATCTCAAATCTTTTCAACACCTACCTCATATGAACATATAGGCTTCCTGCTATCTAGAATTAGAAACCGATTTCTAAGATTCTGAGCATCTTCTGAATATGTCACAGTGCTTTGTGGAAATCTGTGCTCAGCTTAACTGTACCTGCAGGAAAATCTCCCTGTGTAACAGGTATCCTTGACACCATAATCAAATGCCTAAGTCCTTTATGCTTTGGGAATGACTGAGCTATCCAGAGAAAATCCCAGATGCTGTCCTTACAAGAATTACCCTGGACTAATCAACTAGTAGAATCAAGTGGAACCAAAGAAAAGAGAATCAAAGAGTTGTTTTGTTGTTTGGTTTTTGTTTGTTTGTTTTTAATGTCTACCACATTGTTCAGTATTCTCAGAGAAATCTGTGCAGTCCTTTATTATCAAAACTTGACTAGTACTAATTTATGACTATATAACTCAGCTCCATTTTTGAAATGCAGGATTCATATAAAAATGTTTTCTGAGTAAAGAACATTTGCCTTCTCCCCCCGCCCCAAAAAAATAGAAATGTTGCTTTTGGTTAGTAAATAAATTTGCTTATTCACGACAGCCACAGCATCTTTTAAAGCATCACAGTAACATTCCCCAGTTTCTGTTTTAGAATAATGTTTGTTTTTTTTTTCCCCTTTGACACCTCGTACCATGGCTTTATGACACAACAGGGTATGCTTGGTTGGTGTGTTAATATCACAGTTTGAATGCAGTAAGCCATGAATTCAAAAGAGAGAAACTACAAAGGACCAGAAAGTGTACTACTGGTTGAATAAAGCACATCTGAAGTGGTAATTCAAGTTTTATTTTGTCACTTTATTAATGATACTCATTATATTATAGGTATATTACATAAAAGGAATCATATGCCCCCAACTGTATATGGACAATTCTGTAATTCCATCAAGCATTCCAGCAATGCTGTAAACTACCTCCGCAGAGCTTGAATAGCTTGTTTATTAACACCAGAATCCAGAATGGAATAATAGCTCTGATTTTATATACATTGGGGATACATTATATACCACAATATGTATTTATATCAGCCAGGTATACTAAATGAACACAATTAAAGTGAAAGTGTGCAATGAAATAATCAATCATAGCCTTATAAAGAGAATTACCACACATCCCTTTGGAGCTCCAAATCCCTTCCCATTTTGTCCATCAAAGAGTCAGGAATGTCAGGAAGAAGAAGGTAAAAAAATGTACTTTGCCTAAATGGGAAAAGACTTGCTAACTTGCTTCCCCAAGTTAGCAATCTAAATGGCTGTTGGAGCTTACAATTTTCTGTGCTGCTTAGATAGAACACCCAGGAGTGTGCTGGGTCTCTGCACGCTTACTATGATGCAAGGCAGAAGGACTTGGCACAGCGTGTCTTCACTCCCTTCTGGGGGCCACAGACACTTTAATACTTTTCCCATGAAAATCTGAGACAGTTTTACTGCTTTGAAAAATAAATCATAGGACACATTAGCAAGGATTGAGAAATAACACCAAAGCTCTCTTTTAGTGTGGTCACAACCTATGTCTATTATATATGGAAAATGATGGAAATAAAAGCTAACATTTATTGAATACATGGTATGTCCCATACTGGGCTGAGTGCTATATATGCTTCATCGGACTTAATCCTACAACTCCATGCACAGGCACTGTTATTAACACCATTTGCCAGAAGAAGAAACTACTGCTTGCAGTGGTCACGTAGCCTGACCAGGATCCCAGTGCTTGTAAGCATCAGTCTGGTTTTTTAAGTCCGGCTGGCTCTGAAATTAATGCACACAATCACACAAATAATCCATGGGGATAGCATTTCTTCCGCTTTCCAAGGTAAGGATTTGTACCAGGACAAGGCTGCTGAGCACTTTCATATCTCTACTTGTAAGTATCACCCCATATTTGAATGGAAGAAAAATTCCTATCATTATGACATATTTTACTTTGCTTCAAGTTCCCAAAACTCTTGGTTCTTTGGAGAAGCTGTTCCTGACCTCATAAAACTGAAAACAAACACTCCCTCATGGCATCTTTCTAGAGGTGTTTGAGGGGAAAGATGGGTACTCTGACCTGGAAAATGGAAAAGATTTGGAGTAAAGAAGCAAAATCCAGGTGGCAAAGTCCAAGATCTGTGCTGACATTTCTGAATTTTTCAGTAAGATTTACTAAGAGGTATACAGTGCTTCATCCAAACACAGAATGAGCTTTAAGATACATACACCTTAATTTAAACCAACTTCAACAAACACTAGTTATATGGCTTTAGGAATATTATTGAATAATTCCAAATCTCAGTATTCTCATATCTGAACATTATCTACTTCACAACTGATGAATTACTGAACTCTACACCTGAAACTAATGATGTACTATTTATCGGTTAATTGAATTTAAATTAAAAAAAAATAATGTCATATAGGATAAGCTGTAAAAAGTAACTTGTGTATGTCTGGCACGCTAAAGAATGCAATTCATGTCATCGTACAAATGGAGAGATGATTATCACAGGAGAGCCTTTTATGATCTTTTTTTGTTTCCTAAAAATCAGAGTTATTCTGCTGTATTATGATGTGGAA
Organism: Ailuropoda melanoleuca; assembly: GCF_002007445.2. Taxonomy (NCBI): domain Eukaryota; kingdom Metazoa; phylum Chordata; class Mammalia; order Carnivora; family Ursidae; genus Ailuropoda; species Ailuropoda melanoleuca. The sequence continues at coordinate 67,532,538 of NC_048219.1, read as the reverse complement.
ATTTTAGTGAGGATTCCAAGAGTAAGGATGCAGGCTTGTGGACAATGAAAAAATTGTAACCTTAGCATTAAGTTTGTTTTTGGTGCTCATCTCCTATGGACAGAGAGTGGATTCTGACATATCTTGGTCTTGACTTTGAGCCATCTAGCTGTCAAGTAACAGCAGTCTGGGCAGTGGGTTTTCTGCTGGTCATCATACAGAAGGAGATGACAAACTTAGAAGAAAAGAAGAAGAAAGACGCCAGCAAACTTGGAAGAGCAAGCTATATTTTTCTAAACCAGGTTATCCATATCAGTACTGTCCAAGAGAAATAGAACACGAGTCATAAATATGAGCCACATACATAATTTTAAAGTTTTTAGTAGCCACATTTAAAAAAAAACAGATTAAATATTTCAATAATACATTTTATTGGGGCGCCTGGGTAGCGCAGTCGTTTAGCATCTGCCTTCAGCTCAGGGCGTGATCCCGGCGTTCCGGGATCAAGTCCCATATCGGGATCCTCCTCTGGGAGCCTGCTTCTTCCTCTCCCACTCCCCCTGCTTGTGTTCCCTCTCTCGCTGGCTGTCTCTCTCTGTCAAATAAATAAATAAAATCTTTAAAAAATAATAATAATACATTTTATTTAGCTCCAAATCCAAAATAGTATCATATCTATTGTAACCATGTAACCAATATAAAAGTTATTAATGAGATATTTTATATTCTTTTTGTATACTGTGCTTTGAAATTGCATCACATCTTTATTCCAGACTAGCCACATTTCAAATGCTCAGTAGCCACATGTGGCCAATTGCTATCATATTGGGCAGCACAAAAATAAATAAATGTGCTTGCTCAACTCCTCTATTTGCCAGTAGCCTCTCGTACAATCTAGCTATGGTGTGGCAGCCTCTTCTTGCCTTGGGTCTTAAGGTAACAGCACCCTCACCCACCACCACTCACTGGTTTTGGAATAGTATTAGCAAGAAAGCAGTGTTCCTTGAGGCCAGTGGGATGACGTTGATATTCAACCAAGAAGAAACCCTTAAGGGAAGATGAATCTCAAAGTACAAGATTAGATACATGGACCACACAACTCTTTCCCATCAAGAGATTCTCCTTCTACAACTTTCTTGGGTGTTAGGGTGAGGGGGGTCTGTTTTATTGTGCTTAAACGAAGTACATTTCTACAGAGTATCATCCCATTCTGCATAATAAAAATAATAATCTTCACATAGGGCTACTTACACGCCAAACACTGTTCTACATACAATGTATATATCGGCTCACTTAAAATATCATTTTATGGACATTTTTCAGATGACAAGCTACAGTGAGTTCCAGGAACTTGCCCAAGATCCCATAAATAGTGAGAGGTATATGTGGAAACTGAACCCCGGCAGTCTGGTTCCCTACCATGTCTCTATTGCCCCACTGCCTTAGTCACGTGCCTGACTACCTAATTAACAGGAATGACAGCAACAACAGCCACAGTGCATGCAGTTTTGGAATAAAAACCAGATCTCTTGATCCTCATCAGCCTGGGGTTCTAACAAGCATAATAACTTAAACAAAATCCCAGACCCTTCACCACATCAGCACTTTTGTAAGCAACTCATTCAGTTTAAACAGAATCGGCTTCCTAAATTTCTCTGCACATATTCAAGAAGAACACAGCTGTTATATTTGGAAGATACTTGGCAGTTAATGGACAATTCCATAAAAAAAAATTGGCTGGGGTGAAATGCCTTTTGTTCCCTTCCCACTTCAGTTTTTCTTATTGCCTTTCTTATTCCTTTTCTATACTCATGCTGTATGACTTCAAATTTTTGGTAGAACAATTTCAAAAGCTTAGAAACTAGAAATATCCTTGCTCCAAGTTTTAGAGATCCCCCAAATTGGACTGGAGAATAAGTGGGGAGTAAGTAAATGAGAGACTTCCCCCTCCCCAGTATGCTCAATGAGATCCTGAGAAATTCACCTGCACATCAGCATGCAACTCCCCCTTCCTTTCCACCCTGCTCCAAATATTCACCACTGCAAAGATCGGGAAGGGTAGTTACAGAGAAAACAGCCCCCTTTCATCCACCTACCTAAATCCTCAGGTTCCCTAGTGCCTATTAGTGCTATTTTTCCTCTCCAAAGCTATTCAGGGTGCTCGTAAGTGGAAAAGGAGTGAACTTTAGAACTGACAAACCTGATTTAAGTCACTGTTACTAATATTATGATGTTAGTCACTTCACTGAGACATTCTGAGGTTCAGAATGAATTGGCTACATATGGATAATAACACCAGTTTCTCAGTTATTACTAAAATCACATGTGTATAAAATGCCAAGCACAGTGCCTGGCACTTAACAGCTACTCTTTAAATGATAACCATTATTAATACGTTAAGGAGAGTAAGGTGGAACAGCCCTCTCCTACAGATTCTTTTGGTCCCAGACTGATATTTTTAATTTATAGCATCCAGATACTGTACAGATACCAAGAAATATCAGTCACCAACTGTGGGGCAGCCCTCCTGCAGCATTCCTGATGAATAGTGACCCTGCCTTTAGGGATGCACTCTTATGGCCTTCCAAATTAAGGGAGAAGACAAAGCAGGAAAGGATATACAAAACCCATGTATCAGAGTCAATGAAGAGTTGACAGAGTTGTCTGCTACTCCCAGTATTCTTCCACTCCTTTCTAAGCGGATATGCAATTCCTTTTTGTTAAGACCTAAAATAAGTACATAAGGATACAGAAAGCATTCTGTCCTATGGTCCTTTTCCATCCCCACAGAGTGTGCTAACTGCCTGACACAGCCACAGCCAAGCAAGCATCTCTGCTCTTCAGGTCTAGGTGTCCATAAATTATGTCCAGTTCTATCCCAGAACCGCTGAGTCACTGTGGATGGCCCACACAGGCCTGCCGACCACACATTCCTCTGATAAATGAGAGTAGAAATGATAGAGCTGGGAGCTAGGGGTCATCACCCTTGCTTGAGCAAAAGCAAGAACAGTATCCTACACTCTCTGCTTTGATGACTCATAGGAATAGAGTGGTCATTTAGAGAACTGGGTCCTCCTCCACCAAGGTGAGGAGGTGTGGGGCTGTTGGGCTTCTTCCCTGGGCAGAGTCACATGAGCCTAGCTGCTGACCACTGGAAGAAGAATTAAGCAGTAGGTCTTTTTCACAATAGATTTCATCATCCTACAGTTACCCACATTACTGGATATGGACACATCAGCATATGCAGCACAAGATGCCCACACCAGAGCACGAAGCCCTGTTGATGAAATCCTGAGAACTAAAAGGACATAATATTGAGTTCATGTAAAAAATCCAGAGTAAGGTATAATACTGTGATTTTCCCCCTATACTTTGCCTTGTGTTCTAAATATGTCAATTATAAAACCCCTTAATGTAAACCAGAGTAGAGATTAAATTTTAAAAACCCTTTGTTCACTCAGCAAGCACTGATTAAAGATCATCTGTGGACCAAGGATGGAAACAAGACAAGGGTATGTCCTGAAAGTTTACTGTCCATTGGTGGAGGTGGATGACTTTATAAACACACACAGTACGATGTGACACGGGCTATAATGTAGACACTGCAAAGAGCATTGGGTTATTTGGGGAAAGTGTGAACCCTGGCACATGCCACAGATTAAGATAATGGGTAACGGGAGAAGAGCCAACAACAAAACTGAAAAAAGGAACTCCTCAAGAGCCCTATTCCATTTTCAGTGGATCACCTTCTCTTCTAATTCATGGAGAAAATCGAGACCATCAACTTTTCAACCACACACAAGAAACTCTTAGCTGGATTTACAGACCCTTATCAGCCTTCCTCCCACCCAGAGGATGAGGTGTCCCTCCCACTGTCATGACTACAGTTCTGGCTTCTGCTCTAAGCCCCTCCTGCCTTCTCAGAAATACATTTAAACCAATTATCCCTACTCTCTTCTCTACTCCAGCCTCTTTCCCAGCATTTTCCCACAGCTTATTAAAATGCTCAAGATTCTCCTCGAATAAAAGCTCTCTCTTGGTGTCACATGCTCTTTTCTCCACAGATTTTCACCCAGAATAATCAAAAGTTTAGCCTACTAAGCCAATTGTCTTAGCTCCTCAATGAAACTTACCTTCTACCATAAGTTTACTGAAAACACTCTTATGAAGTTCAAGTTCACCAATGACTGCCTAGTTTCAAAATGCAATGGTCATTTTACAATCACTGTCTTATTAAACGTCCTGTTGCATCTGCCACTGTTCAGCATCCTCTTCTTAGAATTCTCTACTCCCTTAGTGGCTATGACTTTAAAACTGCTGTGGTTCTCCTCACGCCCCTCTGATGGCGCCTTCTCAGTTTTCCTTCCTGGGCTCCTTTCTTCCATCTGCCATTTAAATGTCGATGTTCCCCAGGGATTTGGCTCTGCTTCTAGCTGCCTGGCCTCTGTCTGCTCCTGTCTATTTTCTAAATTCCAGATTTCCAGTTGCATCTGTGAGCTACACAACACCTCTCGACAACTACTTTTATTTTCTGACTAAATTAGCCAGAGTCAGTTTTTGTTGCTGGGAACTGAGAATGGAGAAATCTGGCTTAAAAGCAAAGTCTGGTGAAAAAGAACATGGAATGCAGTTGTGTATGAGCACAACATGAGTAAACTGTAGCTGCCGTGCAAACAAGCCAACAAATAAACAAGCACCTCAGTAGACATACAGCGCTCAGACCAAGTAACGTGCCATCTCCTCTGCAGCTGGAGTACGGCATTCAATTTGGGGCAACACACAAAGAAAGAAAGAAAGAAAGAAAGAAAGAAAGAAAGAAAGAAAGAAAGAAAGAAAGAAAGAAAGAAAAAAGAGAAAGAAGAAAGAAAGAAAGAAAGAAAGAAAGAAAGAAAGAAAGAAAAAGAAAGAAAGAGAGAAAAAGAAAGAAGCATTAAAAAAAACATTTACTGGATTCTATAGGAAGAATTATACTAGGGAGTGGGAATACAAAGATGAATAAGATTACTGACCTTTAGAAGTTTATCTAGTGGGAAAGAGAAATGTCAGTACTACACTATAAAAGAAGTGCTCGTGCACAAAAGAGGAGTAGCCAAAGCTGCCTTGAAGAACAAGAATGGTTAACATTTGGGCTAGGTACTGAGTGATGAATAAGATGTCATCAAGAGAAGGATGTGAAAGTGACTATTAGGCAGAGTGGATGACATTCGGAAGACACAGAGCTGAGAGAGGGTCTAGGGTAAAGGAAACAGAGGTACCCCCAGGCGAGAAGAGAGATGAAATGTGGTGTCTGATCAAGAAAGACCAGCTTATAACTCCATCCCTAAACCTTCACAATCTGGATATCAAAAAGCCTAGAAACTATATTTTATGGGGATCAAATGAAGAAAACGGGTTTGTTTTATCCTGGAAAAAAGATGTAATGGACACAAAAATCTCTCCACACAGTTGAAGAGCTGTCTTTTGAAAATACAAATATGTCAACTTTTTGCCTATATGTTTACACAGCTCGAGGAAGAAATTACTAATGATTGGATTGACTCCACAACAGAAGGGACTGTCTTATCGGGGAAGTGAGTTCTCTGCCACTTGCAGTATTCAAGCTGGTCAGGAAAATTATAATTTGAATTAACTGGGTAAGAATTCAGGTTATATGAACTTTAAGGTTACTACTAATTACAAGGTTTCAACTATTTCTCTGCATTAGTTTTGCGGCCAAGTTATTTATGTTCTTTTTTTTTTTTTAAAGATTTTATTTATTTATTTGACAGAGATAGAGACAGCCAGCGAGAGGGAACACAAGCAGGGGTAGTGGGAGAGGAAGGAGCAGGCTCATAGAGGAAGAGCCTGATGTGGGGCTCGATCCCATAATGCCGGGACCACGCCCTGAGCCGAAGGCAGACGCTTAAACCGCTGTGCCACCCAGGCGCCCCAAGTTATTTATGTTCTTAAGCAGCCAGCTGTCCAGTGAAAAACCACTGTGAGTATGGCTCTCTCAAGGTGCTGGGTCAATAACAGTAGCCAGGGAAACCTACCACTCTTCTCTCCTTTAAGGAAATATTTTTGTAGGCCTCAGAACAAAATACAGACTTTCACGCAAGAATTTTAGATAAAAGCCCACTCCAGTGGCTTTTACTTTCATTCCATTTTAATAACCAGCTCCATTCAATTTTGTCATCTCCCATCCTTACTTCAACTTTGAAAGGATAAGAATTCATATATTAATGTCTGACCATAATTGGTTCTTCCATTTCAAAGTTCCTTTACCCCCTTCCTCAATTTTTGTCTAGTATAGTCTGACTTGCTTCCTTTTTTACCCAATTTTCTTACCCAAAATTCCTCATTTTCAGAACTGGAATCCCCATTCCCATATTTAACTTTTTGGTGAAATGGTCTTTCAAAACAAGCTCATGTGATAAATTCTCAAACCTAAGTTAATCCTAAATTTTACTTTTATACTCCTGTAGCTTCACTATCAACAAGAAAAAAAAAAGTTTTCTTTTCACAACTATATCAGTTGATGCTACCACATTGTTTGTGGTTGTCAGTCTTAGCGGAGGCCTCCTCATGGTAATTAATTTTCTTCGGCCAGCTAATATTTCCCTCAGTAGATATTCTAAACCTTCTACCTCTTCAAGAGCAAATTCAACATCTGCCTAGCAGATGATCTTCCTTATAGTTCATAGGCAAATGTGAGGGCATTTAGTAATCCTCATTTTCTTTCCTCAACTTTCCAAACTATTTACACGCATCTTCATCTTTATCTTTTTGCATTTGACCAAGTCTTTTACTCTAGATTATGCTCTTAATCTCCTCCCATGTCATTTTGTATTTTATAACACTAATTAACACCTTCTTATAGCATCACTTTCCTCTGGACTGAGAAATTCTGGTAATTTTTTTCTCTTTTTATATGGACCACTTAATAAGTTATAGGTTATGAAAGAATAGATCTGAGGATATAAAGTGACAATTAACAGACCTTTGTACTCGTTCAGGGAGATTATAAAGTTATAAACTAGAAAATGGCCATAGTGATGGGGAGGTTGAAAAGGTTCAATAAATAATTAGGAAATAAACTCAGCATGGTGATTAACATTATACATTACAAGAAGTATATCCTGTCACTGCCACCAGAACTGAAGGGACCTACCAAAACCACTGATGTTCTTTGTCCCAGATACTGCCACCTCCTACAGGACAAATCCTTCACTATCTTTCCTTCCTGAGTCATTGACTTCAGATTCAAAGTCCTGGCCTAGCACATCTGATTGCCCAAAACGAGGTCATATACCAACTTTTGAGCTGCTTGGGAACATTGCCCCAGGAAGGCAAGTGTTCGGCATTTTGAGCTTCTGGTTGGAGGAAAACTGCCTCAACACTGGAAGAGGGATTAGATCCTGGAAAGAAAATAAAAATGTGACTTGTACTGGCACTATGGGTTTTTTAACATAAAGGCAAATTTTTCTATCAGTTCCTGTTAAGTAAATTTGTCCGTCTTTTAGTCCCAATTTTAACATTTTTACCTTTATGCACCTTGAATATGTTCCAACATTCTAGTTATCCAACAATTTAGTTATTAAACAAAATCACCTATCCTAACACAAGCCTCTGGCAAAATTGTACAGAGCAAGAACAAGAACGAAGTTCTGTTAAATAAAGATAAAAATCTTCAAGTTTAAAGTTAATCTTAATCCATCCCACTGAGGGAGCTGCAGAATGGGCTGCAAAGATGCCTAACTAAGCTCTTACCCAGCCATCACCATTCTCTAGATACAAGTATCTAGAACTCCTCTGACATAGCAACAACTAAAACCCAGGTATATCATGTTGGCAATGTTCTCTTGATTTACCAGGATAGTTGAACTATCCAAAAAGGGAGGGAGGGTTAGATAAATTTAACATGATATATTTTTTTTTCCTTTTTGTAAACCAAGGATGGAAAAAAAAAGAAAGGAAAGATGGGGAAATGTTTCCTAGGGGAAATGGAACATAAGAACCACCCCATAGTAGCTATTAAAGAACACTGAACCCTGAAAAATTGGACAATCCATCATATAAGCAAGAAGAGACTACATGATCTGATGATCTACCACTTTACCTATTGGCATAAAGTGTCATGAAGAGGATGTGTCAAATATGAAGTGTGACTAGAAGCTCTGGAGCAACATGTTCACCAGAAATAATTTTCCCCAAACTTACTGCTTTGAAAACCAACAGGTGTCAACTAATTCATAACTTCAGAGGGGAACCCAGAACTGCTGGCAAAAGGCCGTATACCTTTAGAATCACAATTTGTCCCAACTGGGGTCCCCTGCAGCTTCAGAACTGGCACACCAGGCGATGGATCTGTAGCAAAAGGCTTTTTTGAACTGCATTTTTTTCAGCAGTTAAATCTGAGCTGTAACATTTGGCAGGTTTCCTTGCTAACATTTGGCAATAATTGTTTATCAAATGCTAACAAGGAATGCTGCCAAATGTAACAGCTCTGACTTAACCATCTAAAATATAATATTGAGGCAAAAGTCTACAGACATGTGCTCAATCCTTTCTGACTAATCCTAGAAATAGGATCCTGTGCCCTTGGTCATCAGACCATGCTGCACCACAGCAGGGATGCACAGGGACCAGATTCTCTTTCCTCTGCACAGGGTATTATTTCCCTTGATTTCTAAGGGAGTTCATGAGAGAAAGATGCCTGATAAACACAGAGATGGAAATTTACAACAAGCTAGAGACTACATACATTATAACTTCATCAATTTGGATGCAAATTTGTGGAAGATCAGTCAGCAAAACCAAGGCTGAATTATCTTTGGTGAGCAAATTATTTTTCAATCACACTGGTCCCCCAACCAGTCCTTGTCATCTCCAAGAAGACCTCATGCTTGTGCACATCTGGTTCCTTTCTCTTAGCTCTCTGTGCAGTGTAGATCTAACCTTCCTTGTCCTTGCTAATCCGAATCTTGAAGGGGCTAGCTCAAATTCCACCTCCTCTAGGAAGCCTTCCCTACTCCACCTTCCCATTATTCTTTTCCTGCATTCTTGTGTTACTGTTATATTAAACCTTTATTGCCTGAAGCTTTATTTGGCTCTGGATACTCTTCCTCATTACTAGCACAATCTCCAGACAGTTCAAGTAACTTACATCTTACCTTCCCCAGTCAGCCTGCCAACCCACTGAGGGGGGATCTGACTGCTTTGTTCTCACGATTCCTAACATGGAACGGTATAAAATTCTGTACTTAAGGATTTTGTGGCTAGTCTTAGAGTACAAGTTATAGAACAAATGCTTTTCAAGTGCTTTGGAAATACTCATTTACATTCCGATACCTGATATGCTAACTCTAAAGGATGCTTAACTATTCATCAAGATAGATCTTTTCAGAAACTTTCCCAGGTAATTTTAGCTTGTGTCAGCTAAATTTGGGTGGCTAGGTATATTTGAAAAGAATCAAAATGCTCTTCTTCAGAAGAAGTCTAAGATTCAAACTTTTAAACATTCAGTAATCTTTTATTGCTGCTTCACTAGGTCCTTGGAATACAAAAATAGGAAAGACATTGTCCTATTTTTTGCTGCCCTACTCTCTATACCCTCAAAAAGTATGCTTGACAATGTCAAAATACTAATATCCGAAAAATTTAGATGAGGGATAGAAATAAACAAATCGCGCTTTTCTACATGTTTAGCAATAAATAAATAAATAAATAATTCATTTAAGATCTCCCCTAAGACTTTTAAGGATATTTCCCATTTTTTTACAAATACACAATTATATCGAACATACACACACTAGTACTACATACCAAAGGACTTAGAAATGAGCTCATGGGGGTAGAACAGCCAGAACAATCAAAATCAAGGATCTCATCTTTAGTATAAATCTGTGGCAACATATTTCCAAATGTAGGATTTGGGTACTGCAGAAAAGGCAACTAGATTCTAAGGATCTCGATTCTAAGTGCTTTCCACATAATAGCTAAGAATCATTAGATAATTTCATTAGGTTCCCAGACATGTGGATCTCTCATATTTAAAATAAGGATGTTAATGCCTTCTTTGATTTATGTCAAAGGCCTCTGCCAGATACTCTCTTAGACTCTACATATAAGACCAATGAATCTCTTATTTAGGAAACTCAGTAACACAACAATAAATAACAAGAGTTATAAGCAGTTAAGAGTGAACTAAGGACACACAATGATAATTTTTAAATTTAGGTTTTTCATGTAAAAAGCATATTCGTATTCCAGTCTTAAATCCTGCCCAGGGATAAGAGCAGTTTCCCCTCACCTACATAAAAGGAGACACAGGCTGAGTTTTTCTCATGGTATTCCAAAAGATTGTTGGACAGAAATCATCCAGGACTGCCAGCCCCATTGATGCCAGCCATGTGCCTTCCTCAACCTTAACTCTCAATGTGAAAGACCTAATATATAAATGGTAGTAACCACGGTGGGGGATTGGGATAGGCCGGTGATGGGTATTAAGGAGGGCACATATTGCATGGTGCACTGGGTGTTATACGCAAATAATGAATCATGGAACATTGCATCAAAAACTGGGGATGTACTGTATGGTAACTAATATAACAAAATAAAAATTATAAAAAATAAATAAATAAAATAAATAAATAAATGGTAGTAACCAGGCAGAAAAGTGAACTTTCACACAAAGGTTTTCAGCCCCATAAAGCACTTAATTTGGGCAAGTCTGTTTGGATCATTGCCAATAGACTGATTCATAAACTTGTCAGGGCTTGGGCCGCATCACAGGCTGCACAGGGAAATCTTTTTACCGCCTCTCTGGGCTGTTTTCCTCCTAAACCCATGCAAATCCAGCTGATGTTCAGGCTGTGGGAGGCCATGTTCCTTTCTGACTGAGGAAAGTGGAGTTTTTGTTAGCCAGAGCACACTTAGAAATTTGCCTTTTTACTATAAAAAGAGACCATCACAGCTTATACAGTGCCTCTGCTCAGAAGAGCACCTCCTCATTATTTTTTCAACAGATGTCTTACTGAAGCATATTTTACTATTTATGTTAGCCTCCTGTAAAACATCTGAGAAAATTCAGAATAACAATGAAAAATGATTGTGTTCACAAAATCAAGTAAATCTAATAATATTTCTGACAGAATTGATTACAATAATGTCAAATGTCCCTCTCCACTCTCTTTGAAAGTTATTTCAAACATAAAGATAATGAAATATGTTGCCTGTCACTTGTAAATTGTGTGCTGAAAGTCTAAAGAGATAATTTAAAGATTTCCAGGTAGAACAACATACTTGCTTTATTTTATTTGTCAAGGAAATATATTAGTTAGGAACTTTCTGCTATGGAAAGTTGGAAACCTCAAAAGAGGACCAGACATTTAAACTACAGTATTAGTGTCTTCATGGGTCACAATTCCTGAATTGTAGAAGCTGCTTTATCTCTGCAGTATTGGTGGAAAGGGAACAGATATTTAGGCAGTATTTCTCTAAAATTTAGATTTCTTGTTGTTATGGTGGTATAGCACAGCAGTTAAGAGCATGAATGTTCAGGATTTTAAAAAAACTGGGATCAGATTCCTAACTCCATCACTCACTAGCTGCAGGACTTGAGAAAGTCACTTAACCTCTTGGAGCTTCCATTTTCTCCTCTGTAAAAAGAGCCAATGATAATTGCCTCATGGGTGTGTAAAGTGGATAAAATGTCTGTAATATATGTAAATTACTTTCAGGGGATGCAGCACATAGTAATCGTTCAATAATGATAGCTATTATTGTTGCTGAATGCACTAGTAGCTATCATTGTTATCAGGTATCTAAACGTATGCCTTCAACTCTTTTCTGTTTATTTCTATTTTATTATTTTAATCTCATAATTACATAATAGTCTCATAGCCCTTCCGCTTTGAGTCCTCACTAAATTTTGTGAAGAGGGGCTGATGATCTTGTTTATCTCTTCATTCTCTTCTTCCCCACTATATGTAAACTCCACATGGGCATGTCTTGATCATGACTGGCTCCTCAGAACCCAGCACATATCTGTCACACAGCAAGTGTTCACTGCACAGTAGTTAAATGAATGAATGCACCATCATGCTTTCTATACAGATGAGGAAACTGAGGCTCTCAATACTTCAATAATTTGCTTAAAATCAAAGTCATTTCAATAAGGAAGTGGAGGAGCTATGTTCTGAACACGGGTCTTCATTATCAGAGCTCCCATCCACTTCCTCCACCTAAGTTTCTTGTTGAGCCTAGAGCTGTATATGGTAGAATTCTAGAAACCTAACCCACAGTTTTTCCTAACAATTTTTTCAAAGCACACTTTCCCTCTACAATATTCTTAATGGAATTTCAAAGGGGGCAACTTGTAAATCTCAGTTACTGGAGTCCTTTTGAACACCAACCAATGACATTCAAGCAGTTAGGCAATTATTGCAGCTGGATATCCAAAGGTCCAACCTGCATGTTTACCAGTACTTCCATTTCTAGTGAATTAACTACCAGGGACAATAAAAAGGAAAATAGTGAAATGGTAAAGTAAGTGTCTGATGGTTAAATGTCATAATAAAAGATTTCTACAGTTTAATTTTTGTTGGGGGGAGAAGGGGTGAAAGGGAATGTTCCTTGAGAAACAGTAGAGAACAGTTAGAAGTTAAGCCAATTTATGCTTGTATATTTTGCTGTCATCAATAAAAGTCATCGCCTTGATCTGACTGAGAAGGTATTTTTATTGCTTAGCTCTTTTAGATATATAAAATTAGGTCTTTATTTTGAACAGCTTTGTCACTGGATAATAATAATAGTACGTAATTTAGAGTGTAAAATACGCTCCTCACTGCTAGTATACATGGGTTATATTGTCAGATACTCATAACATTGCCACATATAAAGAGGGAGGTATTATTTCCCCTATCTTCCAGATGAGGCTAGTGGAATAAACAAAAGGCTAAGTGACTTCCTTGAGATCACACAGACTATGAGTGTACCAGGTCTGGGGCCGTTACCTGACTTGCAGGCCAGTGCCCCTTCTCCAGTGCATCTGTATCACGTTTGTACAGGTAGGTGTGGTAGCTCCACTGAAATCCTGACTTAGTTCTAAGCTATTCCTAATAGGTCAAATGTTTGCTGCTTGTCAAAGAGGAAGGGAATTGGACACAATGCTGATTTTGTACTAGCTTTTTTTTTTTTTTCCTGCAGTAAATTCTACAGTTAATATCAGAAGACAGGCCACTTAATATCCTCCTCATGTTTATTTGGGAGTTTCAATTTTTCTCACTTTTAATAAAATCCTATAGATTTTTTAAAAGAAAAACACAATGCTGAGAATACTTTAAGGTCAGTCTCCAAATCTGATTAGCATCCCCAAATGAATACTTAGACTTATTTCATAGCCCAGCCTTAATTGTATTTACCTTTTTCAGAGCCAGAGTGTCAACATCACTCAGGTTGTTGATGTGTGGGGTATGCTGTGAAATCACAATGGACCTTTGGGGGACTGATTAGTATGGCCTTCTATTTATTAGGCAGCCACAGCATCTTGACATTGACCAGAACATAGAAAATAATTCCAAAGAAAATAGGTTTCTGGCCCTCTACTAATTAAATATAGGAGGGGCTTCTTAGATAAATATCTGGTTTGTCAGATATCTACAATTCATAGTCAAACATACAACATGACATGCTTGTGATTTTTAAAACACCAAAATGCAATACCTATGAAATATAGTTAAGTAGCTCACATTTATGACAAAGTAGAATTCTATTTGGATCCCTTTGTTTCGTTCAAAATAAGACTGCACGTGTTAACACAACCCTTCCCTTTGTTACCGATACTTTGCTAGGCACTATATGGGGAAACAGGATTAAGGTTAAAAGTCCTGGCCTGAAAGAAACTGCAATGTCACCGAGGAGAAAACATTGAAACACAAAGTGTACTCGGCAGATGTGCTCAAGGGAGGATCCATTTGATGAACAGTCTAGAAGGCTGCTTTGTCCCTGGCCACTCCCCCATCCCTCAACATAGGGGCTCAGTATTTCAAGGTACTTTTTGTTAGTAAGTCTTGCCTTTCTTGCAGCCAGAAGTCCCTTAAGGGAACAAATATGATCCAGAGGGAAGATCCTGAGTTTTAGGGTTTGAAAGTTCTAGGGTTAAATCCTGGATTTTCCACTGTACAGGCTGAAATATTGGGCAAATTATCTAATTTTTCTGTGCCCAGGTTCCTCACCTTTAAAAAACTGTTGCAAAGGTATATGTAGGAGAGTGCCCTTCATGATAGATGCAAACCACAGGTGCCCACTGAATGTGAATTTCCCTACTTCCTTACACGACATTGTATTTTTGTATCCCTAAATACTTTGCACCCTGTATTTGTAATTGTAGACTCTGATATGAAGTAAAAGGAAAAGAATGCCATTAGGTGTCCGCAAGAGATAAGTGACAATTTTAACCCAAGGAGGAGGCCCTAACTAGATTAATTTGCAGATATAAATGTAGGCCATTCAGTTGAGATGGTTGATTATTTCAAAAGAAGATTTTCCTTTGCAGAAGGACAGAACCCTACCAGAAAACAAACTCCCTTTCATGTTGTTCTTAGCCAAGAGCAGATGTCTGGCAATATGAAAACAGAGTGGTTATTTTCACAAATGAGATCTTTCTTTCTGCAGGCAGCACTGCAAAACTGACTCTGGCTCCTATCTGAGGCTTGAAGATTCCTATCTGCGCAGTGTTTTTAGCAGTATTCCTGCAGTTGAAGTAAAAAGCACCATGACCTCTTTAAGTGTGTGGAGGATCTTCAATGTGCAGTTGTAAGGGCTCAGAACTCATTGCTCTTGAACAACCAGCATGTTCCTAACTCTACTCCTTTGGGAAGTCCAATTAGCCTCTGATTATTTGCATATTGGTGTCCCACTCACGGCCCCTTTTAATCCCATAGCCTTACTACTACTGTGAAACATATATTGAGTTTGTCAGGCCATTTTTCCTCCCAATGTTTCACATTAGAATTTATTTGGAAAAGGCTCCAGTTTAGCTATACTCACTTGCTCCTAATGGTAGTGAAAGGTTGTTTTACCTAGCATTGAATATATAGTAATTTCAGGTACTTCATTAGATGCATTATTCAAAACTGCCTTGCTCATTGTTTTGCAGACTGAATTTTACCTATTGTTTGAGCAGGGAAAAGCAGCTCAAAGGCACCAGCCCTGAGTCACAACCTATGGTGTAGCTCAAGCAAGTTCACCAGCCACCTTTTCAGACATTGACTGTGACTGCTGGTAGACACAATGAAAGTTCCTTTTTTTCCCCTTTGTCTCATTGGGCCCAGCCTTTGGCACAGTCTGGTTTGTTTAAAGAAGCAACATAGCTGTGGAAGAAACAAAGGAGCTCGTATTATATGGACTTGATAGAAGGATCCAGATAATTTACACCAAAAATCTAAAACTGAGATAAAACACAATTTTTAACTCTATCCATACTGTATTTCAGTTCAGAGCCCCTCAGTTTACAAATCTTGACTAAGTGCCTTAGTCATTACATTTCCTGACCTAATCTCAATTCCCCAATCTCCCACTGCTTACTTTTCTACGTCTAGGTATAAGCTGCTGAAATGTCTAAATTTCTACAACTCTGAGGGTTTCATCTTCAGAAATTTGAAAAACAAAACACTCTAAGGAGCTGACCCTTAAGGTAGAGCCAGTATATCTAAGACGACACTCTTGTCTAAAAAATTTTTTTCCTTAATTGCACAATGTTCATTTGTTTATACTGCCTAAGAGCCCAGCATCCATCCATCCATCCATCCATCTATCCA
The DNA here is from genome assembly GCF_002007445.2 of Ailuropoda melanoleuca. NCBI lineage: Eukaryota > Metazoa > Chordata > Mammalia > Carnivora > Ursidae > Ailuropoda > Ailuropoda melanoleuca. The sequence continues at coordinate 67,516,759 of NC_048219.1, read as the reverse complement.
TCCAACAAAAAATCTTAAAAGCTTAACATACACCAAGCCCTATGCAAGGTGCTCTTATTTCTTCACAGGTTAAATTCATTTGTAATACTAAGCCTCTTTTTTTTAAGATGCAAATACTAGATACCTGACAGGAATAAACTAATCTTTAGGCATTTAAACACTGGTGTGAATTAACTCAATCAAAACACTTTCTGCTACCTTCAGCTTAGATCAGGGAGTGGTTCTGACGTCAACTATGATTATGGAAAGGGGAGGCGAATTAGGAACACAGAAAACTCTGAAAGGAAAACTTGGCTTGGGACTTAGAGGAAATTAGTATACGGGGTGAATAAATGAGCATAAGGAGAGAGGAGAGAGGTACAAAAAGAAGAGGCAAAAGAATACCAAAGACGAACCGACTGTTTAAATACTTTGTCCAACTCGGTCTAAGAAAGAAAGAAAAAACAAACAAATGAACAAACAAAAAAACACCTCTCCTTCTTCTCCTACCCCTATCATAATGTCCCTCTAATGTCTCCTACCCCTATCATAATGTCCCTCTAATGTCTCCTACCCCTATCATAATGTCCCTCTAATGTCTCCTACCCCTATCATAATGTCCCTCTTAGCATTTGGATTACAGGCGAGTACTTCTGGGGACATTACCAAGTTCCANTTACAGGCGAGTACTTCTAGGGCTAGCCTAGATACCTGATTATTGTTAAATTCACTCATCAGACATTTAATGTGAACTATTTACCATGTTCTTTCTATGAGAAAACACCTTCCCAGTCCAAATAAACACATATGCTATATTTTGGAATCCAACCCATTCTCTTAGCTAAATAATTCTGGAAGAAAAATTAAGATTTGCTTGTTCACCTCTTCAGACACTAGGCCTGTGAGCGTATCAAGACAAGATCTACATGAAGGGCATCAAGAATAATTAATTTATTTGTTACTAAGGGGTTCCTTACAAATTATTAACCTAAATTGCCATGTAAGAGTCAATAATGCCTATCAGCGAAGGACTACACTAGAATTTCTACTTACTGCTGCTCTGTGTATATTTACTTGGGTAATACCATTTTTAATTTCTAGGTTTCACCTTAGACACCATAGATACCATAAAGGATGCATTCCAGAGAAGCTGCCAGACCATGAGCAGAATTTAAAAAGGAATGGTTGGAAAGTGGTTATAAGACCCTTGAAAATCCTCACCCTCACCAAGGATATAAAATGGTCAGGTTTTTGAAGACTGAGAGAGGATTTGTGAGAAGGGTCATCAGTGTACTGTGAGTGGATAGGGAAGGAGCTATATATCCCTCAGCTCAAGACTGAAGAGAGGGACTAAAATGTGTGCTCTGATTTGTGTCACCTGGAGTTGGGGAGGCACAGTGGCTAGTTTTCTGACACGTGCTTGAATAATCTAAGGAAAGAGGCTCTGCTATCAATCAGAGTTGGCCAGCAGTGAGAGAGCACATGGGATACACCAGTGTGGCTCTGTTCTACTGCTTACAAGGTCACGGATTCATAAATGTGGGTCAGGTAAGTAAGAGCCAGCCTGGAACCTGTGAAAATATGGATGAAGAGGACTGTCTGGAGGGGCAAGGTAAGCCCAACTGGGGCAAACCTATGAGGGGCTGATGAGGAAAGAGCCAGGCAGAGGAGAATGCATCACGTAAGACCCAAGTTACCCACACCTTAGGGAGTGAAATACGAAACTCCCAGTGGGGTTCTGTGAAGAAGCTAACAAAGAGTTGGTGACAGGAAGAACCAGATTTAAATGCCCAATGCCACCTTACTTCAGTATCAGCCAAATAAGACCCCCTTGGCCTCCTTCTTACCCTCCCTTCCAGAACTTTACTCTGGCAGCATCAGATACAGCAATTAGCAAGAGAGAAGGAGGTAAGAAAGAGAGGAGAATTTGAAGTGCTCTTCTGCAACCAGCCCTTGTGAGGACAAGGAGTACCTCTAACTGAATGAAGGTGGAAGTTTTGATTATTACATGAGGCCCTAGGCATTTCTGATTATTCAGTGGAGACTGTGTTTGTGACTTAAAGTGGCTGCAAGGCTTTTTGTTACTAAGAGTGAATTAAAAAAATCTTTGGACTGCAGGAGTTTTTTTTTCAGGGTCATAGGAGGAAATTCTCCCCACTGAATAAATTTTATCAGAATGGAGGAAGACAAAATAAAGTTGCTTTTGATTACATCCCATGAGTCTTGCTCATTGAACTTATCAGTTATACTTACTTTTTAAGACAGAGGGAATTGCTTCAGGGAATACATGATGATTCTTCTCAATAACTTATAAACAGACTCTAATTCATAAATTTGCTAATGGTTCTTTCCTGCTAGACATTAACAGAGGGAAAAAAAAAATCTCTGTTTGGTCATTAGCTTTAATTTAGATATAGCCTTAGAGTTACAAGGAACATCTTGAGGACAGCAAATGGCTCTAGACTTTATTAAAACCACACTCCAATGAAACGCTCGTGAAGCAATGCCCTTTAGAAATGAATGCTGGAAATACATAAAATTCAGTCCTTTCAAAATTTGTCCAACTTTGCCTTTTTCTTCCCAGCTCATTCGCATTATCTGCTCTTCTTTGTCTTCACCAATAGCCACCGTAAGACAGGTTCAAAGTAGCAACCCTAGGAGCCTCCTTTTCAATCTCTGATGTTCACCTCCATCACACTGCACCCCAAAAGACTTAATCAACACGTATTTTTTAAACAACAAGGGTAGACCAGAGTCTGGGCAATGATACTAAGATGACTGAAACCTGCTTTCCCAGGACTCCTAATTTTTTAATGGAGTTAGATATTTTATCTTATTTATTTTTTAAAAAGATTTATTTATTTATTTTTGACACAGAGAGAGAGAGAGAGAGAGAGAGAAAGAGAGAGAGCGTGTGCAGGGAGAGGGGCAGAGGGAAAGAATCTCAAGTAGACACCCCCCTGAGCAGGGGCTTGACATGGGGTTCAATCTCAAGACTCTGAGATCATGACCTGAGCCAAAATCAAGAGTTGGATGCTTAACTGACTGAGCCACCCAGGTGCCCTTGGAGTTAGATACTTTAAAAGTAAATCACTGGGACACCTGGGTGGCTCAGTTGGTTAGGCATCTGCCTTCAGCTCAGGTCACGATCTCAGAGTCCTGGGATTGAGTCCCCCATCGGGCACCTTGCTTGGCAGGGAGCCTGCTTCTCCCTCTGCTTGCCTCTCCCCCTGCTTGTGCTCCCTCTCTCTCTCTCTCTCTCTGACAAATAAATAAAACTTAAAAAAAAAGAAAAAGCAAATCCCTATCGGAGACCAAAGAAATACACAATGGGAGCAAGAAGCAGAAGTGATTAACTCCACTTGGAGAAGTCAGGGAGGTCATCCCAGAAAAATTTGATCTCAGTCTCGACAGGTAAGTAAAGAGTTCAACAGCCAAAGAGCAGGCAGGATGGCATTTTAGGCATTGTGTGAGGGGGACAGTGAGAAACAGCATGGATTTTCCGGCAGTGAGGGAGAATTTAGAAAGTAATGACAGGAGCCAAGTCTAGACAGCAGGGATCAGATGAGATGACCTGTGCTGTACATGTTCTTGGGTGGATCCTCTATCCAATAAATGAAAGGGACCACTGGAGAATTTTCAAGCTACTAGATGTCAGATGGAAGGAGGGAAAAAGTGAATAAAGGAAGTTATGACTACTCTACATAAATGGACAACACTCAGGTCTTTCTCTGGCTCTTCTTGAACTAATAGACATGTACATGATATCAAAGTATGTGGACATTGTAGTGAAACTGCACAGTAGCACCCACCTGAAGTCTACCTCAAAGACTATCATACCAGTTTCTGACTAAAATGTAAATGAAGAACAGCAGGTTTTTGTGCATCACATCTTTAGAAGGACAAATTCTTAAGAGGTAAACAGTGTTATTATTATTTATAGCTCTCATGGCCCTGAAAAAAAGTACAGAATCAGAAACATAAAAATGCTGACAACTTTCTGCATGTGATGACAATCACAATACCTGAGGCAGTCATGGCATTTACTCTTCTTTTTTACTGTGTTTCTTTGGGTCTGTGTCTCTCCCCATACCTCTTGCATTCGGTATTGTTATTTGTATTTTGCAATTTTGTTTTTGTCAATTCTTACCAATAAAGTCAAGATTACACTCTATCCTGACTTTACAAATTTACTACTTATCCCCACACTGTTTCCTTTAGAGGCCCAAAGACATGGTTTTAAAGATTAAAGTCAATATTTATTATTCTTTCATGAAATTCTGAAGAGATTTCCAGGGAAAAACTTAGATGTCTGAGTTTTATTTTCAAGTTTTCTAAGACCGTGATTGAATTTAAGAATATAAAGAATTAAATTAAGGGGCACCTGGGTGGCCAAATCAAGTGTCCAACTCTTGATTTTGGCTCAGGTCATGGTCTTAGGGCCATGAGATCAAGCCTCAAGTTGAGCTGATGCTGGGCATGGAGGCTGCTTAACATTCTCTCTTCCTCTCCCTTTGTCCACGCCCTCCCAAAAAAACCAAAAAGTTAAATTAAGAAAAAGGCAAACTATGATTTTATTACATACCTACTATCATGAAATATTTATATCTTTAGCTCTAATATATACATTTTATTCAGTGATCTTTGACAGACTCTTTTCAACAATAATTTATTATTATTTATAATTATTTTTTTTAAAGATTTTATTTATTTATTTGACAGAGACAGCCAGTGAGAGAGGGAACACAAGCAGGGGGAGTGGGAGAGGAAGAAGCAGGCTTCCAGTGGAGGAGCCTGAGGTGGGGCTCGATCCCATAACGCCAGGATCACACCCTGAGCCGAAGGCAGATGCTTAACAACTGCACTACCCAGGTGCCCCTATTTATAATTATTTTGACCAAAAAATTTATGTGGCTAAAAACAGAATAGTTTAAGAGTGCCTGGGTGGCTCAGTCAGTTAAGCATGGACTCTTGATTTTGGCTCAGGTCATGATCTCAGGGTTGTGAAATCGAGCCCTGCATCAGGCTCTGCACTAAGTGGGAGTCTGCTGGAGGAGCTCTCTCTCTCTCTCTACCCCTCTGCTTCTGCCCCTCCCCCTGCTCATGCTCTTTCTCTCTCTCTCTCAAATAAATAAATAAATCTTAAAAAAAAAAAAAATAGTTTATCCTACTCTATTTATACCTTAGAGCTCATCCCCTCAGGAGAGAACTTTGTTTTACTTGTAGACAGCACTTTGCTCACGGTAATACTTCTTATGATTGTAATGATTTGCTGAATCTCTCTCCTTCAAAGACTATAGGGTAAGGACGATGTGGTACACACATACACACACACACACAGGAATATTTCACAGCCATAAAAAAGAATGAAATCTTACCATCTGCAACAAGATGGATGGACCTAGAGGGTATTATACTAAGTGAAATAAGTCAGACTGAGAAAGGCAAATACCATACGATTTCACTCATAGGTGGAATGTAAAAAACAAAACAAATGAATAAACATAAAAACAAAAAAAGCAGAATCAGACCTATAAATCCAGAGAACTGATGGTTTCCAGAAGGAAGGGGGGGTGGGCAAAATGGGTGAAGGGGAGTAGGAGATACAGGCTTCCAGTGATGGAAGGATTAAGTCATGGGGATAAAAGGCACAGCACAGGAAATAGAGTCAGTGATGTTGTAATAGTGTTATATGGTGACAGTGACAGACGGTAGCTACATTTGTGACCATAGCATAGTGTGTAAAGTTGTCAAATCACTATGTTGTACCTGAAATTAACGTAACATTGTGTGTCAATTATACTCAAATAAAACATAAACATTTAAAAAGATTATGGCATTATGAGTCCAGAAGTCATATCCATCTCATTCATGCCTTTATTTTCATACCCAGATCAGTGCCTAATGCAAGATGGATGCTCACTAAATATTTGTTAAACGAATAGAGAAGAAAATTTATTATTTCTTGAAGTAACCTGCTAGTTCTTTGATGACTTTTCACAATACCCACCTAAGTCATCACAACATGGAAAAACAAAAAATAAATGCTTTAGATTCAGAAAGAGCTGATGATTAAATCTAGAATGTGCTATTATACATTGAAATATATTGGGAAAGTTAACCTGAAGATCAGTTTCTTATCTGTGAAATGGGAATAATAGTATAAAGTTCAGAGGATGGTTTTGAGGATTTAATCAGATACCCACATAAGACAACTGGTATAGATCTAAAAATTCTGATCTAATCTTTTTGTTCTTTGTCAGTCACAAAATTAAAAAAAAAAGTTTAAAGGGACATAGATGTAAGGGAATGAAGGAAAGTGTTAAACATTTCTGTTGAGTGTGGCTTGACATTAGTCTTAAGCATGAAAATGGGAATTCAAAAAGAATCCAATCACCACCAGGTCTTTTTCCATACCAACAATCCAGCAATTTCTCTTTCTCTCTCTGAATCAACAATATTTCCCTTTTTAATCCATTATTCTCATCACTATACAAACCTAGTGTCATCTTTTCCTTACTTCCCCTCCTAGCTACCATTGCCTACATTCCCTCTCTCTCCTTCCCTTTTCAACACTACTTCTAGAAGTTATTACCTTCATTGAAATGTCTCTTTTACCAAATCTTTTTTTTTAAGATTTTTAACATTTATTTGACAGAAAGAGAGAGAGAGAGAGACCGCGTGCACATGAGCAGAGGGAGCGGCAAGCAGAGGAAGAAGCGGACTCTCTGCTGAGCAAGGAGCCCAATGCGGGACTCGATCCCAGGACCCTGGGATCATGACCTGAGCCAAAGGCAGACACTTAACTGACTGAGCCACCCAGGCACCTATCCTTTACCAAATCTGATGGTCAATTTCAGAGCTCATCTTAGCAACCTATACCCAGCATTTGAAACAGTTGATCTCTCTTCTACACTTAAAAAAAATGTGATTCAAATATCAAAATGATTTTAAGTATATATTTAAAACACTCATTCCCACTCCTATTCCTATCCATTCCATTCCTTATCCTTCCACTATATAGTAAACACTTTGACCATTTTCTTATGTATATTTCCATTGTTTCTTTATTCATATATAACAGCTATGGATTATATTATTACTTCTTCCCTTTATTATAGAGAAGGTAGCATACCATGTATATTTTCACTTAATAATATAACATGGAATCTTTTCATATTGGTTACGTAGAGAACTTTCTTATTCTCCTCTAGAACCCCATAAAATCCCTTCATGTGGATGCACCACAGTTTACATAACCAGCCTCCTATAGATGAATCTTTTGCTATTACATAAAAATGTTTCATTGAATATTCATTATTCATACATAATTTCATATTAGTTATTCATATGTGATTCCATATTATTGTGTTAAATAATACCATAAGTTCCTGGAAATGGGAGTACTAAGTTGAAAGACAAATACATTTGTAATTTTTATTGATATTACCAGATTGCCATCCAATACAGCAGATGAGAAAGAACAGTTATATTTTACATTGCTCTTATCATAAGTTTTTATTGAAAAACTTTCTTCTCCAGCCTTCCAGAAGACAATTCTCTCTCAGTTCTCCTCCTCAGTCACTGGCTAATGATTCTCTCTCTCCTTTGCTGATTTGTTTCTATGCCCGACCTCTAAATGTTGGCATGCCCCACGGCTCAACCTCAGGCTTATTTTCCTCCCTCACCTCATCAATCCCTAGCTAAGCATTCAGGCTTATGGACACCAGTATCCAACAGTCTAATGAATACCTCAGAACAGTATCTAATACATATTTCAAATATAAGGTGTCCAGAACCAACTATTGATTTTCCTTCCACACTCAACTCTCCACATATTATCAAGCACTAATGCCATTCTTTCAGTTGCTTAGGGAAAACTACTGAGATCATCTGTAACTCCTCTCTCTCTCTCTCTCTCTCTCAAATATCCTGCAAACTATCTGTCATCAAACCTGTTGGTCATTTTTTTAAAAAAATAAATAAATCCAGAGTGGCAGCTCAGGTCACTTCCATTTACTTCTTTGTATGACCTTACTTTAAGCTGCTACCATTTATGGCCTGGTTTTTACATTAGTCTTTTTAATGATCTCCCAGCTTCTACCACTATCAGCCTACAATATATTCTCAACACAGCAGCAAAAATGAATCTTTAAAACTTAATCAATTTGTGGCTCCTTTTTGCTCACAACTCTACAGTAATTCCCATCTCACTCAGAGAAGAATCCAATCCTTTCAATGGCCTACAAAGGCTCTAACAATCAGCAACCCCCCATCTTCATTTATCTCCAACCATATCTCCTATTCCTTGTCACTTACTTGCTTCTGCCTCATCAGTCTTTTTTTCCGCTTGACAAATATAACCTCAGGACCTTTTTACTTGCTGTTTTCATCTGCTTCAGTATTCTCCTTTANTGCTTCTGCCTCATCAGTCTTTTTTTCCGCTTGACAAATATAACCTCAGGACCTTTTTACTTGCTGTTTTCACCTGCTTCAGTATTCTCCTTTATCNGTATTCTCCTTTATCTACTTCACCCACCGTGATGGTCAGATGACTTGCTCTATCACTTTCTGCTGTTCTCTGCTCAAATATTATCTTATCTGAGACTGAGACACCATTCTATAGAAATACTTATCTCCACCCTGGCACTCTCTATCTCCTTTGTACTATTTCACATTTCTCCTTAGTATATATCATCTTTATATATAGATATCTTATTATATGTTTCCCTTATGTAAGCAACATGATAGTATAGCAGATTTTGTTTTCTCCACTGTAGTATACATAGAATTTGGAACAGTACCTGCCACAGAGTATGTGTCCACTAAATACATGTGGAATGAATGCAATACTTTTGGAATTCAATTCCAACACAAACTTGTAAGGTAATGAACACTGACTGCTTTCTATAGATGAGGACACTGACACTTAGCAAAGCTAAATAATTTGCCAAAAATCACTGTTGGTAACCAAAAGTAACTAAGTTTAAACTTAGGCCTGGTGAATCCAAAGCTAAAAGAAAGGGGAAAAAAATGATTATTAAAAAGAAGTGTAGGGGCACCTGGGTGCCTCAGCGGGTTAAGTGTCTGCCTTTAGCTCAAGTCATTATCCCAGGGTCCTGGGATCGAGTCCCGCATTGGGCTCCCTACTCAGTTTCCCCCTCTGCTTCTACCTCTGCCCCTCCCTCCTGCTCATGCGTGCGTGTTCTCTCTCTCTCTCTCTCTCTCTCAAATCATCAAATAAAATCTTAAAAAAAAAAGTGTATTTCCACAATACCTATGGTGGAGACAACTGTTAACAATTTAATTGTCCTATATTTAGAGAGTGTTCAAATAAATAAATAAAATATTAACTTGATTGACTATTATGGACCAATTAAAATGAGAGCATAAAGACTAGGAAGCAACATGGGAAATTCTTCTGATAAATTGGTAAAATTTGCATCTAGATTATGATTACAAATTACTAAGAAATTAAAATAATTACATTTTTGTCTAGGATTATGAATGAATTTCTCCTTTTTATTTGGTTTTAGTGATTATACATTTGTTTATAGAACTTCTAGACATGCTTTAAGAGAGAATAGCAAAATCTTTGTTTTAAGTCTGGTAATAAGGAGTGCCTAGGTGACTCATTTAAGTTAAGCAACCAACTCTTGATTTTGGCCCAAGTCATGATCTCAGGGTCATGAGATCAAGCCCCGTATCTGGCTGGGCATGAAGCCTGCTTAAGATTCTCTCTCCCTGGGCAACCTGGGTGGCTCAGATGATTAAGCATCTGCCTTCAGCTGAGGTCATGACCTCCAGGTACTGGGATTGAGCCCCATGTTGGGCTCCCAGCTCAGTGGAGAGTCTGCTTTTCCCTCTCCCTCTGCCTCTTCCCCTGCTTGTGCTCNCTCCGCTGGGAGCCTGCTTCTTCCTCTCCCACTCCCCCTGCTTGTGTTCCCTCTCTTGCTGGCTGTCTGTCTCTCTGTCAAACAAATAAATAACTAAATAAAATCTTAAAAAAAAAAGNCTCTTTCTCTTAAAAAAAAAAGGGGGGCGCCTGGGTGGCACAGCAGTTAAGTGTCTGCCTTCGGCTCAGGGCGTGATCCCGGCGTTATGGGTTCGAGCCCCACATCAGGCTCCTCTGCTATGAGCCTGCTTCTTCCTCTCCCACTCCCCCTGCTTGTGTTCCCTCTCTCACTAGCTGTCTCTATCTCTGTCAAATAAATAAATAAAATCTTAAAAAAAAAAGTCTGGTATAAATATATTTATATTAGGAAAATATATTCTTCCGAAAACATTCTTCTGAATAACAATAATCTTATGTTAACCTTTATTTTTTGAAAAAAATAAATGTTGAAATCATAATGTAAATATCACCATACCATTTCATTACACACACTGATATACAAAATGCGCAACAGATATTGGCTTGAGGTTACTTGACAATTAACAATCTTAAATTGTGGATCACATACTATAAAAATCTTCACCAACCATAATATTATGTAATAATTTCCTTTCATATCAAAAACAGATTTTTTTGCCTTCATGTTATCATTTAAACTATCTTTAATTTGGCATCGTTTTCATCATCCTTTAATAGAATCTTCTATAAAATGTAATATTTCCAAAAATATAAAAAAAAGAGCTTCAGTTGCTTTTAACTTAATACTCTAAAGTTTTCTAAACTAACAAAAAAAATCTAGTTATGTGGAAATTAATGATGATATCTGCTGTAAATCCACAATTTTATATGTATATCTCTGTTCATATTGTTGTTAAAATATAGCAGAGTGCAGATGGTGATAACAAAACTGATATTATCTGACATAAATATATATTTGTCAGACAAATGTGCTATCTCGCTCTGTACTCTATGAAATAGAGGGATAAACCACAGAGACTTTTAATCCAATCAGCAAATGTTTTTTAGAGTTATTAATCTTTGGTAGAGAATCAAAATATTCAAATATTTAACCAAGTTTGAAATCAGTATGCTTATATCTTCCTAAATGAATCCAAAAAAAACTGAGTATAGTGCTACTTTTCCAGAACTTAGTTTTTGAAAGACACATACATGCAACAAACACAAAAACCCTAGACAAAAATTGATTATGGCCAAATATTGCCAAACCTGACTATCTTCCTTATTCTGTGTCTCAATAATAGTGGAAAATAGTAGTGAGGATCAAACATAGAAAGGGCTTAAGTATTAACTATGGTAAAGACTACCTGAGCACCATGCTCCATGAAACATCCAAAATAAATGAGGTCCCAGAGAAAACCATGTTTTTCCACATCTCAAATGCCATCCTTTCTACCTGGCTTCACAATATTCTCCCTTCTCACCTGCTGAGGGATCTTGAGAATACATTCATCTCCTCTTTCTCTTACCTCTTCAATCCCTTCTTCTCCATGGGCTCCTTCTCTTGTGTCTCCAAATATGCATGTGTCTTCCTCATTTAGAAAGCAAAAATAACTTCACTTGACTTTTCAAACTCTTTTAATCTATTAATATATTCCCTCTCACAAATTTTCACAGGAATTGCTTCAATGAAGAAGTAGCTAGTGAGATTATGCAGCATTGCATTTATTCATTAATATATACAACACGGGGCAAGACAGTGGAATTGTCATGTTCATTAAAGTGGTACAGTAAGCATACCACACCTCTTCCCTTCTTTATTTCCTTCTTTGGAGAACACAACCATTCTCATGGTTTCTCATAACTGAGCTTCCATTCATCCTAAACATCTCTTCATCTTTTGCTCATTCCTCATCTCTTCAACCACACTTCACTTTCTTTTATGAAACTAATGCTACTGGCTATCTTCCTGCCCTTTGGAGTTCTCACTGAAGGTTACTTTCATTGCCCCTCTTTCTCTAGCTTCATCTACCTGAAGATGCCTTCTAAAATTCATTATTTTCTCCTTAGCATTTCCCTTTTTTGGAGAACTCTTCCAATCTCATAGCTTCTTATCACTGATGCATTCTACAAACATCAGAGAGTGTTTACTGTATTGCATGGGTTGTCCTATGCAGTGAGTTCACATGTATGACTAAGGCAATGTTCTTGTCCTCAGGGAAATTTGGACTGAGTTGGGGAAAAGAAAAAAAAAAAAAAACAGTTATTGAGTTATAGCTAGAGCAGTGAGCCCAGGAGAGGATTTAAGGGGATATCTGAGTCATAACTGAGTAGGAGTTAATCAGTGTTTAAACACACATATACAGACACACATATAGTACGTAACATATAGTATATGACTATGTAACATATAATATCTAATGTATATGTAAGGACATTCCAGAAAGCAACATGCAGAAGATATGAAGGGAATGAAAGCATGACAGGAAAATTCCTATTATGAGCAAAGCAAATTTCTTAAACAAACTTAAACATTTTCAGTATTTCCTAACATTCCACTTAACTGCCTTTTTGCAACATTAAACTCAATATGTCTAAACAAACTCAAAAGCAGTGCTGTCTAATATATAATGAAAGCCACATATATAATTTCAAAACATTTAGTATCTGTAATTTTAAAAAGTTAAAAGAAGCAGGTAAAATTAATTTTTAAAAATATTTTAAGTCAATATATCCAAAATATTATAATTTCAATGTGTAATTAATATAAAATTATTAAAGGTATATTTCAGATTATGTAAACTAACTCTTTAAAATCCAGTGTCTATTTTTCAATTATAGCATGTCTCATTTCACACTATCCACATTTCAAGTGTTCAATAGCCACATGTGGTCAGCAGATACCCAACTGGATAGCACAGCTCTAACAAAACTAAAACAATAATGTACTGGCACATGAATAAACATATAGATGAGTGAACCAACAACAACAAAGTACTAAAAAAAAAAAATTCAAATAGAAATGCCAATTTATTATATTATAAGATGGTATCTCAAATCAGTGATATAAAGATGAAATTTTTTAAACTATACTATAACAAATGGATAAGCATCAAAACACAAATTTTAATCCTTACCAAATAAATTCCAAATGGATCAAAGATACAAATGTAAAAGTAAAGTCATAAAAGCATTAGAAGAAAATATAGACAAATCTCTTTACAAGCTTGGAGGAATAAGTTCTCTATAATTCCGACTCAAAAACCCACAAACCAAGAATAAAAATTAATAAGTTATCCTACATAAAAAAAAACGCTTCAGAAATAATTTTAAACACAGAGGATAAAGTCGAGGGGGAAATGTCACCTGGTGTCAGAAACAAAGGACTAATCCCCTTAATACAAAAATAGCTTCAAGATATGGAGAAGGATCAGCAATACAGTAAGAAATTAGGCAAAGGATTTGAATAGGCAGTTTTCAATAACTGGAATGCAAATTCTTAACTATATGAAAATTTTTTACCTGTCATTTCTTACCTATCATACTGACAAAAATGCAAAAGTGTAATAATATACTGTGTTTTCAAAGCTATGGGAAAATAAGCACCCTCATAAACTGCTAGTGAGAACATAGTGGTACATGCCCTCTTGAGGGTATTCTGGCAATATCCATCAAAATCACTAATGTTTTGTATTCTTTAACCCACTTGGAAACAGACTCAGATATCCTTTCACCTGAACAAAATGACAAATATACTAGGATGCTATTGCAGCATTCCTTGTAATAGCAAAAAGTCAGATGCAAACTAAGAGTCATTCAATAGAGAACAGTGAAACTATGGTGCATATGTACAACAGCATGCTATGCAACTACTAAAAATGCAAACGAACAAACAGAAAGGTTGAGAGTCTCTGTACACAGACATGGCAAGAACTCCAAAACATATCTTAAATGAAAAATTCAATGTGTAGAACATACACACATGTATACATATACATATATGTATCTCCCAAGAGAGCCCTCTTTCTGTCCAAAAATATTATATATGTGTAGATCTATACACATATACATATATATACAAACATACACACACACACACGTTATCTTTTGTAAAAAAAAAAAAAACAGAGGGATTAAAATATTTGTTTTTTATTCACATATATTTGCATAAAGAAACACTGGAAGTGTGCCCACATAGAGTGTGTAGGAGGGAAAGGGGTGGATGAGGAAGTGGTAGTGATTTTTATTTCTGCGTGAACATATTACCTACTCACAAAAAGATAACAAAATGCCAAATGTATACGTGCTTATGTGTGTATGGTGCATGTAGGTGTGTGTATGTGTATGTACAATACTTTTTGAGATAACAAGGAAAGAGAGATCATTTTTGGCAGTCAGGAAACTGCTCTAAGCCTGACTCTCTTGCAATTAGCTATGCTACACTGCCTCTAATTATTACTCTGGAGGCCATTAAAATAAATGAATGTTATAGATTTCAACATTGTTATTATGATGGTTTAACATTTTGGATGAATTATAACTTGAGATAAAATTAGAAATTTTAGAGTAAATTTTAAGTATAGAAGTAATGAGAAAGAAGACTTGAAGCAGGTAGAAGACAGTTGAAAGAGTTGGTGTGAATAAGGGGAGAGAAGGCTGAAAAAGGAAAAGGGTATATTTCTCACAAATGTTGAGAGTCCAGTTCAGATTGGTGACCATGAATCTGCCCAGTTGTGTGGTTTTCTCTGTGTTTAAGAAAGTACATAGATTGGGGCGCCTGGGTGGCACAGCGGTTAAGCGTCTGCCTTCGGCTCAGGGCGTGATCCTGGTGTTCTGGGATCGAGCCCCACATCAGGCTCCTCCGCTATGAGCCTGCTTCTTCCTCTCCCACTCCCCCTGTTTGTGTTCCCTCTCTCGCTGGCTGTCTCTATCTCTGTCGAATGAATAAATAAATAAAATCTTAAAAAAAAAAAAAGAAAGAAAGTACATAGATGGATTCATTCATTGTTGGACTTGCTTGTCAGAGAAAAAGGACTATAACAGGGGAAGGGAGTATAGGATTTGATTAGAGACTGGCTGAAGCTTGGGACCAGGAAAAATAAGCTGAATGGTGGGAGTGGAGAGTGGAAATCAGAGGAACGAATGAAGAAGAAAGGAGAAGGCCGATGATGTCACTGAGTGAATGAGGCAGAAAGACAAAGGTTAGGATCAAGAATAGGGTATGGAAAATTTTCTTCAATGACACATCATTTATAATGAGTTTCCCATTCTCCAAGTTTCTACACTTGTTAGACTTTATAATTCAAAGTCAGGCTTAGTTTTGCTCTCTCAGCCTTTTTNTTTTTTTTTTTTTTTTTTTTTTTTTTTTTTCTGCTCAGACTTACTTGATCCAAATCCTGGTTCTACCACTGTGTACCCATGTGGCACTGGAAAAGCTACTCAAGTTTTTGTGCTTTAGTTACTTCATCTATAGCAGAGAGAAGACAGTGATACCGCCTGATCAAGGTTGTTGTCATCTTTATTATTGTGAATAGAGGACTGTAAAATAATTAAATAGGACAGAATGCTTTTTTATTGGTTTTAAGACTAATTCTGATTTCAGAGATACAATGTAAAAAAATATATACATTTTAGATTTGATTCTTACTGGATTTAGTTTGTTTCTTCACCATGGAATCTAGGCCTTCCAAATTAATATTTTTAAGACCAAATTAAAAATTTACTATAACGAAATTACAATCTGTTAATGTTCATTACCACATTCTTCCCAGAAATTACTCCAAAACAGTGAAATAAATCGGCCAAACTGTATTCACCCTGAAAGGAGGGACAAGATATTTTCATGGCTTCTTTAGATAATACTCACTGATAAATGTTTCTAGTAGCACAATTACCAGTTACAATGTGTCCTGTTTTCTTTATATTTAACAATTGCAGCTTATTGTGCTCATTTACTTATGATCCTTTATTTATGACACTACAAAATTAGGGATAATAATGTTAACATTCCCAAATCAAAAGACTGAAGACTGTGTATATTAGAAGAAAAGGATAAGAATCTGAAGTCAAGCTTTTCTGTATTTTTATCCTACCTCTGTTTTTTTCTGTCTGTATGAACTTGGATAAATTACTAACCTTAATCCTCAGTTTTCTAATTTGCAAAATGGATATATAGTACTATTTAAAAGAATTTTTGTAGGATTAAATAAAATTTTGATCTATTAAGCACACAACCACATTAGCCTTAAATATTTTTCCCTAACCACCTACATTGTTTTCTGCCCTGGCATATCTAACAGTGTAAGATTAAATAACAAAGGAATGTTTAGAAGGTTGGACCTATTAAAAACCAGCCCTACAGTTACTGAGATGATTCTCCACTCCCCCACCCCACACACACACACTATTTAGTCACTTCATTTTTTCTAAATATTCCATTAAAAACAGTCTTTTTCTCTTTAGTTTATAATTGATTATCTGGGGAAAGGCCGGTAATGCTCTTTGTGAATAATGCTACATATTGAATTGAGAACAAAATAGCTGAAAACAGTCTGAGGCGGTTCTAGCTGGCACACAAATCAATTATAGATCATCATTTAACAGAAACCAAAACACAGACACTCACTAGAGAACCAATTTTGCCCTCAACCTCTTCCTGAAAGAATTGAGAAATATATATTTGTAAAATTGTCAACCTATCCCATTGACTTGTAGTAAGGGAAAAAAATACTTTGAAGTATCAATATCACTAATCACTTCAAGTCAGAAAAGGGCTGTCTCTATGGTATGTAACCATAGGAGTTACAGAAACTAAATTTTCTGCACCTTAAAGTATCATTTCATATAAAACACAGATGAAAGAGAATGGTAAGAATTTTTGGCATACCACTAACACAGGTTACAAAAATGTGGGGTAGGCATCAATGTTTGTCATCTCTGTGTGCATGCCTCTTGGAAATATGACTTTGCTGTTCCTTCAAGTAAAAGGTACAGCGGATTTCTCTACCTGCTAATATTTGAATGGGCCTTGTGACTCAACTTGACCTATAAAATATGGTGGGCATTATGTTAGGGAAGTTCCAAGTCTATGTTTCAAGAGACCTTTGTCAAGCTTCCATTGTCACCTCCTTGGAAACCAAATGACACCATGTTTACTAAAGAAGCCTGAACTAGCCTTCTTGACAATTAGAGATGACAAAGAGAGAGAGAAGAGCCCTGTCAGCCACAGCAGGTGTAAGTGAGACCACCTTGGTTCATTTAGACCATCAAGCCTCCACCTTACTGTATTCACATAAGTGACCTCAAAGGAGACCCCCAGAAAAGCCACCCACCTGATTCCAGCTAAAATTTCTGATCAAGAGAAACAGGAGCAAATAAAATGATTATTTTAAGCTACTAAGGTTTTGGGCTTGTTTTTGTTTTCCTCGGGGGAAAAAAGTGACACATTATATTAACTCTCAATAAAGTTATTCAGAAGATTAATATGTAAGATTAAATATATTAAATATTAAATATATTATTAGAAATTGCAACCTTGGGGCCCACAGGAAGCCAGGCTACATATACCAAAATCTGTTAGCTTCTATTGTTCTGGTTTATCATCCATAACTTGTTCTACATCTTCTACTTCTGCGGGAGCATGCTTTGAATTCCATTTCTCAGAGTAATGTTGGGACCAGGGCAACTAGTAAAGAACCTCGGCATGTCAGCTGCACAATGCCCTCCTCGGATCCTCCAGAGATCACTTTTCCTTCTCACATAGCTGACCATATTCTAACTTCTAACAATTACTTATTGTTGCCATAACTTCATGTTTGGTTTTGTTTTCTGAATGTACTTCTCCTGGAGATGTTTCTTCAGAAACAAGATGCAAAAAGTCCAAAGCTCTGTATCTGTATATACTGTAAAACTGTATATCTGGCTTCATTAAGCTCCAGACTACCTCTTCACTTTCATCTGTGAAAGCCATGAAATCTGAGCTAAAGAAGATATACCTTTGACTCCTTTAATCCTAAATATCTGCTTTGCCAGAAAGGAGTAAAATGCCACAGGTGGTGTGGGAAAATCCATGGTCCTTGTCTCTAAAATTGATTTTCTTCTAATAAACTTCAAACCAGTAGGATTTGGGGTATTTGACACTTGAATAAACATATTTCATATGTAGTTCCAGCTAACTGGTGTTGAATCATTCCCTTGGAGAAGGAGAAATTGAAACTGAACAACCATACATTTTACTTATATCACTGTTGTACAAATATATAGATACAGACATAGATATAGATCTCAATCACTTGGCGACTTAGTGACCAGGAAAACAGTTGGAGAAGTAGTCTTTATACATGTTGTTAAGAGGCTGCTTCTTAGTGGTATGCAATGTATCATGTGACAGAATCACTAGTATAGCCCTGCAGCAGTAGCCACCAGCATACAAAATGATTTGTTACACAGCATTCGATAGCTGATACACCCATCACAAAGGAGTCAGCATACTGTAGAGCAAAGAATACTGAAAAGAAAGAAGGTAATTTAGGTTCAAGTCTTGGTTGCAACATTGATTGGCCATAAGAAATTAGATAAACCTCTTCACCTCTTTAGACCACAATTTCCTCTTGTGCAAACAGACACTGCATCGAGCAATCTTTCAAGTCACCACAGCTATAAAGTTGATGCTTCTAAGTTACTGCAGCTGACAGCAGTTGTAGATCCAAAGTAAGTGAAGCTTTGATTTTGGATTATTGCTAATAACTATCTAGAAAGCTCAGATTCTCATCTGCTAAAGGAAGACAGTATCTGGTCTCTCTGTAAGAACAATAATTCTGACAAAAGTTGAGATAGTTTCCCTTTAATAACTGAATAAATGCAATATGATCAGGTGAATAGTACTGGCCTGTGTGTACAAAACTTAAACTAAACATGAACGGACAGAACCTTTTAAACTTTTCCTGATTTCAAAGAAAAATTATTTTAAACAATCCTTAGTCATGGCAATAAATTGTTAACTAAAGGAATCTACACAAATACAGAAATATTAGACAGAAAATGCTGTACATGGTACTGGCACAAAAACAGACACATAGACCAATGGAACAGAATAGAGATCCCAGAAACGGACCCTTGGCTCTTTGAGCAACTAATCTTTGATAAAGCAGGAAAAAACATCCAGTGGAAAAAAGACAGTCTCTTCAATAAATGGTGCTGGGAAAATTGGACAGCTACATGCAAAAGAATGAAACTTGACCACTCTCTCACACCATACACAAAGATAAACTCCAAATGGATGAAAGACCTCGATGTGAGACAGCAATCCATCAAAATCCTAGAGGAGAGCATAGGCAGCAACCTCTACGACATCGGTCACAGCAACCTTTTTCATGACACATCTCCAAAGGCAAGAGAAACAAAAGAGAAAATGAACTTGTGGGACTTCATCAAGATAAAAAGCTTCTGCACAGCAAAGGAAACAGTCAAAAAAACTAAGAGGCAGCCCATGGAATGGGAGAATATATTTGCAAATGACACTACAGATAAAAGACTGCTACCCAAGATCTACAAAGAACTTCTCAAACTCAATACACGAGAAACAAATAAACAAATCATAAAATGGGCAGAAGATATGAACAGACACTTTTCCAATGAAGACATACAAATGGCTAACAGACACATGAAAAAATGTTCAAAATCATTAGCCATCAGGGAAATTCAAATCAAAACCACACCAAGATACCACCTTATGCCAGTTAGAATGGAAAAAAAAGACAAGGCAAGAAACAACAATTGTTGGAGAGGATGTGGAGAAAGGGGATCCCTCCTACATTGTTGGTGGGAATGCAAGTTGGTACAGCCACTCTGGAAAACAGTGTGGAGGTCCCTTAAAAAGTTAAAAATTGAACTACCCTATGACCCAGCCATTGCACTACTGGGTGTTTACCCCAAAGATACAGACGTAGTAAAGAGAAGGGCCATATGCACCCCAATGTTCATAGCTGCATTGTCCACAATAGCCAAATCATGGAAGGAGCCGAGATGCCCTTCAACAGATGACTGGATTAAGAAGCTGTGGTCCATATATACAATGGAATATTACTCAGCTATCAGAAAGAACGAATTCTCAACATTTGCTGCAACATGGACGGCACTGGAGGAGATAATGCTAAGTGAAATAAGTCAAGCAGAGAAAGACAATTATCATATGGTTTCTCTCATCTATGGAACATAAGAACTAGGAAGATCGGTAGGAGAAGAAAGGGATAAAGAAAGGGGGGGTAATCAGAAGGGGGAATGAAGCATGAGAGACTATGGACTCTGGGAAACAAACTGAGGGCTTCAGAGGGGAGAGGGGTGGGGGAATGGGATAGGCTGGTGATGGGTAGTAAGGAGGGCACATATTGCATGGTGTACTGGGTGTTACACACAATTAATGAATCATTGAACTTTACATCAAAAACCACGGATGTACTGTATGGTGACTAACATAATAAAAAAATATTATTATAAAGAAAAGAAAATGCTGTAGCAAGTTTCATAGTTTCCGTTTCCTTGTGTTCTCATATCATTTTAGGTAAAAGAAATAAAAATTACACTTTGTGTATTATCCAAAATTCAGTTCAATTGTAGATATCATTGAATCTACTTATTTTATAGCTGGCTAAATGTTAATCAAGCTTTTTTTAATGTAAATATTTCTCAGACAAAACATTGGTAATTCGTTTCAGAAAAGGGCATGCCATCAGTAAAAATGACCTTCATCTGGAGTCACATATCCAGAGTTGAGTCTAAAATCTCTTAGCTGTGTGACCCTGGACAAACAATTAACCTCTCTGAGCTGCAGTTTCCTGCTCTATAAAAAAGCAGTGATGATACCTGACCTGAACACTTTACAAGGATACTGTGAGGATCAAATCAGAGGATTTAGTGGAAAGGTTTTCACAAATGGTCTATTGCCAATATCCAAAGGAAAGGAAAAGTGAGGGGCCTAGATCTCAAACCAATGCAATGCCTAAAAGTCTGCTATATATCCATAAAGCTCTAAGGTTTGGGATAGAAATTATTAACACCAGAAATAGACTTTGTGTTTTCTTTTTTTATGACCATTTTCATTTGTTAATTGATTTTCTTCTCATTTTCATTTTTCTGCCCTTTCACTTCTTGGACCTTGTGGTCTTCTTATTCATGTATTGAGTAACTCAACTTACTCATGTGTTGGGTAATAAACATTTACTCAACACCTAGCGCATGTGGAAGGCAGAGATGGTGAAGATCTGATGCCTAGCTCAAGAAGCTCACATTAAATGGAATGTCACACAAGCAGTAAGTCATCTCAAGGCAATGAAAAACAGTAATGAAAATATGCCAAGATGCCAAGATGCTAAAACAGCAGATAGGAAGAACAACTGTCTTTTCTAGGGGCAGAGAAAGACCCTGGAACAGCCCCTCAGAGTGAGCAGCATAGGAGTTGTATCTTGAAAGATGAAAAGAAATTTTCAAGGCAGACAAGGGACATTTGAGGTAAACTGTAAGATCCCAGTATGTGCTAAGAACTGTAATTGATAATGTTGAAAATTATACTTTTAAGAGCTAACATCTACCAAGCATTTGTTATGTGCTATGGAGTTTAGACCTTAGATTTCAAAGGAAAGGGAAAACAATTTTTCCTACTATTTAGAGTATTTCACATATCAAATCCTCAGTTCTTATTTTTTTAAAATTTACATAATCTTTTGGCAAATTAATGCCACTAATTGGCACCTTGGTACCATGATGCCCTCCAATAAAAATTTACCTTGAGGCTATGCATTTAGCAATTTTTTAAACTGCACCTTTCAGTTTAATGCAAAAGAGACAATTACTAATTATTAACAAACACAAGTTGTAATAATTTAATAATAATACATTTTAGGAGTCTAGTCTTTCTGTTTATAAGGCATTTAATCTTAAATAAAAATAGCAAATAAGATGCTAGCTATTGGAACCATTACCAGTTTAACTTGCTCTTTCTCTGACATAGTGAAAGGGTATTATTTATCACACTAAGTATATATTATAATCTTCTGTTGATAGTAAAAGATCAAAGATTACCTTGCATCAAGCAGAATTATGATGCCATAACATTTTATCTTGTTACAGCTGATATCAATCACTAGGTGACAGTGAGCTGCAGAGCAGATTTTTCAGTCAATATCCCTGACATGCTCAAACATCTGAAACACAGCAACCAACTTCTTTGTGCTTTGGTTGTGAAAGTAAAAAGGTAGCATAAACAAATAAGTGGCTGATTGTTAATATCAAACATGTTGCTAAATACCATTTGGTTTCACCTAGCTAGTACTCTGACCTAGAACCTCATCAATAAAGAAAAATCAGTGTCAATCAAAGAGAAAGTGGGGTTTTGTTTTAAATGGAGCTGTAAGAATGGTAACATCTTCGATCACAAGATTAGGGCAAAGACCCCCTCCTGGTATAACTCTCTGGAGATACATATATTCCTACTCTTTCATCAAAGAGCTATACTAGGCCCTGACTAAAGTCACAAATCTCCCAAGCAAATCCTCTTTCTCAGGAAGGGTCATAGCCTCTCTCCTACATCTATTTTAAGTTATATCAGTGCTCGTTCAATGGGTAATCTGGGCCAACTTTTCCCCTTTCTAGTGATTTTGTAACTGCAGAAGACTTTTCCTCCCTTCTCATTATGTTGATGGTTTTGCCTTTTAGAGAAAGATAGAGCAGGGCCCTTGAGTTTTTTGTAATATTCAGCGTGCACTCATTGTTAGCAAATACTTAAGTTACAGAAAGGAAAACATCGTAGTTGTAAAATCTTTGTTCATCTTCACATGTAAACATTACAGACCGCTGATCTGTGTAAAAAACTCAAGACTATATTGATTCTTTTGTCATACCTGCTTCTTTCTTAATAGTTTTTAAGGAATGACAGAAAAAAAAAAAGCTTTATTATAAATTGCAAACTAACCGTTCTAAGGCCTGACTGGATAGTAAAATATTTAGCATTTGGAAATTGTTTTATCATTTACTTTAAAAGCAATAGGTGCCTACTCCATGAATCATAAAATAATTTGCCTGAAAATTTTCTTTACTTTTTTTTACCTATGTCAAGATGGTCATACACTACATCATAGAGAAACCTTCCCAAACTTACACAGCAAAACCTTCCCAAACTTGCAAAATTATTGGATGGGGGCATTCATTTTTATGCAAACTATATGCATATTCATATAAAACAGTCTGAAAAATGTATCAGATATAATTAGCATGTTTATGAATCTATTTGCTCTGCTATTAAGTAACAAATTTGTAGTAACCATGGCAACTGCAACATCACGGGCACAAGTTCTATTTTTGTAATATGAGTACCTTTCTTAAAGCAACATTCATGCTCAGACTCCACATTTTTAAAATATTAAAAGAAGAGTTTTTAGAACATTTCATTTTTCATTATGTAAGGGCACATTTTATATTTTTAGTTTATTTTAAATTAAGATCAGTTTCTTTTTTGTTGTATGATGTCTGTGTGCCTGTGTTTGCCAAAAATAATATTTAAGTGTATAGGAAAAAACATGAAATATTAGGGGCATGTTAATACATATGGTTATAGGATTATTACCTTTTATTTTTTCATTTTTTAGGATTGTTACCTTTCAAAATTCCATTTTATTTGAAACACTAAAAACGTATTCATTTTCCATGTTTTTGTAAAATGGAAGTCATATATGGATTTCCCATTTGATTTTTATTTAGATTTCTTTCTTCAGTCTTAATCATTATGTTTTATCAAACTCTAAGTAGTAACATTTTCCTCCACAATAAATTTGCGGAGGTGTTTTGGTTAATACTTTTGTTAAAAGAAATTAGTTGAACTATTACTTGTTCTTGTAAGTGCCATCACTTACAGACATGTCACCCTGGGCATTTTATGTAACCTTCCCAAACCTCACTTTGCTTCCCTGTAAAACAGAGATAGTAGTAACATCAACACTATAGGATTGTTGAGAACGTAAAATCTTTAAATGTCAATATGATGTACATACTTTCCTATTCTTTTAAAATTGCAATTCTACATTCAATTGTATTTTGTTCTAAAGATCAAATCTAATGCTGAACTGAACAGTTTCAAATAATACAGACCCTACAAATATCTGATTTCTGTATTTTCTCAAAAAATGGCAGAGGTAAAATGGGTGTTTGAGGAATTGGGATAATGAGATTGGATAAAGGAAGCAACTCTTTAAAAAAAGGGGGCAGGGGATGCCTGTGTGGCTCAGTCTGCTAAGCCTCCGCCTTTGGCTCAGGTCATGATCTCAGGGTTTGGGATCGAGACATGCTCGGTGGGAGGTCTGTTTCTCCCTTCACCCTATGCCGCTTCCCACACCTCTCTGTCTCTGTCTCTGTCTCTCTCACACGTGCTCAAAAAAAATAAAATAAAAAAAATAAAATAAAATAAAATAATTCTGGTGTGGGTTTGAGACCCAAATCAGTTTCTCACTAAGCCTCATTTCCCTCAACTGTGAATAGGAAAAATACTATCTATTTCCTTGGATTTCTACATGTATAAATGTAATATAAAGCAGGCATCATACTCAATGACATAATAATAGTCAATAACCCAACTTCATTTTAAAAGGCATAGACCTGAGGAAGTAAAGAGATAGCTTTAGGGAAGCTAAGAGGTTCAGACAATTTGGCCTCTCAGCTACATGCCTGAAAAGAGAAAAGAACCGGAAGAGAATTTCACTAACAAACTTTGGTTGAATTGGGACTTAGCTGATTAAGAAGAGTGGCTTTAGTCTGAGCTGAAAAGGTAAACTGTGATCCAGATAGAATGGCTTTCCTCATCTAGAGAAGGGGCTGAGTCAAACTAGAAGAAATACAGTGAAGACAAACTCAAAGGAAGGCATGCCAGTGATATGGAGCCTAACCTGGCCAGGGAATGGAGAAGCCAGGAAAGGAAGAGTGAGCTTGCAAATCCATAATGGTCTTCACTTACTTATATGGTCAACACTATCCTGACCATTCAATTAAAGAAGTGCAGCCCCATTCTAGCACACCTTACTCTCTGCTAACTTCCTTCATAGTACTTACCCCATCGGAACATGCTATATAATCTACTTATTTATCATTCTTAGATACTATCTGTTTCTACCAGCTAGGATATAAATTCCAGAGACTTGTATCTTTCTTTACCACTGTGTGTCTTCAATGCCTGTTGGACACTCAGAAAATATCTGTTGAATGAATAAAGATTTAGCATGGTGCTTGGCACATAGCAGACACACAATAAAGATTATTTGTTATTACTGCTATGCTTTCTCTTTTTATTCACTTTTTTCTCAAATTGTGTAAAATTAGGATCTTCCTTAAAGCTACTGATAATGGGAATAATGAAGATCTGCCTGCATCCTTTTTAGGAAAAAGAACCTAATTTTGTTTAGATCAATTACCTAAAAGAAAAAAAAAATTAAACATAAATACTACTCTAATCTTCCAAAAAACTATACTCTATGATGCACTGGCCACAAATTAATCCAACAGATTTAGTTGTTAAATTGAACAATTATACCAAATATCTAAACTGGATGATAATTTGCTAAAATGAGTCTCATATTAACCTATCTTTGCAGATTTTGTACACATTTTTAGCCCTTTAAGACATGTGCTTTATTCACAAAAATAATTTGAAAAGTCTATCTCTTCTGCTGTATAATAACCCCAAGGCTAAGTTGCCACTTGAGAGTATGTACACATTTTCACTGATTTGTTATAATTTAGAAATTAAGGAAGAAAATTAATGATGATGGTAAGTATAAGTAATAATCTTTCTTACCAATGCAGTAGACGTAAATTCACTCTAGTCAAAGTCAGCATTTGTCAAGCTGACCTACCTTGTCTTATGTTCTGTGTGTATTTCAGAGGCATAACAACAGTAGTAATATGCCGAGCAATAATGTAGTTAGTGATGAACTAAACAGGACTTAACAGTCTTCCTAATGACAAAAGCAAGGTACAGACTGTGACAGAAAAAGGGGAGGAGCACTGCCTCTATCTTATGAAGAACTGGAAAAGTGATTGTGTGGTAAGGCACATCCCTAGCAGTTGGTGACACAATCTAGATCAGATTGTAAGGTAAGTGAGAGGACCATAAACCATTCAGTTGCATTTTAGTCGACTCCTTATAGGAAATTAAGAAAAAAATTTTAGGGGCACCTGGGTGGCTCAGTTGATTAAGCGTCTGCCTTCAGCTCAGGTCATGATCTCAGGGTCCTGGGATTGAGCCCCACCCCAGGCTCCCTGCTCAGAGAGGAGTCTACTTCTCCCTCTCCCTCTGACCTCCACCCACTTATGCACTCTCTCTCTTTCTCTCTAAGTAAATAAAATCTTTAAAAAAAAAAAAAAAGAGGGGCGCCTGGGTGGCACGGCGGTTAGGTGTCTGCCTTCGGCTCAGAGCGTGGTCCCGGTGTTGTGGGATCGAGCCCCGCATCAGGCTCCTCTGCTATGAGCCTGCTTCTTCCTCTCCCACTCCCCCTGCTTGTGTTCCCTCTCTCACTGGCTCTCTGTCTCTGTCAAATAAATAAATAAAATCTTTTAAAAAAAAAAGAAAGAAAATTTCTACTCTCATTTTATACTCTAAAGAGAATGAGGAANCTGCTTGTGTTCCCTCTCTCACTGGCTCTCTGTCTCTGTCAAATAAATAAATAAAATCTTTTAAAAAAAAAAGAAAGAAAATTTCTACTCTCATTTTATACTCTAAAGAGAATGAGGAAGATCTGGAGACTTATAGAACTAGGCTTATTTCAGTTGTCTCAACAGAGTTGTACATTGGCTAGAAACTATGCATCATGATGTTTGAAAAGGATTCTGTTTAGTTATGCTGTACAGTCAACTGCTCTAATAAAAATATTTCAAACGCATCATGTCTCCACTTAATGTTTATTCATTCCTTCTAGAGAAAATATCTTGTTAGGGCTAAATTAGAAAATAATAGTATACATTGTGAACAATTAGCAGTTTCAAAGATAATGTTAACCAATGAATAATCCAAGTACAAAGGGTTTTACAGACAGGTAGAAAAATGGGCTTTAATTCTTTCTCATGCTGGATGAAGACTGTTCTCCACAATTTCTACCCCAGTAGTATTGTAGCTAGCTCCAGCTATACTCATTTCCTAGGCTCCCTTCTCCCTTGCTTTTAGATGTAGCTTCATGACTTTTCCTAAGAGAATGTAAGCAAAAGTTATTGCTATGTGTAAGTTATAGTACTTCCAAGCCTGGTCCATAAAGCTCTCCAACACACGCCTCCAGGTTCTTCCCTCCATCCCATGGGTAGGAATGATGATGATTTCAAATATCAAGCATTTAAGATGGGATTGTTGTCAACCTGGGTCCTCTAATTATATTTATTCCTTCGACAAATACATACTGAGTGTTTCAGATGTGCTAGGAACTATATGGTTCAGCAATCTATGAAATTTAATTCACTAATTAATCAAAATAATTTAAATATTTCAATAAATTGAATCATGCCATCCAAAAATGTGATTTTATAACATATTTAACGATGCAAGAAATAAGTGATATAATTTAAATTGGAATATGAAAGATACAAAACTGTCTATATAGTATAATTCTAATTTCGTTTGATGTTATAAGGGTTTAGCGGCTCTCTCAAAACCCACTTGCTTCAGTGGCAGAGGTTCAAAATCTAAAAATGACCTGTTCTATACCCGCTTGTAGTTGGTGCCCCGTATGTGATGTGGGTTCCTCTTTGATTTGACGGAGTTATGCAGACAGCAAGAGAGAGCAGGGTACAAGGCACCCATCCAGGTTGTGGGTATGGATCAAGGTAGTAGCAGGAGATGTTAGAACCAGCAGTCATGAGGAAAGCTTCCTCATTTGCAGTTTCCTGATGATGGCAGACAGACAGTCCTTTTAGTTCTGCTGTGGTTTTAAGTCATTTCTGAAAGCTTAGACTAGAGGCTATTTTTATAGCCCTCCAAAAATTGTGATCTACCTATTTTCTATAGTAAAGTAGTTTGTGCTTAAAACTAGATAAAATGGTGTGCGTGTGTGTGTGTGTGTATACACACACTATTATTTCTGAATCCTTGGGTTAAAGGTTTCTTAAAACAATTTCTGAGTCTAATCCATAAATCCTTGCAATTATTATTATTTTGATTATATGCAAAAAGCTGATTCTTCCCAAATATTTTAACTTCAAATTTAATGGCCTAGTTGTTCCTGAAATTTTTGTTTAGCCATATTCTAATCTTATGATTTTGACAATATGGAATCACTGAAATTCTAACTTCTCTGAAAATGCTGTTATATAAATTATTTATATTCACATTAGCTATGCTCCAAAAACATGTAACTAGATGCTTTCATAATTCTTAACAAAAAGCACCAATATAAATTGTAAACTCTGAAGATTAGGGTTGGCATTGGCCCAGTAGAGTCAAATCAATTGAACACTCTAAAACAACAATTTTAATAAAAAATAATTTATTTTTTTCCTAAAAAAAAATTCCAGAAATTTTTCAAACCATATATTTAGATACTGTGTGTGTATAGAATTTTTATATTAAACCTTTTTGCTATTAAACAGACATTTTTAATGCTTACATCATTTATGGTTGGGGTGCCTGGGTGGCTCAGTCAGCTAAGCGACAAGCTCTTGATTTTGGTTCAGGTCAGAATCTCAGGGTCATGGGATTGAGCCCAGCTTTGGGAGTCTGCTTGGGATTCTTCCTCTCCCTCTGTCCCCTCCCCCACCCAGGGTCCAGCTCATGCACATGCACGCACACACACTCTCTCTCAAATAAATAAATCTTTAAATAAAAGAAGAGAAAATGTATTGGCTTTCCTAGTACCATCATGCATACTTCTTAATTTTAATAACTGGAAATTGATAGGCCCTCAAAAAAGTAAATAATACTAATAATGCTGCTACTGCTGATAACAATCATCATCAACTCCCTTTAAATAAAACACAAAACCTCTGAACTACCTCCATTTCCAAACTTTCTACCATGGGCTTAAAAAAACTGACGTATAGGGGAAAAAATGTTATATAACTCCTGACTATTAAAATACTGTGTAACTACTTTTATCCCATGTACACTTATTACAATAATTTTGTCATTTGTGTAATCATCGCATACGAATTGTCTATTTTGAAGCTGTCATTTTGCCCTCTACAGGTTATGCAGTGGTACAGAGGATAGACACAGACTCATGGAGCTGGCAGGCTAGAGGGTCAGCCAAACAATAAAAAGATAACAGACAAATAAATATCTACTTGCAAGCTCAGAAAACGCAGACAAGGTGCAGCAATAAAAGGTAACAGGCCAAAACCTACTTAGACAGGGTGGCCAGGAAAGGCTCCAGCAGAGGTCTGAGGGATGCGCAGGAGCCAACCATGCAAATATGGAAGGAAACCCCATGAAAAGAATTTGTCTTGTGAAGATCCTCAAATAAGAATGAGTTAATCTGAAGTGTTTAAAGAAATAAAAAGTTACATTATTAAATTAAATTAGAACATATATGGTTATGTATATATAATTATATATAGCATAAAATATTAAGTTATAATACAATTGACCATGAGGTAAAATTTCTCCCCACTCCAAAGTGTTAAACTTGCATGAAGAATATAATTTTCCTTTTCCTTTGTCGATATGCTTATTGGATAGGCTAGATAATCATGTACTTAAAAACAAAACAAACACAAGATCTCATTAATTTCTCATGCATTTTACATGTTATCTGGCTATAGAGGAGTGGTGGTAGCAGGGAAAGCTGAGGGCTTTCCTTTTTCTCCTTCTCCCTCACTGCAGGACCCAAGTGGAGCAGAGAAGTTTCCCAGGCAAAAAGTGTGGTGCATTGCTCTTAAAATTTCTATGGAGAAGGACACATAGCACTTTTGCTCACATTTTCTTTCTTACTTCCTTCCATCCTTTCCTCCTTCCCTCCCTTCCTTTCTTTCCTTTCCTCCTTTATTTCTAAGATTTTAGGGTTTTGTTTTTTTTTTAAGATTTTACTTATTTATTTAGAGCGTGTGTGCTGAGTGGGGGGAGGGGGGCAGGGAGAGAGAGAATTCCAAAAATCTCAAGCAGACTCTGTGCTAAATTCAGAACTCAACATGAGTCTCAGTCTCACGACCCTGACATCATGACCTGAGCAGAAATCAACATTTAGATGCTTAACCAACTGAGTCACCCTGGCAACTCTCTAAGATTTTATTTTTAAGTAATCTCTACACCCAACATGGGGCTTGAATTTACAACCCCAAGATCAAGAGTAGCGTGTTCCACCCACTGAGTCGGCCAGGTGCCCCTTACTCACATTTTCTTGACCAACAAAGATAACACAGTCACAAATAATTCCACGTGCCCTGAAGGAGAATAGGAAATGTATATTGAACAGCTGTGTATTGAACTGACTAAGTCTGAATAATGGGAGAGGGAAGGAGGAAGGATGGGACAGAAAAAGGGCAGGGGAGAGAATGATTATGATACTGTAATGAGAAAGCTCAAAATAAAACAAATTAAACATTCAGTTCAAAATAAAACACTAGGTTTTTCCATTTAAGGGGAAATACATAGCTCTGAAATGGGATGAATAAACACAAATCTACAATATTACATTATCAAATTCTCTAATGGTCAATATTTTAATTTCATTGTGAATTAGCTAATTTTGTTCCTTTTTAACTCTTTCTTTTTGAATTATACAACTTCAGAACTAAAGCACCAGCAAGTAAAGACTGTTATCACCTGGATAATATACTGCCTTTCTTATTGACTTTCGATCTACTTCCACTATGTTCTTTTGAGGAAAGACAATGTGACTAGTTTGTAGTAATTAATTATCTATATATTTTGAACATTTTGTTAACACTGCACAAATATTTTGCAATGTGTAACTATCTACCTTCAACAGAGTTTTATTCTCTTTCTTCGATATTCCATTCCTTTGCTTTGATCAGAACTGCTTAGGAATAGAAGAGGGTCACTGATTCTTTGGGAATGTTTGTAAAGTACGCCCTTTATGGCTCAGTCAGGAGCTGCTGCATCCAAACCTGTATCCAGACCTGGCTGCCACCTCTGCCAGGAGGTGAAGTCCCATAAGTGGCTCTCAGTCCTGCTGCCCTTGTCTGGGACTCATTTTCTGTGCTTCCTATCACTGCTTTTTGCCCATCTCCTCCTTTGTGATATGACTACCTTTTTACTCAAACATTTCTTAATGTATATACAAATATGTGTGTATTTGTATGCCTGTATAATCTATGCAATTATAATTACAATTCATTTAGTTAACATATTCTAAATGAATTTAGAATAGAATATATAATATTGTTTTGCTATGATGGAAATGCATTTTTCAAAAAAACTCTGTTGAATTTAATTGAATTGTGACAACTTTTGCTTTTCCTAAAGTGGAAATGCCTTTTTCTATTTTTGTTGGTGTGATTAAGTAATCTATTTTTTGTTATAGAAAGCATGTAAAATCCTACTACCCAGTTACAACCACAGTAAATAAATTAATGTATCCAAGCTTCTAGACAATTTTCTATTATATATATGTGTGTGTGCATATATATATACACATATATATATATATATTTGATAAGATAGTATTATATTATTCATACTGTTCTGTTGCTTTCTTTTATAATTTAAAAACATATCACATGTCTAATTCAGGGGATTGAGATCAGTCAAGCGATCTCTGACAAGTTCTTCTTTATCTCCTCTTCAAGAAAAAGTTCTCAGGAATAATTCCTGATCCATTCAAAAAAAAAAAAAAGCCAAATGTATCACAAGAGCACAAGAAGCATTCTGATTTCTGTATGATAATGCAGCCATGTAAATCTTCAATTTTTCACACTATGTCCAAATGATCATATATGCCAACAAAGAGAGTAAGTAAAACCACTCAAAACTCAGGCCTACAGAATAACTAGGATACAAGGAACACAACACATTTCAAATTCTGTGTTGGTATAGAAGTAAATACCCAAATCTAACAGAGGCAGCTCCTGAGCTCACCTCAAGCACAGACTGGATACAGGAAAACAGAGAAAGAAGCATGAGCTTACAGATGTGGAACACAGATAAAACCACCCAGAAAGAGAATGTCCAACCTTGAAATGAGGAAATATAAAAATAAATCTGAGATCTGGTACATCAGTGTACTACCACTCACTGGGAAACCAAAAGGAAAGACATAAAGCACCTAATACCAGAAGTAGTACTCTTGGGAAAGCACCACTTCTGGCAAGAAAATGGTTGGAGGGTAAGGGGGTGATAGAAAATAAGGAAGCGAGAAATGTTAAATGTAAGTTAAACAAACAAAAGAGTCACAAAATCAGAAGACATGATCACCTACTTCCCCAAGAGAACAAAAAAGGAGATTAATTAAAGAAAATTAATGTCACCATATCAAAAGAAGGAAGTACTCAGGAACTAAGAAACCCAATAAGCCACCCAAATGCATGTTCTTTGTCTGCAATAAAATTTATTTCTGGTCTAAGAAAATGAAACACATTTAAAATTTTTTAAAAATATAATGTCAAACAACATTCATACAAGACTACTGTACAAGGAAAATAGAAAATGCATGTGAAAATATTTCAGTGTACATTCTCCCTAATGAAACTACAGTAAAACAGAAGGAAACTGAATTAAATATCCTTAAACAAGAATTTACAGATTTTATTAAAACTTAAATCATATTTTATAAACTTCAAATTAGAAACAGACAAAAAGCATGTGGGCATGTTTGAAGTGAAAGAAGGGCTTTCCCAGAGTATTATGGAAAAGTGTTAGTCAGGAAAAAACAAAATAAAATAAAGGTTCATAGGACTTTGAGAATTCATGGGTGAATGCAGGACACCATGTACGGCAGCAAATATCCATGACCTCATTGAAAAAAATATTTATTGAGCATCATCCATGATGATGAGCCTTGACTGACATGCTCGGGATTTCAAAATTTGTCCTTAGGAGACACAGAGCATTAAAGGCTTTGAAGCAGCATGTAATGGTAATGTGTTGGTCACACAGGTGGTTACACAGAAGATATGGAACTGGTCTCAGTTCAACATCAGATATCATACCCTGCCTTGATTTTGTACACTTGATATACCCAACCAGTATACCTCTCACACTTGTAGCAACATGGTTACTGCCTTAAAAACTCATTCCTGATCAAAAGTTGTAACTTTTCTTTTACTTAATACAATTATCACTAATGGACACCCAAGTTTTTCCAGAGCAGTGAGATGGCTGGCACACTGTAACAATAATAGAAGAATCAGCCCAAAACTCTGTCACACTAAATATACAATTGAATGATGAATAAAGAAATCAATTGTTTCCTAAATACCCAGATGTTGGTGTAGTGCAGATTATCTATCACAGAGATAGGTGAATGACTCAGTTATTCATTTTTTTTTCCTCTGCATATTTGGATGTAAAATCAACTCAAATCAAAGGTTTCTCCAGGCTTCTAAAACATTCTTGATAAGCCTGGCAAAGACACTTACTTTGTGTCATACTTCTTTGCCCCTTTCACTCACAGGGATGAAGATAGTGCACTACATCAATAATCATGACTTTATTGGAAGTAAATGTGATTTCTGGGTCTTCTGGAAAGTATTGTACATTTAGTGGCTGTGTTTACATGATTTCAATTTGAAACCAACTTTTGAATGAATATCCTTTGGCTGAATTGCTTTTAGTTTAGGCCTCATTTGACTTAGGCAGAAAAAGAAAAATCACATACTAAAAGAGCCAAATTTCCTCCCCCTTAAAGGCAGAGATGTTACGCTATTCCTCCCAAGAATTAAGTGCTAAGGTGTGACAATGGGTCAAGACTGTGGACACTTGGGTTATAGTCTCAATTCTGTCATATTCATTTATTCATTCACTCATTCATTCAATAAATATTGACCTTCCTATGTGGCAACAAGCACTGCCCTAGCTATTGAAAAGAAAAAGATGACATCGACTGTGGGAAGAGAATAAAACCTATTTGGATTCATCCTTCTCAGGGAAAAAAAAAAAAATCTATGTTTGACTATCTGCAGTCATAAACTTAAAACGATCTGAGGAACCAAGTAAGAGAATATGTGGAACAAGAATGACAGTATGGTAATGGTGTACTGGACCATCTACACCCCACCTAAATAGTTCCATTTTTCATTTTTCAAAGTAAAATATATTGGAGAGAAACCACATTGTAAACCCTATTTGTAGGGCCTCCACTTTCCTACCTTTGAACTACATGATTTCTAGGACATTCTCTAGTCCTCACATCCCTTTCGTATTTTAAAATGAATGAATAAAGTGAACAAATGCATAAATAAATCAATTTCTTTAGAGCCTGATTCCTATTCAGTTTTCTAGATGCCCCTAGTGACATTCAAATTTTGGCAGGGATAGCTTCTTCTGAAAGTTTATTCTATAGGAATGAAAAGCAAACTTGGAGAAACTATGAAAGTGGAAAGGAAAAGGCACCAAAGATACTGCACTTTGCAGTTTTGGTTTAGGCTGACCTCACTCTATCACTTTCACACTTAGCCTAAACCCAGAAGTACCTTTTTAGTTACACTAAGATCTATGATTTAGATTTGGTGCTAAAAAAGATACACCTTATAGCCTGTAAATTACTAAGTACAGTGCCTGGCACATGGTAAAGTGCTTAGTAAATAAGACTTGTGAGTAGCCACATAGCAACATGTATAAGGGCCTTCCCTTGTAATTCAGATTTGGTTTGAGACCAGGTTCCACTGTTTACTAGATGGGTGGCCTTGAACAAGGCATTCAGTCTCCAGAAGTCTCCATGCCCTCAGGGTACCTCCATATGGGGTTGCTCCATATGGGGCAACAGGATGTGTCATGTATCCAGCACAATACTTGGAACTTAGCAAGAACTGAGGAAACACTGGCCATTTTGTCAGCATTCATGAAGGCACTGCTCATTTTTTAAAAATACTCATTTATCTTTTTGGAAATTGATAAAATGGGAGCACATTATTGAATACATTATAAAAATTAGTTTAAAAGAAAGAAGACATATATCACTTGTAAAAATTATTACACATTGAATGGCTCTATGAAGAGTTAAATCAATGTTTTATCTCTCATAAGCCTAGTGAAAACCAAATGGCACAGGGATCAATATGAAACTTAAAAAATTTTTTTTTTCAGACAGAAAATCTACGTCTATAGTCAGGCACATTTTACACATCAGTGAAAGTTCCAATCAATATTTCTGAAACTTGTTGGCTGGCATAGATTTTCTTTGTAGTTGGAAAATTGTATCCAGTTAAATTGTGAAATGTTTAAACAAGGGGACAGAAGTTGTGCTGGTAAAAAAGCAGATAATATTTTAAAACTTTGTCACTAGCCAAAGTCCTTAATCTTTGTTTTTTAAGATTTTATTTATTTATTTATTTATTTTAGAGAGACACACGCACATATACACACATGCACGTGTGCACATGAGTGTTGGGGGAAAGGGCAGAAGTGGAGGGAGAGGAAGAGAGAGAATTTCGAGCAGACTGTGTGCTGAGTTAGGCAACTGCCATGGGGGCTCGACCTCACAACCCTAAGATCAAGACCTGACTCGAAACCAAGAGTCAGAAGCTCAACTGACTGAGCCACCCAGGCACCCCCAAAGTCCTTAATCTTTGGTCTTATCTGAATCTAGGGACATGAATTTGGTTATTTTAAGTCCTATTTGAGCGTATTCAGCATTCACATTCTATTCATTTCCTTGAAATCAAAAAAGAATATTTTATGTTTACGTGTATGAAGGCTTATACATCAACAAATAAGCATCATACCATCTTGACCTTATTATAAACACTACTTAAAACATAAATTCTGCTTTTGCACATTGTTCTTTCATTATTTACTTCTGTATTTTAAAGCTTGATTAAGACAAAGCAAGATAGTAGGGTGTTCCTTGGAGCCGAAGGTTTTTATGATGACACTAAGGAACCACTCACCCTCTCCTCCACTCACATCCACACCAATCATTTTTGGGCCTGAAAGCAATTTCTTACACAAGTAGCAACTCTTCAACATATTATTTACCTGAACCTTAAAACTAAAATAATCCCTCAACTTTAAAAAAGGAAAATCTTGGAGGTGCCATAATGCTAAGGGGATATCTCATCTCACCTTGGAATTTATTTAACTTTATTCTGAGATGCCTCTTTTCAAAGCAGAATGCATTTCTCCTTTGGCAATATTCTAAGCAAATGACTTTATTTCAATTATAGAAACCATAAATAAACAGAAATAAAAGAAATAAAAGAGATTAATGAGCACCGGTACAACTGAGTGACAGTAGTTAACTACAAGTTTCCTTTATCGAAAAACCTCTCTCTGACTTTTGTTCCATTAAGACTATACCCTAATTATCTCAGTTTCATTCTGCCATTAATAACCTTATTTTCTTGGAAATAGTACTGATAGATGAGTTTTGAATCGTAGTTTCACAAGTAAGGCAGAGTACAATCAAGAAAGGGGTTCCCCTGTATAGTTTGTGGGAAAACATGTGGAACGATAGCATTTCCTAAATGGTCCTGCAAATCAGACTTCAGCCAAATGTAGTACTCCATTATAAGGGACAGGGGAAAAAA